>NC_000083.6:34851570-35166927 GCF_000001635.26 Mus musculus
TTTTCAACTCCTGGGCTCCTGGTATCTTCCTCCCTAAGCTTCTCTCAGGAAGTGGAACTCTAGGTGCACAACACCGTCCTCAGCACTCTCCTTACTAGTGAAACCTCTGAGTAATTTCTCATTGACAGGGTCTGGCTTTGCTGTTTTGAAGGCACACCTGATCCATTGAAAACACTTCCGAGGTTTCACATCATGTATAGAATTGAAATATCAGCTCACCATACCTGTCAAAAGAGAGAATTATTTTCTCTTAAAACCTGCCTTCCAAAACCTCCTCTGCATTTTTGCAACCCCAATTTCTTTGTCTAAAGTATCTTTTCTGTCTGTGTTGGGTAATTCTGTGAGGTCTCAGTTTACTAGCTGCTTATGCATCAGAAAGTGTTGCTTATACTCAGCCCTGAGTGATTAGTGCCCTTGATTATTCTTGGCTGTCAGTCTAGCCATTGTTTCCTGGGTTCTGAATTCCTTAAGGGTGGGAACTATGTGTTTTGATTCTGCATGGCCTCATTAAATGTGCAGAAGATGGGAGATGGGTGGATAAAATCCCCAAGGATTCAGGTCTTATTTGCAGCTTATATGGTAGGGCTTAGGTGTTTTTGGTTTTCAGTTTCCAAAATGTGAGACTGGAAGGCCTTGGACACCATAGTTTGGTTAGGTTAAGTACTGTGGGCTTCGTGAGGATGTGGAAGCAGGATGAGCCACTCCAGGACCAGGATGCCACACACACTGGCCCTGGAACCAGACCCTGGTTGACAGACCTCTCTCCTTTCCAGAAAAAGGCATTGCTGGCTCTGAAGAAGCAGAGCAGCAGCGGCCCAGCGAGCCAGGGCGGTGTCAAACGCTGTAAGTGACAGAGACAGAGAGTCCAGGGGGCAGCAGCAGAGGGCTTCCCTCCACAGCCAGCATAATGAATGCCTCTCTCCTTCCCCCTCCCTCTCTCCCCAGCACTGTCAGAGCAGCCTGTGGTGGACACTGCCACAGCAACAGAACAGGCCAAACAACTGGTGAAGTCAGGAGCCATCAGTGCCATCAAGGCTGAAACTAAGAACTCAGGCTTCAAACGTTCTCGGACCCTGGAAGGGAAGTTAAAGGTGAGCACACAGGAAGATTGTCTGGAACGTCCTGGCATCAGCTGGAAGGGGGTGGGTGGGGGAAGTCATGCATGCTCACATATGAGCAACCTGTGCTGTTCTGAGTTTAGGGTGTTTCTTTCTTGTTCCTTGAGACAGGGTCTGACTGTACTCATGGAGTCAAGTGATGCTCTGGCCTCAGCCTCAGAAGTAGTTTTTGCCACTGCAGCCCACTGGAGCGCTAGGTTTCTGTCTATCACAAAGAAACCTGAGCCCAGTGTGGTGGCACATGCCTTTAATCCCAGCACTTGTGGGGCAGAGGCAGGCAGATTTCTGAGTTTGAGGCCAGCCCGGTCTACAGAGTGAGTTCTAGGACAGCCAGGGCTATACAGAGAAACCCTGTCTCGAAAAACAAAACAAAAAAAAACAAAACAAAAAAAAAAAGCCTGGGTGATGCCCACATCTCTTTTCCATATTTGTGCTTCTTGGATTGAAGGGAGGTTTGAGTAATGAAACCAGTTACTCACATCAGCTGATGTAGTGGCACACACCTTTAATCCCAGCACTTGGAGCAGACAGGCCGAGAGCTCTAACATAAAGGACAGCCTGGTTCTACTGCGCAAGTTCAGGATAGCCAGGGCCACACAGAGAAGCACTATCTTGAAAAACCAGTCAACCGGTCCAGCACATCATCATAAGAGTGACAGGAGCAAAAGAGAAGCAGAGAAGAGAGAGGGAAGAGCTCTCCTGATCCACGCTAACATGGGTATCTGCCCTTTTCCAGGACCCAGAGAAGGGGCCTGTCCCCACTTTCCAGCCGTTCCAGAGGAGCATGTCTGCTGATGAGGACCTACAGGAGGTAATGGTTTCTGTGGGGCCAGGGTTGGGGACAAGAAGAGACCCACACACTGTGGACCAACTCCGGCACCTGGGAATCATTTGAATTGTTCTCTGTCTTTTCTTTCCCCTTAGCCATCCAGACGTCCCCAGAGGAAATCTCTGTATGAAAGGTCAGAGAGAGCACCGTTTGGTGTGGGGTCAGAGGCCAGAGTGACTGGAAAGTTCAGGGCTAGAGTGGGAGGAGCCAGCTGCAGAGGCAGTGTTGACTCCACAAGGTTTGGAAGAAGGTCGAACCCCCTTTGGTCCTTACTGTCTGCCTCTCCCCAGCTTTGTGTCTTCTAGTGATCGGCTTCGGGAACTGGGACAAGATGGAGAAGAAGCAGAGGCCCCCGGGGCTGGTGATGGCCCACCTCGAGGCTTTGACTGGAGCTATGAAGAGCATGGTAGCGCCCGCTCCTCAGCCTCCCCTCCCCGAAGCCGCAGCAGGGACCGAAGTCATGACCGGAGCCGAGATAGGGATCGGGACAAAGAGAGAGACAGAGACCGAGATCGAGATCGAGACAGAGACCGGGATAAAGACAAAGACAGAGACCGGGATCGAGACAGAGACCGGGACCGAGATCGGGAACGAGACCGAGAGGGCCCTTTCCGCAGTGAGTGATCTTAGCCAGGGTTTAGGTGGGTCCTGCTAAGTAGAAGGTGAGGTGGACCCAGTAATGACTGTGGTTCCTAACCCACAGGGTCAGACTCATTCCCCGAACGGAGGGCCCCTCGAAAGGGGAACACACTGTATGTGTATGGAGAGGACATGACGCCCACCCTCCTCCGCGGGGCCTTCTCTCCCTTTGGAAATATCATCGACCTCTCCATGGACCCACCCAGAAAGTAAGCATGAGCAACATCCCGGGGAGGGAGCTGCCTGGTCTCCATGGAGTTTCCTGACTCTGCTTTCTCTCTCACCCAGCTGTGCCTTCGTCACCTACGAGAAGATGGAGTCTGCAGATCAGGCTGTTGCTGAGGTTGGGACTTCTCAGACCGTTCCTCCCATCCCTCCTGTCATCCTCCTGCTTCTTCTTTTCAATATCTGCTTCTAGAGGAAACTTTTCTCCTGACTGAGAAAACCTTCATCCTCACATTCCTGGTTGGTCTCCCAGGGCAGCAGCACCTGGCTCCATGTAATGCCCGTCCTCTGTCCCCTCCCCTCTTGTCCCACAGCTCAATGGGACCCAGGTGGAATCTGTGCAGCTTAAAGTCAACATAGCCCGAAAACAGCCCATGCTGGACGCTGCTACTGGCAAATCTGTCTGGGGCTCCCTTGGTAAGGATGAGGCTCCTCCCTTCCCCTCTCTGCAGCATAGCACTTCCTTGAGTTCCCTAAAGTGCCCAAGGTCAGGATCTTCACGTAGGTAGTGGATGAAGAATTGCCAGGGCATCTGTCAGGTGAGGGAAGGAGAGCAGCACTGAAATGTGCCCTCTCAGTGGTGGCACACACCTTCAGCCACAACACGTGGGAGGTGGAGCCAGGTGAGTTCAAGGCCAGCCTGGTCTACAGAGCAGAGTTCAGAACAGCCAGGGCTACACAGAGAAATCTTGTCTTGAAAAGCCATTTGGGCAGGGCAGTGGTGGCACACACCTTTAATCCCAGCACTTGGGAGGCAGAGGAAGGTGGATTTCTGAGTTCAAGGCCAGCTTGGTCTACAGAGTGAGTTCCAGGACAGCCAAGACTACACAGAGAAACCCTGTCTCAGAAAACCAAAAAAAAAAAAAGAAAGAAAAGAAAAGCCATTTGGAAAAACAGAACAGGGTCCTCTGTCACAGACAGGAAAGCAGAAGCCTAGTTGTCGCCTCTGAGCTGGAGTGTTACCTGAACTTGGTATTGTGGGTCTGGACCTCAAGTAGAAGACCAGGCATGGAAACATAGATTAGTGTTCTGTGTATCTGGAACCATCAGAGGTGGGGATTTTGGAGATTGAAAAGTGACCTGAGACTGGTTTAGAGAATCAAGAGCATTAGGAAGCTAGGCTCTACTGTCTGTGCCTAGCATACCTCCAGCAGTCCTGGCTTGCTAGGCCCAAGTTAAGTCTGCAGCAAAGGAGCCATGAAGAAGAGTCCAAGCTAAGAACAACCCCAGAAGCTCTGGGCTGTGGGCTGAGAGGCTCTGAAAAGAGTATAAGACCAAAGAGGAGGCCTGTCTCTTAGCCCCACAGGGAATCCTTGGGAGGGATGAGCAGTATGAGGAAAGAAAAGCTGAACACTTGAGTTCGGAGAGGTCCTCATGGGGTCTCTCAGTGTGGACAGCCCATTCTACCCAAAACAAACTTTTCTGAGGAAGGAGTAAGCAAAGTCCTTGCACACACTAGGAAGGAACCAGAATTGACCAGTGTACCAGCAAGGTACAGAAACATTCTGATCTTTTAATTTCCATGTATTTGTGATGTTATCATAGTCACATCTCTAACTGTGTTAACATTCTGGATTTTCTAAGCCACAGTGAGGTTATGGCCACCAGAGGGCAGAGTAAGCCCTGGTGGACCAGGGCCAGGGCTCTGGACCCCAGGTCTAACGCCACTGGTGCTTCACTTAACTGTCACTTTCCTCCCTCCTTAGCTGTCCAGAACAGCCCTAAGGGTTGCCATCGAGACAAGAGGACCCAGATTGTGTACAGTGACGATCTATAGGAAACCTTGTGGATGGCTTCTAGGACATGAAGCTGGATTCCTTGTGCCTCATATGCCCCCAAGCTGGTCTCAGTAAAATCCTGGGGTAGAAGCTTTTCACCTCCGTCAGCCTCTAGTCTTTCAGCACTTGGGATTGGAGTTAAGCCTTCAAAAGCGGCTGTCAGTGTTGATGTTAACCAGTGCACGCCCTTACCCCAAAAAGATGTGGAACACACTTGTTATTGTAACTGCTTTAATCTGTCCTCACACTCTCCCTGCAGGAAGCTCTTTATAGAAAACCCAAATCCTCATCTTTGAGCTTGTCCTTTAGCCAGGGCAGCACCTGGAAGAGGTTGATGTGGAAGTCCCGGGCATAAGAGGGTACCAGCTGTTGCCGCCTCTGGTCTCTGCAGACATCTACTACTCCCCAGCTAATCACACCAACCTGTGTAGATAAGGGTATGCCATGGGTCACTTGACACACTAATAATCCCAGAAAGCTTCCAAGCTGGCCTAAAGAAGTGCACTGGGAGCCTAGCTCCCCCTGTCTTCTGTGGTGCACATAAGCCAGACACTTGGCATTCACTGACCAGTTAAGAACATAGCTGTCAGATGAGGTGGGCCCTGTTCTGCCCCCTTTTCCAGCCCCCTTTTCCAGCCCCCTTTTCCAGCCATGTACAGCAGGCTTTCTTTTTGTGACTCCTGGGCATCTCCCTAAGGGACTAGAGAGGGGACCACTCACTTGAATGAAGCGGCTTCTCTTGTGAACAATGAGAGGGCCCCCGGAATCTCCTGTAGAAGAGAGAAGCTGTAGGGGAAAGATGCTGGGCCTGTGGACTTGCAGCATAGCCAGAGAGCCACCTCACCTTTGCATGTGTTGGGGTCAGCATAGGGATCCACCCCTCCTGTGCAGAGGAACCGTGGAGTGACCACCTCAGAGGCATCTTTGACCTTCTCATAGCCTTGGGCCTTTGTAGCATCTCTCTCACAACTGGCTTTCTGTAGGCAACAAAGGTGAAAAAGCTAGCTAGCTAAGGGAGGAATGAGACCTATGTGACCCTCTCCAGAATCCTCTTCTCACCTTGTCCCCATTCTTGATGTACACCTCCTTCCGAGTCAGGCTCTTCCCTTGCTCAGATACAAACAGAGCTTTGACATCCTTCACAGGGAGCAACTGTTCCTCTGGAAAAGTAATGGGGTCATGCCAGCTGAACCCTTACTTCTCACCCAGCAGATGTCCCTTGGGCCCATAGGAGCCAGGCCTTGAACTAAGCAGTTTAACACTTTCAACTCCCTCTTTCGACCCCTTTGTCTTGCAAATCTCATCCTTGTCTTATCCCAGACTATGCCTTACTGTGCTGCTTGCAGGTGGCTGTCTGAGGAAGCCTCAAGGCTCGTGTGGTTCCCTCCGTGCAGGGGAGACAGATGGGCCTATGGAGACAGGTACAGTAAGGAGCCACAGACAACCTGTTCTGCCCTGTGCCTCCAGCCCAACCTTTCATAGCATCTCTGAGCCCCAGCCTCACTCACCTGAGAGTCTGGCCATACTTGAGCTTGTTCTTGAGCTTGACTAGGGCCACATCATAATCATAGAACTCAGGGATCCCTTCTGCCTTTTTCCCATTAATATTGTATTTGGGGTGGAACAGGACCTCTTCAATCTCCAGGTCCCGCCTCTGACCCCCTGAGAAGAGAAGAATGGGCACCATGTTTATGGAAGCAGCCTCCTGCCTCTGGCCCCATCTCATCTTTGGGGTTCTGTTTCCCCATCCTTAACTAGTCAGTGTTAAGGGGGTCGGGGGGGGCTGTGCTGAGAACAGGTGGGCTACAGGTCATAACATGTCAGTGTTTCCTGAAGATAGATGGGCCTGGAGGTCAGAGTCTTGACTGCATCCTTACCCACGCTGACCTTGATGGAATGTTTCTGATCATCCACCATGAAGCAGTGCGCTGCTGTCAGCACGAAGTACTCAGACACCACGGCCCCCATACAGGTCTCATGTCCTTTCAGAGGGCGCTAGGAAGCCAATGCAGATTAACCTTGGTGTATGTGTACTGCTGGAGGCTGCTCTGTACTAGCCCAGACTGACCTCAGACACAAGGCAACCCTGCTCTCACTTCCAAATGCCAGGGCACCAGCATGTATGTGCTCCATGCCCAGCATCCTTCCCCTTTTTCAGGCAGTTTGATAAGTTATTGTATTGACCTTGAACTCACTGTAGCCCAAGCAGGCCATGAATCTCTACCCTACCTCGGCTTCCTGAAAGCCAGGATTACAGCTAGTGTAGACATTTCCCCTCCTCTTCCCTCTGCCCTTCCTTCCTTTCCCTCCCACAAGTACCCACTGCACGAATGCTTACAGTGACTGAGATCTTGGCTTGCCATGGTTGCTTATGATAATCGTTGCCTTTTTTATGCTCCCACACCATGCCACAGAGACTCAGAGATTTGGTTTCATCTGTCAGGGAAAGAATACTGAAGGCTCAGGTCATTGTAGTCAACTTTGTTGGGTCCCTGTGTGTCTGTTGGCAGCAGAGGCCCAGAAGGGGAAAGGGGAGCAAGCAGGGAGAGGGTTCTGTGTGTTAGATGAGGAACCCCATGGTGTAGTAAGAAAAGATTGACCAGGAGATCTGAGGACTGAGCATCTTAGCCACAGTCTTGGTGCTGACTTGCTGTGCTCAGCCTGTTTCTACATCTGTAAAACAAGCTATTAGAGTTCTGTGAGTGTGAGAAATCAGGAAGTAAGAATAGACGTGGGGGAGGCATGACGGGGCCAGAGAGCGAGCCTTCCAGGTTTTGATGGCTTTGGGGTGGGAGACGTTGGCAACCTCAGTCTGCAGCTTCCCCTTGTACACCCTTGAGTCTTCCTACCAATCATTTGGTAGAAAACATTCTCCAGGTCTTCCATATCCTTGACTTTAAACACATGATGCTCATTGTCCTTTTTGGAAGCTAAGGCATTGATGTTCACGGAGTCCACCAGAGGCCCGACCCCAAACACATACACATCTGAAGGAGAGAAGGAGAGGGTGAGAGTCCAGGCCCTGAGGGGTGAGGGTTTGAGAGTGCAGGATCCCAAATGGGCCACTCACCCAGGTAATCCTCCCTGGGATTTTTGGGATCCCTGCCGATGTCCAGCAAGGCTCGGATGTCCTGAATGACAGTGACAGGGTTTCCACCCATGTTGTGCAAGCCTGTGGGAAACATGAGGATCATAAAAGTGGGACAGAGAAGATACACTGTCTGGAGACACAAACACATGCTCAGGAGATGGGAGGATGGTGGTGTAGGAGAAAGGCCTTACCATCAGTCATAATGATGATGACATGGCGGGTTCTATTCCAGCCTTCAGGCGGGGCATCCCCTGCCCAGCTCATCATGCTATACACAGCCTGGAGAGCCCTCTTGGTGTTGGTCCCTGACTTCAGCTTGTGGTCTATAGACAAAAGGTCACCAACCTTATCTTCAAGCCACATTTGCACCTCAGAAGTCTGTGACAACTGAGATCCCACATTCTTCAACTTTTACTCTATAGACCATGCTGGCCTTGAACTCAGAGATTCACCTGCTTTTTGGATGTTGGGATTAAAGGCTTGTGCCACCAAGTCCAGACATTGTTTAACTTTTGTTATCACCCACTTGCCCTTGACTCTTCCAGCATTCTCCATTGCCCAAGGAGACTTTTCTTCAACCTTTAACCAATAGTAGTCTTGTCTGCTTTCTCCCGAAGAACCCCAAGCTTCTGACTACCACAGCCCCAAGGTGCACCTCCCGGCTTTCCCTTCCCTGATCTCTGACCTTCATAACTGATTTGGTTGAGCTTCTCTGTGACCCAGTCGGCATCGCTACTCCTCTCATCAGACACTCTGACCAACACTTTGGGGACTGTAGCATATGTCAGGAGACCATATCGTGGCCTCACCCCGTAACTCGCCACCTGTTCATGAGCAAGAGGCCATTGTGTTTAAAAAAACAAAAACAAAAACCAGTGTGGTGGGTAGTCAACACTCCTGTTGAGACAGGGAAGAGGCTGGAGGACAGCAGGACCTGGACCCAAAGGATCTGGGGACACAGGAAACCAGTCTTGTAAGGGCAGTGGGGTCCAGATAAGGTCCCCTCATTTCAAAGGGAGGGGAACTCTGATCTACCTTCTCAATCAAGTTGGTGAGGCACCGCTTAGCCCCTGTGAAGTTGCTGCTTCCGATGCTGTCTGATCCATCTAGCACCAGGTAGATATTCATGGAGCCCGAGGGGTCTAGGACAATCTTCCTCTTCTGCTGTTCTCCTAGGTGCCAGCAGAGACTCAGCTTCTGATATGTACAGTACCTGACAGACCACCCATCCTTCCCTGGGCTTCCTGCTCAGTCTCCCTCCTTGTATTCTAACCTGGGCTGTGCCCATCCTCAGCATCGGCTCCTTCGATGGTCTCTGTCAGGGAGGATAGGAATGCTTCGGCCACTTCTTGAGGGCTGTCATACATGAAGGAATCTAGGGATGGTCAGAGAGTAGGTCAGATGATGGAGTACTGAGGACACGCTGACAGGGTGATAGGATTTCAGAACGAGAGACTCTTAGTGTTGAGCCAACAGGGCAAGAGCAGACCCAGGGAGCAGGTCAAGGGTCACCTTGGCAGGAAGGCTCTGTCCCACTCCATGAGCCACCTTCTTGACACTTTCGCTTCTGGGAGCCACGCAGGACAAGTCCCCGGCTGCAGTGGTAAGTAACAATGTCTTCAAGGCGGTATTGGCTACCCACCTTCCTTGTCCCAATAGGAATACCGGGATTGGGACAGTATCCAGCTGCAGAGATATAAGACAATTTGAGGGCCCATGCATTCCCAGGGTGAAGCCCTCCAGCAGAGGGTAAAGTCAGGGGTGACCAGGTTCTCACCTCCATCATCACAAATTGCTGTTTGCCCATCCCACCGGCCATTCTCTTGGCAGGTGCGATTAGCAGAGCCCCGGAGAACGTAACCATCATAGCATTGAAAAGAAATCTGGTCACTCAGGTTGTAGAAGGGGGACCGGGGCCAGAATTCCCCATTTTCAAAGTCCTGCGGTCGTGGGCAGCGTATTGCTTTAGGAAAGACAGGTAAAAGTCACTGAGCGCTGTTTCTAGGTCCTTCCTGGTCTTAGAAATCCTGTGACTGAGAAACAGTACCTGCCTAGTCCCCTCAACCCTACTGTCCCGCCTCTTGTGTTATGGGACTATTTTGTTTGCTCTGAGGCAAGGTCTCATGTAGCCCAGGCTGGCTTCCAACTATGAAGCTGAAGATCGTTAAGCTCCTGCCCCTATGTCCTGAGTGTTAGGGCTGCAGGCACGCACCACACCTGCTTCATGCAGTACTGCTTTGTGCATGGTAGGCAAGCACTCTACCAACTGATCTACATTTCTAGACCCCCTTTCTGGTTTTCTGAGTATTGTTTTCACTGCCCGAGGAAAGCCTCCCATCACACACCTGCAGAGGTGTGCCTGTGCTCAACCAGCCCACGGGTCAGACTGCCAGTCTCATAGCTCTCATCTTACCCAGCACTGAACAGCCTCCACCCCACTCTGCCCAGCTGCCCACTGCCCACATCCCCCAATCTCCAACCTCTGCATTCCGCCTTCTGGACAATCTTTTGGTCTCGGGTCTGCAGGTCGCTCCAGGAGCCTGTGGATCTGCAGGTTCGAGTCTGCACGGGGTATGGGTAGAAGCCAGAGGGACATAGGTACTCCAGGGCCTGACCGCCTTGGAGAAGTTGAAAGGAGCCGCCTTTGATCTCTACTCCCTCCAGAGAGCAGGAGACTTGGGGCCGGGCCTCAAGCACTGGAGTTGCGCTCACACCTGAGGAGAAAGTCTAGTGAAGTCTGGCCCCAGAAGGCCAAAGACAGATGCTGGGGACAAAAAGAGGATGGAATATCCTTTGCTTACCTCCAGAGGAGAAGCCTAAGACCAAGAGGACGAGGCAGAGCTGGGGGCTCTCCATTGTCATGGAAAGCACCAGAGAGTCCAGTGGCCCAAAGCCCTCTCCAGGTCACTCTGGGTGCCTATTTGACCTCCTGTCCAAACTGAAACCCAAATGCTGGATCTGGCTACACCCCTTTCCCACTGTCCCCTAACCTTTTATGCAATCTGCTCTGGCATCTGCAGCCTGGCCAGCCTACCCTGCGCACGCAGCCACTGCTTCCCGGAACATTCATGAAGGAGGGCCCCAGCTGAACTGCCAACTGAGGAAACAGAAACTATGTGAGCCCCACCCTTGACTGACCAAGGGCCAGAACTTCCCTTTCAAAGCTCCCTCTTAGCCCCCAGACCCCTCCTAACAAGCACAGACCACCACCTCCACTACCCCCAATTTAAAAGATCAGTCTTTCCATGGACTGTGTGATGGAGCAAAGTCCATCCACTGTTTGTGCAGCAAGGACTCTGACCTTCCTGGAATCTTCCTGGCCTCCCCACCCCCCAAGACATAAGACAGACAGGATGTGGAAATCATTGATTTTTATTAATTACATAACTGGGAAATTCCGTGTGAAAGCAAAAGGAGCACGGGTCATCCACACTAGAGAGAGACTTGCTTCACAGGTGGCACAGAGGTCCCGGCACAATCCTGGGGATTCCCTAGCTTTTGCCACTGTCTCTGGGCTCCCGGGGCCCAAGATTTATGTATCCAGGAGTGAGAACGCTCAGAGGTATTAGACAGGAAGTTCAGACTAATAAAGGAGTCAGTGACCATGTTAAAGTGGCAGAAAGTCCAGGACACCATCCAGGTGCTGCCTCAGCCAGGGCTGCAGGCGGAAAAGACTAATGTGGAAGTCCCTTGGCAGAACACCACGTGGAGGTTTCTTGCGCAAGTTTTTGTTGGAGGAACCATGACAAGGGTCAAAAAGACCCCAACTCACCAGGCCCACCTGGAGGGAAGAGACAACAGGGTGGAGATAGTGGTGGCCCCACTCTAAGCCTCGACCTCTCTGGTTCCTCTCAAAGGCCTCCCACTTGCCCCCAGCAAGAAGAACTTGTGCCCTGGCAGGGAGGCCCCTCCGGGTCCTGCTTCTCACCTGGAAGAACCTGTATCTCCGTCCAAGGAAAACGGCTCCCCCAGATTCTCCTTCAGGGAAAGAAAAGACAGTATTGTCCAGAACAGTACACTAGCATTTGGAGTGCTTGCTAACCGGTTACAGGGACACCGTAGCCTTCTCCCTGGAAGTCCAGGATCAGACTAACCTTTGCAAGGATTGTCATCTTCCTCCTCCATCCCACTGCATAGGAACTGGTCTGTCACCACCTCGCTAACGTTTGTCAAGCTGGGGAAGATGTTTTTGTTTTGGGAGACAGCCTGGATACACCTTGTCCACTGCGGTGTGGGGCATAGGAGAGAAGAATGAGGACATTCCAGGAGACATTAGGCAGACCTGTAAGGTCCAAGAATCGAGACTCCAGGCAGGGCTGGACATTCTGGGAGCTGCCTCCAGGGTATCCCAGCATCCCTTACTAAGCTCTCACCTCAGGTCCTGTCCTGAGGTTGATGTTGAGTCTGTTCCCATTCAAAGCTACAAAATGTGCAGGAACTTTCTGCTGTGACAGAAGTTCTGTCTCTGCCATTGGGGAGAAGTGGGTGTTGGTACAGATTTCTTTACTCAGCTTGAGGACTGCAGCCCGGTCCCTGCTGGCACTCTGCAAGAACCTGATCCCTGCAAGCTCTGGCTGCAACCCACCAAGAACCTCAAGCCTCCAGCACTCACCATGATCTTTACAGGTACTACCTGGGGATCTCCGCAGAGCCATGTTGGCTCCCACAGTGCAAGGAAGGCAGATGGGTCTGGGGAGAAAGCCAAGTGTCAAACAGGCCCATCCTCAGTATCCCCTCTGGTGCTTTCCAGAGCACCATCCTCTATAGGGTACTCTCCCATCTGGGTTCAGGCACCTGGCATGGGTGGACATTTTCACTTTCCGAGATAGCTTCAGCAAGGCAATGTCATCAGCATAGAACTCTGAGATGCCCTGCTTCCGCTTTGCATGGACATTAAACCCTGGGGCAATTATCACGTCCTCCACAAGAAATTCTTTGCCATGCTGAGAGGTGGGATCACCTGGAAACAAAGGTGAATTAGACTGGACCAAAGGCTGAGGAGAGACAGTGGTGACTCTGGCCTTGCAGTGAGGGATCTACTGCAGCCCCTGACTTACCTACATTGACCCTCCACAGGTGGTGGTCCTCCATCTGAATGTCATGGAAGCAGTGAGCTGCTGTCAGCACCCACTGATCAGAGATGAGTGATCCCTGGCAAGTTTCCTTGCTCTTGGGCTGCAGGGAAGAGACAACAATCCGGGTTTGCTGTGCCTGGCTGTTTTTACCTCTGATGCCTAAGCCCTGTCCCTCCTTCCTGATACCTTAAAGGTGACTTGCCAAGGTGTCCTCTCCTGGTCAGAGGCATTGGCGGACATGTTCCCCACCCCACAGATGGTATCTGTGAGCTTAGAGACATCTATGGGCAAAGGAAGATGGGGAGGGAAGTGGGTAAGGGCCACTGGTCCAGGCTGCCACTGTGAGACCCCATCTGAGTCCCCACTATGCTCTCTTCTGCAGCGGGGGACAAAGCTTACTCACCCAACATGTGCTCAAAGATCTGTTGCAAGGCCTTTGCATCCTGCAAGATGAAGGCATGCCTCTCGCCATCCTTCTTGGAACCCAGCTCATTCAGTTCTTTCCAGTCCACATCCAGCTTGCCCACCCCAATAGCATAGATGTCTGGTGGGAAGGAGGGAAATCACCAGAGCCTGTGACTGAGAGGCCACCTGAGACAGGAAGTGGGTACTTGAACTCACCAGCTGACAAAGGCCTGAGTTAGATGGGCTCCATCTCCTTCACTCCGGCTCGCTTCCTCTCCTACTGCCACTCAGCCCCCCATGCCCCAGCCTCTTAGAAGCTCCTCAAACCAGCATGTACATTCCTTCCTCAGGCCTCTGCTCCAGCTGCACCTCTGGCTGGGGTGCTCTCCCCCAGGCTGCAATGCCCCAGACCCTCCCATGCCACCCCCACTTGGCTTCACATCATGTCACCACTAGAATGCTAACGGGCTGCCTTGTTTCTCTTTTGTGTTTGCCTGCAGTGGGTAGAATTGTGTGTCCCCAGAAGGATGTGTTCAAGTTCTATTCTATTGTGGATGTGACCTGAATTAGAATTAGGGTCTTTTTTTTTTTCTTTTGGAGACAGTGTCTCTGTGTAGCTCTGGCTGTCTTGGAACTTACTTTGTAGATCAGGCTGGCCTCGAACTCACAGAGATCCTCATGCCTCCGCCTCCCAAGTGCTGAAGTTAAAGGCATTTGCCCCCCCAGGGTCTTTTGCCTCAGGAGGTGGAGTTAGGAACATCAGCCTAGGCTACCTCTTGAGTTGGAGGCCAACCTGGGCCCATCCCCAAAAGAAAACAAAAGAGGGCTGAATGCTCAGTGGTCAGTGCTTGCCGCGCTTCCAGAGGACTGGAGTTCAGGCTCCAGCACCATCGACTGTAACTCCAGTTCCAGGGGAGGTGATGTCCTCCTCCAGCTTCCAAAGGCACTCACAATCTCTCACACACACACACACACACATAAAAAAAATGTCTATAATAAAAGTAAACAAAGGCCTGGGGTTATAACTCAATGGCAAGTACTTGCCTGGTAGGCAAAAAACAAACAAACAAACAAAAACTACATTCAGTTCCCAACATTGCAATAAATACATAGGCTATTTGAACCCAAACATAGCTAGCTAGACACTGTAGAAACCAAACAAAAATTGGTGTGACCACAGAGGTGAAGATTGGGGTTTTGTGGCTACAAGCCCAGGACCCCCTGCAGCCACCAGGCCTCTACAAAGACCTTGTCTCAGAAACGAACCAAGAAAAAAATCTTTAATTGTTGTCTGGTCATAGGTCAGCACAGTTTTCAGTCGCCCTAGCCCTGAAGAATTATTTGTTTCTTCAGCAGCTTTACCCACCAACACTTCACCGAAGTGCCTACTGCTGAAGGGACAGCAGAGGGACAGTCCCTACCAGGAACCCAGGCAGGTTCTTCCTACAGTTTCCTGAAATGTGAGATGCTGATGAAGTGGCGGTCGCTCTCTGCATCAGCTCACATTTTCCTTAGCTTCCTCTCCTACCTGTGAAGCAGGCACACTGTTGACTGTTTCTCACAGAGGAAGGAGTGGCCCACAGCCGCAGCCCTCTGGAGATGGAGCCAGAGTAGGGAGCAGGCGCAGTTTGGTAGCCAGCTCTTCCAGGGGATACTCAGATACAATCACACAGAACTATGGGGAAACCCTCATGGTTCAGGGCCAGAGCTAGGTCACATTGAATCCTGTGACAGAGGATCCTGTTCCTATCCCCTACTGATAGGGCTTGGATAGGGCAGAGCCTCACCCAGGTAGTCATCTCTGTTCTGTTCGATGCTCAGGAGCTCTCTGATTCTGGTGACTGCTTTCTTGGGAGAGTCACCCATGTTGGACTTTCCTAGAACAGCAAAGGAAAAGAATGATCCGTCTAGATTAACTTCAGAATCCTGCACATCCCTGGAAACATGCAGGACGTTCAGCCATTTCAAAACACACTGCTTCAGGCTGGAGAGACGACTCAGTGGGTAAGAGCACTTGTTGCTCTTCCAGAGGACCCAGGTCCAGTTCCCAGCACTTACATGGTGGCTCACAACTGTCTAGAACTCCCTTCCCAAAACATCCAAGGCCCTATCATGACCTGCAAAGGCATGATGGCGTGCTGCAAGTTAATACAGCCATTGTTAATTCCTCAACAATTAGAAATACATTACCACATAACCCAGCTATATTTTACTCCTGGGCATAACTGAGACAACTCCACACGCTACCATAGAAATATCTGCACCCTGTGGTTATTGCTGCTTCATTTACTAGAGCAAAGAATTGGAGCCAACTTTCTTGTCCATCAGAAGATGAGTGGAAGCCAGGCGTGGTGGCACACACCTTTAATCCCAGCACTTGGGAGGCAGAGGCAGGCAGATTTCTGAGTTCAAGGCCAGCCTGGTCTACAGAGTGAGTTCTAGGACAGCCAGGACTACACAGAGAAACCCTGCCTTGGAAAAAAAACCAAACAAACAAAAATCAAAAACAAAAAACAAAACAAAACAAAACAAAAAAAAGGGCTGGAGAGATGGCTCAGTGGTTAATAACACCGACTGCTCTTCCGGGAGTCCCGAGTTCAAATCCCAACAACCACATGGTGGTTCACAACCATCTGTAACAAGATCTGACTCCCTCTTCTAGAGTGTCTGAAGACAGCTACAGTGTACTTATATATATATATATTAAATAAATCTTTAAAAAAAAGGAGATGAGTGATAAAATTTGGAGTGTGTGCATATGTGTGTGCATGTAATATTGTGTAATTTTGGAGTATACGTATGTATGTGTACACACACACACACACACACACACACACATGCCAGTGACCTTCCCAGCATCTATAGGGTTTCCAAGTCTAGAAGGCAGCTATGGAGGTGTTGGCAATTGTGATGGCAAAAGTTATAATTGCTGGGGCAAAAGCAGCTTACGTTTGGTAATGTTTACCTTTCTTAAACTCTTTGCTATTCTAAGGCTAAAGTCTCTGGGTTCTGGTAGTTAACTCTTGCTGTATAGCGGGGAGGGATTGGGTGAAGGATTTATTGCTAGTGCTCCTTTCTGTGGCCTCTACACCTGGCTCATTAACCCTTTGTGAACCAGAGAGAAAAGAAAAGGAAAGAAAGAAGTTCATTTACATAGACAACACACACAGACACATATACATTCATATACACATTCTGGCTGTGCTCGACCACCTGTCTCATCTACTCCGCAAGTATTCACTCATACCTACACACAGACCAACAGACATACATTGGTGGGTGGGTGGATAAGAGAGCCCCTAAGCCAACAACTTTCTTTTCTCTAGCCTTTTTTTTTTAAAGAATTATTTATTTTATATATGTGAGTACACTGTCGTCGTCTTCAGACACACCAGAAGAGGCCATCAGATCCTATTACAGATGGTTGTGAGTCACCATGTGGTTGCTGGGAATTGAACTCAGGACCTCTGGAAGAGCAGTCAGTGCTCTTAACCACTGAATCATCTCTCCAGCCCCCATCTAGCCTTTTTATACCTTCTTAGACAAAAGTTCTTTAGAAAATTACCTCATAAATAAAATGTTACACAAAATTGGGAGTTACAGAAGGGTGTTGGTAGTTAAGTTGAAAGCAGTGTTCCTCTCTGTAAGCTCATTATAAGTTCAAAGCAACAGTTTTCACACAGCCTGGCTTTATCATAGAACACACCTGTGGCCTCTTCCTTGGATCTGACCTAGAATGAATGTTTTTCCTTGATCACAAATGTGTCCCAAGTCGATTTCTCTTCTTAGTGCAATTTATGAAAGCTCATTGTATTCCTTATTATGCAGCCTTTACTTGCTATTAGGAGGAGTGGGCATATTCTATTCTTGATTTTAACCTTTTTTAAAATATTTATTTACTTTATGTATATGAGTACACTGTTGCTCCCTTCAGACACACCATAATAGGGCATCGGATTCCATTACAGATGGTTGTAAGCCACCGTGTGGTTCCTAGGAATTAAACTCAGGACCTCTGGAAGAGCAGCCAGTGCTCTTAACCGCTGAGCCACCTCTCCAGCCCCCGATTTTAACTTTATTATATCTTTCTATCAAAGCAACTAAGACCATCTCTTAAAACTTCCTTCCTAAGATTATTTTAATTAAATCAGGAATTCTTTAAAAATCATTAATTCATGAAAGCTCATCTGTATCCTGATCTGCAGGAAACCTGCTCAATAGGATGGGCTGATGCCCAGGACTCCTTAGGCTATGTGATACTGGCAAGAAAGGTCCATCATCTGCAAGGATCAATCTTGAGATGAAGTCTCTTGGACCTTTCCTCTAAGAGTTCACCCATCTTAGGCCAGGCAAAAAGGTGGGCCACCTCCAGGAAAATCATCTGCTAACCTTAGCCTTTCCTAGATGGCTCCTGACACATATGCGCATGCGCAAGTACACACACACACACACACACACACACACACAATTTAAAGGTATTTTTTTGTTTTTGTTGTTTTTTGTGTTTTTGTTTTTTTTCAAGACAGGATTTCTCTGTGTAGCCCTGGCTGTCCTGGAACTCACTATGTAGACCAGGCTGGCCTCAAACTCAGAAATCTGCCTGCCTCCGCCTCCCAAGTGCTGGGATTAAAGGCGTGCCCACCACCTCCCAGAATTTAAAGGTATTTTAAATAAAATAAAATAAAAATACAATTATTAATCTGTGTTCCAGACACTGGACAAGGAGCTTCATAGGGGAGAGGAAGATTTGGCTTGTTTGTTTGTTTGTTTGTTTGGGTTTCGTTTTTGAGACAAGGTCTCGCTATATAGCCTTGACTGGCCTAGAACTTGGTATATAGACCAGGCAGAAATCTGCCTCTGTGCTTCCACAGAGCTGAGATTAAATGCAAGTGTCATCATACCACACTCAGCTGCTTTTTGTTTTTTTCAGACAAGGTCTCATATAATTGAGGCTGACCTCTAACTTGCCATGTAGTCAATGCTGGCCTCGAACTCCTGATCCTTCTTTCCCACTTCCCTCCCCAGCTGCTAGGATTACAGGTGTGCACTGCCACATCAGGATGCAGGCTTTCCATACTTTTCCTTATTTAATCCTCAGAAAACCCCAGGAAGTATGGCCAACTTTATTTTAAAACAGACAGAGCTGTCTGTCCCCTGCAGGATTCACATCAAGAACCAAATCAAGGAGGTGAGATCCACTCCAGACGGCCCCTTCCATCACACCCAGAGCAGCTGTATCTCCCAGGCTCAGCAAGGTTACCAGGCAAGAGTAGACATTTTAAAATCACAGACCCTTGTTGTGCAAACTGCTCAAGTGGCTTTCCATAAATCTTGTGTAAGGCAATCTGGCAGTGGTGGTACATGCCTTTAATCCCAGCATTTAGGAGGCAGAATTAAGTGGATCTCTGAGTTCAAGGCCAGGCTGGTCTACATATGCTGTTTTGAAAAAAACAATGCCCCCCCCCAAATAAAAAACCCTGTGTAAGACAAGAAAGCAGCTGTTGCTGTCCCCATTGTCATTAAGCCATCATCAACACAAGTTCCACTTAAGTAGGAGACAGAAATATGGGGATGGGGGTGGGTGAGGATGTGTGTGTGTGGTGGTGGTGGGGGGAGTCAGGAGTTCAAAGCCAGTATGGGTACTGAATGAGATAGTATCAAAACAACCGGGGTGGAGGGAGGGGAGAGAAAGAAAAAGAAAGAAACTGAGGCTTGCCTCCACAGACACACACTAAAAATTAGAAAAACACAGAAAAGGGTCAGATGGCCCTGCACCAGGATGGCAACACAGCTTTGAAGTATCTATAGTGCAGTGTTCTGATGTCACATAGCACAGCACCACAGCCAAGGTTAGTAAACAGTAGCTGGGCTACTTCAGAATCATGCTAGAGAGTTATAAGTGCTTCCAGCACAAAGAAAATGACTGAAGTGACAGATGTGTCAATACTCAGGTCACAGGCTACTCACAGATCATGACACTGAGTTTATGTACTGACATGCCGCACTGTAGCTCATAAATACTATGACTGTGAAAGAATAGAATATGTGTGTGACTGTGTGTGAGTGTGTCAGTGAGTGTGTGAAAGTGTGTATGAGTGTGAGTTCGTGAGTGTGTGTATGTGAGTATATGTATATGTGTGTAAGTGTGTATGAGTGTGAGTCAGTGTATGTATGTGTGAATGTATGAGTATGTGTATATATGAGTGAATGTGTGTGAGCAAGTGAGTGTGAGTATGAGTGTATGTGAGTATATGTATGTGTAAATGTGTGTAAGTGTGTATGAGTGTGAGTCAGTATGTATGTGTGAGAGTATGTATGTGTGCGTGTGTATGCATGAATGAGTGTGTATGTGAGTGTGTGTGAGTGTGTGTGAGTGAGTGTGTGTGTATGTATATGTGTGTGTACATGTGTATGAGTCAGTGTATATATGTGTGTGTAAGTGTGTATGAGTGTGAGTCAGTGTATGTATGTGTGTGAGTGTATGTATGTGTATGTGTGCATGTGTGAGTATGTGTATATGTGAGTGTGTGTGAGCAAGTGTGTGTGTGAGTGTGGGTATGTGAGTATATGTATGTGTGAGTGTGTATGCAAGTATATGTGTGCACGTGTGAGAGTATGAGTGTAAGTATATGTATGTATGAATGAGTGTGTGTATGTCTTAGTTAGGGTTTCTATTCCTGCACAAACATCATGACCAAGAAGCAAGTTGGGGAGGAAAGGGTTTATTCAGCTTACACTTCCATACTGCTGTTCATCACTAAGGAAGTCAGGACTGGAACTCAAGCAGGTCAGGAAACAGAAGCTGATGCGCAAGCCATGGAGAGATGTTCTTTACTGGCTTGCTTAGTCTGCTCTCTTATAGAACCAAGACTACCATCCCAAAGATGGCACCACCCACAAGGGGACCTCCCCACTTGATCACTAATTGGTAAAATGCCTTACAACTGGATCTCGTAGAGGCATTTCCCCAACTGAAGCTCCTTTCTTTGTGATAACTGCAGGTTGTGTCAAGTTGACACAAAACTAGCCAGTACATGTGTATATGAGTGCATGTATGTGTGTGAGTGTATGTATGTGTGAGTGTTGTATGAGAGAGTGTGTGTGAGTGTATGTATGAGTGCTTGTGCAAGTATATGTGTGCATGTGTGTGAGTATGAGTGTAAGTATATGTATGTGTGAGTGTGCACATGTGTGTATGAGTGTATACTTGTGTGAGAGTATATGTGTGAATCTGAATGTGTGTGTACCTGTGTGAGTATGTATGTGTGTGTGTGTGTTTATGAGCTGGGCATTTCGGCGCATGCTTGTAATTCCAGCCACTCAGCATGCTGGAGAGGAAAGACTATGAGTTCAAAGTTAGCCTGGGCTACAGAGCACAGCACACATCTTTAATCCCAGCACTCTGGAGGCAGAGGCAGGTAGATCTCTGAGTTTGAGGATGGGTTGGTCTACACAGTGAGTTGCAGGCCAGAGAAACCTTGTATACAGAGAAACCCTGTCTCAAAAACAAACAAGCAAAGATTAAGAGAATGAGTCTCACAACTGCAGAAAGACAACCAGAACACAAGACTTCAGAACCTATCCTGGCACTCTGCCACTGTTGCCAACCTCCTCCAGCAGAAAGGGAGACACCCACCGTCAGTCAGAAGGATGATGGTGTGACGGATTTCCTTCCAGGCAGAGGTCTCCATGCCCAGGCGATCCATCTGGCTTTGCATCATGGAGTAAACGCGGATGAGAACCTCATAAGTGTTAGTGCCAGTGGCATTTTCGTGATCTGGAATATTCCAGAAGAAAAATCTCTTGAAAACAAAAACGCTCTCCCTGTCACCTGGGAATGGGAAACTCTGAGAAACCACCAGAAACGCAAACTAACTGAGTTTCTAATAAACTCTGATATTTTGCGTGTCTTTTCAAACATTTTGGTTCTTCTACCGTAGAAAGTTCATTGCGAAACCAGATATGATGGTGCACATCTGTGATCCCAGCACTCAGAAGGCAGAGGCAGGAGGATCTCTCTGTGTCTGAGGCCAACTTGGTCTACAGAACAAGTTCTAGACCAGCCAGGGCTACACACTAAGACTCTGTCTCAAAAATAAATTAATTAAGTGAAAATGCTCATTGCATAGACGTCCATCTCGGGCCACTACAAGTTCCCAAGATTTAAACATGGAGCGTCCAAAAAGTTTTATGGTGTTCCAGCTGGCACCCAAACAGGTTTTACACAGTATTCGGGTGGCTAATTAAAGCCTTGAGAAGCACACCACATGCTAGTGGGCTGCAGGGAGCTTAAGTCCTGCAGGTGCATTTGAACGTGGACCTTCAGTGTGTTGTGGAAACCTATGAGCTATGGAAACTGGAATCCTACTGATGCCCTAAGAATGAACAAATGTGCATTCTCTCTCTCCCTCCCTCCCTCCCTCTCTTCCTGACAAAGGATCTCATGTAGTCCAGGCTGGCCTCAATTTTCGTAGCCAAGGATAACCTAGGACACGGGGGCAGGAGGATTATGAGGTACTAGGGTTGGAATCTAGAGCCTCAAATGTGCTAGGCAAACCCTCTGCCAACTGAGCCACATCTCCAGGCCCCTCCCCTCTATAGGGCCGTCCCCTCTTCAGGCTCCGCCCCCTCTTCTGATCCCTCCCCTCTTTTGCCCCCCCCCCCCCGAATCTGTCTATGGTGCTTGCTTCACCCTCTACTGTCCACCTCACCCAGTGGGGGACAGGCAAACCTTTGTAGCTGGCAGAGTCCAGACTGGTGATCACCTCCGTCACATCCTGGGATCTCTCACTCAGGATCGACATGATGGTTTTGGGCTGAGAGGCAAAGGTGATGATAGCTACGCTGACATTTACCTCAAAGCTGAAGATCTGTGGAGAGTGGGAGACAAGCGGTATGGGGCGGGCGCTGCAAAATCCAAGGGACACAGAGAGACAGTACTGAACCTGACAGGAAAGACCCTTCGTGAGGAGAGCAGCCTTGAAGAAACCAAGGGAATGACACATGCTGAGCTTGTGCCCCGACAGACGGATGACCCCTCCTCATTTCACCCGCCCATCAGCTCAGTGAGGGGCATAATGAGCTTGCCCACCTCACTTAGCCACTTCAGCCTGAACCATACCACTGATGAGAGGTGCAGGCAGCACTGAAGCTCCTTAATTTTAAGCCCTGGGGCAGTCTTTAGAACACACATACACACTCTCTTTAAAATACAAATCGGGTATCCCCACCCCAACTCCAGAAGGGATGGAGGAGGGACTGTGGGAGGGAGTGACCAGGAGTGGAGCAGTGAGCGAGAAGAAAATGAATTTAAAAAATTAAATTAAATAGGGGTGGGGGATAAAATATGGAATGTAAATACATTAATTTAACATTTAAAATCAGATTAAATTAAATTTAAAAATCCAAATTGGGGGCTGGTGAGATGGCTCAGTAGGTAAGACTGCTCTTCTGAAGGTCAGGAGTTCAAATCCCAGCAACCACATGGTGGCTCACAACCATCCGTAATGAGACCTGACTCCCTCTTCTGGAGTGTCTGAAGACAGCTACAGTGTACTTATGTATAATAAATAAATAAATCTTTAAAAAAAAAAAACTGCCTCCTTCTTCCCTTCGTCTCTGTGCGGCTCTACTTTCAACTGTACTGTACTGTTCTCCACAAACTCTACTGTACTCTCTTCTTCCTGCACTGTACTCCCTTCCTCCTGTCTTGTCTGTCTCTCCCTTAAGCAACTTCTCTTTTAAAAAAAAATCCAAATTGGGACAGGGCTGAAGAGATGAATCAGCCAAGCTGTGGTGACTCTCTGTGAGTTCAAGGCCAGCCTGGTCTATAGCGAAACCCTGTCTTGGAAAGAAAAAGAAAGTCCAAAGTCATTCTGGACTATATGTAAATTTGTCTCAAAACAAACAAACAAACAAACTTAGGAGAGTGTCTAGTGGTGTAGCTTAGTGTCAGAGCACGTCCTGGGCGTGCGTAAAAGTCTAGGTTTACTTTCCAAGAACAACAACAAAATTTCAATGTAGCTGGAAGAAAAAACTATATATATGAACTGTTCTTAAATAAACAACTTTTTAAAATTGTTGGGCTGGGTGTGGTGGCCTAGCCCTTTGGAAAGGCAGGTAGGTAGATCTCTGAGAGCACCCTGGTCTACGTAGAGTTCCAAGACAGCCAAGGCTATATAGACAGAACCTTTTGTGGTTTTTTGTTTTTGTTTTTGTTTTTGTTTTTTGAGACAGGGTTTCTCTATAGTCCTGGCTGTCCTGGAACTCACTTTGTAGACCAGGCTGTCCTGGAACTCAGAAATCTGCCTGCCTCTGCCTCCCCAGTGCTGGGATTAAAGGCGGGCGCCACCATGCCTGGCTCCTTTTGTGGTTTTTGTTGGTGCTTTCTTTCTCCCCTTTCCTGTGTGTGTGATGTGGTGTGTGTGTGTGCGTGTGTGTGTGTGTGTGTGTGTGTGTGTGTGTGTGTATGAGAGAGAGAGAGAGAGAGAGAGAGAGAGAGAGAGAGACTCTTAGTGTTTCTGCCTCTGTACTCAGAACTCACGGAAGCTGCTCACACACCCAGCAGTCTGAGCCTCCCATCTCCCTGGGATTACAAACACACCTATGGCTTCTGATATTTCATTCAGATTCCAGAGATCTGAAATGAAGCTTGTGCAGCTCGTGCCTTTACACACTGAGCCACTTCCCCATTTCCCCAGTCCTTTAGTCTTTCCTTGGCCTTATGCAGTCCGAGGCTGGCCTTGAACTCCTAAAATCCTCCTGTCTCTACCTTACCTAGCTTGAAATGTGAAATCAGTGGCTTGATAAAAATTGTAATTATTCAATAGGAGAGTCAGATTCTTCTGGTACACGCCATAGGTCATGTTGATAACTCTTTGGAGGCCACAGCCCTACATAGATGACATAGATGATGAGTTCCTGAGAACACACAGCTGAGCTTGGCTCCTGTGTGGTAGTGTCTCTCGGCACCTGACCCAGGGCCTTCTACACAGTAGGTGTCCCGAAACATTTATGGAATAAAGATATCTCCTATACATTGAATTCATAGTTCTGGTACCCTGGGGAGACTTCTGGAAGGAGACAGATTGTCTGGGGCTCTGAACAAGGAAGGAGAATGGATGGCACTGAGAAGCCATGTAGCCCTTGATTTCTGACCCTCTCCACCATGAGTTCGGCACTCTTCTTGAAGATGTCAAAGTCTTTTTCTGTCACACTCTGAGAAGCATCAAGCAGCAAATAGAGGTTCAGGTGACCCGAGCGCTGGATTATGATCTTACGGCCCAAACTTTCTGAAGCAAACAAGAAACAATGCATCAGATGTCCAGCCCCACCCTGTGTTCCACCAAGGGTCATCTAACCTCCTAGTACCCAGGTATCTTGCCTCTCTCCTGCTTCATCCAAGACCCTTTTCCAATACTCACTTGTCAGAAGGTTCTGGGTGGGATTGGTGGCTCCAAGCAGGTTGGTGAGGGAGGTGTCTAGGGCAGATGCTACATCCTCAGGGAAGTCGTAAGAGTAAGGCTCTGTGGAAAGAGTCATATGAGGGGCAGCCAGGACCAGGCTTGGGCATGGAGACCTAGGAGGACATTAAAGATACTCACGTCGGCAAATGGGTTCCGACCCACTCCACACTCCATTGCTCTGACACTCCCGCTCTGCAGAGCCAGTCAATACCATATTTGAGGAGGAGCAGCGGTACCTGACCTTGTCCCCAAGGTCAAAGTTCAAGCCTGTCCGAGCTGTGCCCACTGAGATGCCAGGGTTGGGGCAGTGGCTAGCTGCAAGTGAATAAAGACAGGTAGACAGGACCTGGAAATGTCTGCTGGTCTAATCGTCCTTGTCCTTCAGGCCACATTCTTCCTTATTCTAGACCCCCTAAGCCACCAGAACCATCAGGCTGGAGACCTTAAATAACCCCCAGCACTTAGAGTTCAGGTCCTCAGCCACCCACTGAGAACTGACCCAGGTGTCACGTGCACTTTATCTACCACTGGGCAATTGCCACGCACCATGAGGATGGTCAGCTCTCAACCTAGAGGCGATTTCAGATGGGGGTGGGGGGGAATGTGGAGCATCGAGAACTCTGCTAAACATCTGGAACACCCACTGGGGAAATCCTGAATAAAGCTGAGGTTGGCCAATGTATCACCTGGGAGGATGAAGCCAGGTGAGAAATCATTCCTAAAGTCTCACTCTCCACAGCCCCAAACCAGACATCACTCAAGTACCCAACAGGACGAGAACAATGAGTAATACTTTATAACGCATTCATAACAGAATACTATACAATTAAAAAAAAAAAAGGACCACAAACTCTTGTGACTACATCCATAACTTCCAAAAGGAAAGTTGCCGAGCAAAGGAAGCGGGGTCGAGGGCCGTAGAGGTGGCTCCACGAGAGGTTAGGAGCACTTGCCGCTCTTCCAGAGGACCTGAGTTTAATTCCCAGCTTCCACAAAGTAGTTCACAGCAATACGTAACTTCAGCTCTAAGGCATTCAGCATCTTCTTATGGCCTCTATGGGAGTGCATGCATGCAGCATACGTTCACATATGTACATACACACATAAATAAAAATGTTTGTTTTTTAGGGGCTGGAGAGATGGCTCAGTGGTTAAGAACACTGGCTGCTCTTCTAGAGGTCCTGAGTTCAATTCCCAGAAACCACACGGTGGCTCATAACCATCTGTAATGGGATCTGGTGCTGTCTTCTGGGCTGCAGGCATACATGCAGGCAGAACACTGTATCCATAATAAATAAATAAATCTTAAAAACAACAACTCTTTTTTAAAGGAAGCCATTTTTTTTTAAAGAAAGCGCACATCCCTGCATGACTCTATTTGTATGGTGTGTAGGATGAGGCTGGCAAGATTGCTCAGTGGGCAGAGGCAGTTCCTATCAAGCTGACAACCTGAGTCCCATTATATCAGGCTCTTCCAGTTGTCCTCTGACCTCCACACCGCCGCCATGGCATAACCATGCCTTGCTGGAGAACACAGGATAAATAAGCAAATAATATGTAAAATGAAGTAAATAACAGGTAGACTTTGTTGGAAGTTAGAGGAGGCTGCCTTGTCAAAGGAGACCTTGTGGAAGGGAAGTTTCCTGCAGTGTGGCACATACATGCGCGTGCACGCGCACGCGCACACACACACACAAATAAATAAATGTTTTGAAACAGGATCTCATTGTGTAGCCCTAGCTGGCTTAGATAGAATTCTCTACATAGATCAGGATGGCCTCAGACTCTAAGAGACCCACCTGCCTCTGCCTCCTGAGTGCAGCTAGCATTAAGAGTGTGTGGAGCTGAAGAAATTCATATTTTTTAATCTTCCTACTATGGAGTTTGGAGTATAGTTCAGTGCCAGAGTGCCTGCCTGCACTCCAAGAACCCTGGGTCCCACCTCCAGTCTCACACACAAGTTGCATGCTTTAATACAGGGAGATTACATGTCCAATTTAAAATGAATTATATTTAGGTTTGAATAAATGGCAGTTTGAGACGAATGCAAGGGAGTGAGTAAAGTGTCACTGTCCGGGTAGCTGGGTGAGGCCTGCTACCTAGGGGACACTGCTTTCTCTGTGATGGTGAAGCTGGGCATGTTGATCCGCACTCTGCCTGCTTAGGCAAGAGAATCGGGAGGAGCTCAAGGTCGACCTGCGTTTGAAGCTAACTTGGGCTACTTGAGACCCCGTGTTTATAAAACAAAGTGGTTCAAGGGGATCCTAGGAGACCCACTTCTCCCAAACACCACTCCTAGGGCTGGGAAGTACTTAAGGATCACCAGGTTCCAGCAGCTGTTCAGGGAAGTTGGGATGGCAGGACCCTGGGAAGAACCACACATGACTAAGCCAGGGCCAGGGAGGATGGGGGGGGGGGGGGGGCGGGAACAGCATGGCCACTCTAGCCCACTGCAGCCCCATTAACTCACCAGGCACTCCCTTTTTAAAGTTTTTATCTTTTTGTTTGTGTGTTTCAGACGGGGTTTCTCTGTATAGTCCTGGCTGTCTTGGAACTCACTTTGGAGGGCAAGTTGGAGTCAACCTCAGAGATGCCTGCCTTTGCCTCCTGAGTGCTGGAGTTAAAGGTGTCTGCTACCACTGCCTGGCTATTCTGATTTTAAAAATATTATTATTACTTATGTGTATTTCTGTGTGAAGACCAAGACAAGAGCATTGGGTCCTCTGGAGCTGGTGGGTGTGAGCCCAGTGTGCTTGCTGGGACCCAAACTCTGGTCCTCTGGAAGAGCAGCACGTGCTGTAACTACTGATCATCTTGAGAGCCACACTATTCCAATTTTGCAGGTGTAAAAACTGAGGTACAGCAGCTGGAGAGATGGCTCAGCAATTAAAAGCACTGACTGCTCTTCCAGAGGCCCTGAGTTCAATTCCCAGCAACCACATGGTGGCTCACGACCATCTGTAATGGGATCCAATCCCTGTCTCTGATGTGTCTGAAGACAGGGACATTGTGCTCACATACATGAAATAAATAAATAAAGCTAAAAAAAAAACCAACAACAACAAAAAACAAAACAACAACCCTGCGGCACGGGAAGGGTAGTGAGCTGTGCAGAGGCTAACTCAAAGCAGCTGGAGCCACACCAAACCCCAGAGGCTGCTCTGAGCCTAACCCGCTGCAATCGGTCTCTCCCAGGTCTTGCCTGTAATACTTTATGGAGTTAAATACAAAGTGTTGTTGTGAAGCATTTAGAAAAGCCGACTGCTCAGGTTTCCCGGTTTCCGTAGTTCCTGCCTGATAATCTGAGCACTCCAGAGACTGAGAAGGAGGTGAGTTCAAGGTCATCCCAGCTGAGAAGTGGGCCTCCCAGGGTCCCCTGGAGCCACTCTCTTTTATAAACATGGGGTCTGAGTAGCCCAGTTCAGCTTCAAAGAAAGGGAAGAAAGAGAGGGAGGGGGGAGGAAAGGAGAAAACAAAACTGAAAGTTTTGTAGAGCTGGTGAGTCAGATATGAAACCTAGACATGCTCCTAGCCGGTCAGTGATGTGCGGCCCACAGACCTCATCCCACCCCGATCTAGGAACATTACTGAACCACCAAGAACACTAGGCTCTGTCCCCACAAAAGCTTTCCGGGGCTGCAAGCCCACGCCCCCCCTCCCCCGCCCCCAACAGTCAGAATGCTTACCCCCATTGTCACACACAGCCGTCTCTCCATCCCACAGGCCGTTGGGGCGACAGTACCGCACAGGTGAGCCCCGCAAGGTGAAGTCTTGCTCACACTCAAAGCTCACGTTGCTACCCACAGGGTAGGACACCAGCCGAGGGAAATAGATGCCATTTTCAAAGGATGAAGGAGCTAGGCATCGAACCGCTGGAGGGAGAAAGAGGATCTGGGCAAGAGCGGAGGGTGGTTGACACCACAGCTACAGTTGGGGAGGGGTCTTCTGTTAGGACCCAAACCGATTAGGTCAGCCAGGTGCGAAAACATGAAAAGAGACTGATGTGGTGACAGCCCATAATACCAGTACTTAGGCAGCTGTCATAGAAGCCCTCTAGACTATATAGTGAATTTGAGGCCAACTTAGACTGTATAGCTAGCCCCAAAAAACACAAGAGGTGCTCAAGAGGCAGAGGTTGGTGGATCAATTGCAGCAAGTGTGGGCCAGCCTGGGCTATATAGCATGAACCTGTCTCAAAGAACCCAGAAAGCCAAACCTGGTGGCTCGTGCCTGTCTAGCTGGCACTCCAGGGGTGGGCGGGACCTAGGCAACATAAGCTCATTCTCAGCTGCACGGTAAGTTCCAAGCTCACCTTTGAAAGCAGCGCTCTAAGTTAGCAGATGCAAAACAAAATGAATCCAGAAGGACTAGGAAAAGGGACTCAAAAGCAGAGAGCAGGGCAAGCAAGACTAAGACCCTAATTTCTGCTCCCAGCCCCAAAGAAATCCCCAAAGTAGACTGAAACCTAAGATTATGGTTTTAGAGGTGTCTCAGCGGGTAAGAGCCCTGACTGCTCTTCCAGAGGTCCTGAGTTCAAATCCCAGCAACCACGTGGTGGCTCACAACCACCTGTAATGGGGATCCAATGCACTCTTCTGGTATGTCTGAGGACAGCTACAATGTCTACTCATATAAATAAATAAATAAATAAATACATAAATACATAAATAAATAAACAAACAAACAAACAAATAAATCTTTTTTTAAAAAGATTACAGTTTTAAGCAGTTGGTCGAATACTGTCAACTTAAAACAGTTCAACTTCCTTGATTAATAAATAGCTGTTAAGGGCTCTGGTCACCCCAGTATCTCACCAACAACATTTGTGGTTTTAGGGTGCTCTGAGGCACTTAGCATCCATTTAGAATGGTCAAATAATCCTACAGTTAATTTTAGCTAAAAAAAAACAACAACAAAAAACAAACAAAAAAAAAAAAAAAAAACAATGTCTTCTTAAGTTGAGAGCGGACTTTCCTGGTTTGTTTGTTTGTTTGATGGTTGGTCTGGGTTTGTGGTTTTCTGAGGGCCTTTGTTGGTGTGGGTTGTGTGTTTTTGGAGATAGGTCTCTGGCCCTGGGTGGTCTAGAACTCACTATGTAGACCAGGTTGCCTCCCTCCCTCTCCTCCCTCCCTTTGCCTCCCAAGTGCTGGAATTTAAGGTGAGTCACCACCACACCAGGCTTTCTGCAGTATTTTGACTCTGTGTGTGTGTGTGTGTGTGTGTGTGTGTGTGTGTCTGTCTGTCTCTCTCTTTCTCTCTCTCTCTCTCTCTCTCTCTCTCTCTCTCTCTCTCTCTCTTCCTGGAGAACCCACTGCTAATAAGCTCTGGCTGACACTGGTGGGCACTCTCCAAAGCCCAAAGTCCAAAGGGACTCACGTTTGCAGACTGCTTTAACCATCCGAGAGGATCGCAGGGTGTGATGTGAGCTAGACCTTGGTGTCAGCCACTGTCCGTTGCTCTGACATTTCCTCCAGGCTGGGGACGGGTACCTGCCCAGGGGGCAGGAGTAGATGAGGAGGCTCCCAGGGGCCCAGCCATGGCTGAGGGTGAAATTACCACCGGTGATATTGACATTCTGGTTGCAGAAGAGAGCAGCCAGGCCTGCGGGTGTGGGAAAGAACCGGGAGAAAGGAAAAACCAGGCCAGATGAGAGAGAGGCAAGAAGAGGCTATCTGTCCCTTTGACTTGTGAACTGGACCTGGCAGCACCTGCTACACCTACAGGGCCCCAATAACCCCTTTCCCAGCCTCCTACCTGGGCCCAGCTGCAGCAGGTAGAAGAGAGCCAGCAGAGGGGCCATGGTCTCCAGGACAGTAGAACGGAGAGCTAGGGGAGAGGAAAAGTCATCTGACTTCCCCGAGATCGGAAAAGACAGCGCTCGCTCGCTCGCTCGCTAGAGGGGAGTGGCGGGGAGTGGCAAGGGGATGGTACCAGGGGAAAAAGAGAGAGAAACCCGCCAGGGATTCTGAACTCAGCTTTGGGGCAGGACCTTTGCCCCAACACACACACACACACACACACACTGAAGCAAGCATATTTGGCCTTGTGTGGCTTGCATTAAGCACACAAGCCCTGCAAAACGTTTTATTTATTTTGTTTCACGTCTTTTTTTGGAGTTTGCCACATGCATTGGGGTCCACTGGGTCTTCCCCAGAATAGCTTCTGAGGACTTGAAACTGATGTTCCTAGAACTTCTTGGCGTATAGGAAGATTCACATTCTTTCCTGGGTCCTTCCCTGAAAATAAGATAAAAAGAAAGCCAACAGTTATTTGGAAAGTTGGAAAGAATTCTTAGAGGAAAAAAAAAAATTATTGGAACAACCAGCAGATTAAATGTCCAAGCTGCAAAAGATAAGAGTAAAAAAATTGGGGGTTGGTATTCAGAAGAATAAACAGCATTTTGAAGTTTGAGATACACTTTTATTTATTGAAAAAAAAAAGAACTCTTTTCATACAATATATTTTGATCATGTTTTTTCCCTCTGAGACAGGATCTCACATAACCTAGATGGACTTAGAATTTCTAAGTAGCTGAAACTGGCCTTGAGTCCTTATCCTCCTGCTTCTGTCCCCCAAGTTTGAAGATTCTAAACACTGTTTATCACACTGGCCTCCCAGCTATGGGGATTTTGTTTGTTTGTTTGTTTGTTTGTTTGTTGCTTTAAAGACAAGGTCTTACTATGTAGCTCTGGCTGTCCTGGAATTTCTCTGTAGCCCAGGCTAGCCTCTGCCTCCCACATGCACAGGCCTGGCCCAGCCATGAAGAATTTAACCTGATATATCAGCCTCTTTGTGCCTCCCAAGCCTCTGGACGCAGTTACTTTCCTTGTTACTATAACAAGATCAGGGGGAGCACCCTCCTAGGCTCACTGCCACCCCAAGAAAACCTGTCAGATCAGCAACAAAAATACCATGGGTTTCTATTTCTGGGCTCTGTGTGTGTGTGTGTGTGTGTGTGTGTGTGTGTGTGTGTGTGTGCCTCACTAATCATGGGTGTAATTTCTCAGACCCCTTCCATCTTTTGTGTGAGATGGGGGTCTCTCACTGATTCAGAATTTTGCCAAGTGAACAGTCTAACTGACCAGCGAGCTTCAGGGACCTGCCTGTCTCTGCTCCCCAGCAATCACTGCGATTACAATACTGCACCCGGCCTTTTTAACGTGGGTTCTAGGGTATTCACACAGGAATCTCACTTGCACAACAAGCATTTTGTGAACCCAGTCATCTACCCAGTCCCCATCTCCTTGAGACTGAGTTTGAAACCAGTGCTAGCCTCAAACTTGCTGTGGAGCGGAGGCAGGGCTTGACTTCCTGATCCTCCTGCCTCCACCTTCCAACTTCTGCTTTACTGCCACCCTGAGGAAGCACTTTTCACACACACAGCTCTTGGAGCCTTGGAAAGGACAATGTCAGGCTTCTGGTTCCTCCAGGCCACCTTCCCCAGAGGCTTCCCTGTAAGCCCAGACACTAGGGTCCTCACAGACCCTCCTGACATTGGACCAGCTTCCCAAGACATAAACAAAAAGCTGAGAGTTTGGTTCTTGGGCCTCCCTAGAACTAGAAGGTCTGTCCTTGTCCTGCTGTGAGGAGACACATCCCTCTCCCTCTCAGGCAACGCCTAAACCTCTAGAGACCCCTAACACTATGTGTGCACATAACCATATGTGGGCGTATGTCTGCACATGCACAGCTCTCCCTCACTGCAGCAACTCTAACCCCCTCCCCCCCAGGATCTCCACATTCCCGAGGGCCATTGGGGCTCTCTTGACACATAGGGGGAAGGCTGCCGGTATGACATGGGTGAGAGGGTGGTGACCACGGGCAAGCAGAGAAAGGATACGTGTTACAACTGCCCACACCTGCTCTGTTCTGGATTTACCCAACAGCCCCCTCTTCCCTTTCAGTGACATACCTTCCTAAGTGTGGCACACAGATGTTTCGTCTTCTCCCCTGTTCCCAGAAACTGCTCTGGAGCTCCCTACCCTGTCAACTCCACCCCTACGGTAAACTGGAGTTTCCAGATGGGGGACAGACATTCATGCTTGCTTTCTTTTGGGACAGAAATGAGAGATTATACCCCAGCAGATCTTGCCCCACCCCTAGCCCCAGATCCAGTGTGGTGGAAGGAATTCAGTTTTTGGCTTACAATGGCCAGGTGTGGCTCAGACACGTTCAGGCTCAGCTCTGCACTTTAGTTAGCTAGTTCGTCACTGTCACACATGGGCCAGTGAGAAAAAAACCCAAGGCTAAAATATCACCCAAAGTGGGAGGATCAGCCTGCTATGGGGGTACACACCTATAATCCCAGCACTCAGGAAACCGAAGCAAAAGAATTGCAAGTTTGAGGTCAGCTTGAGCTACGTAACCCTCCAGCGCAGAAAGGGAGAAGACCTACGTATCATCCTATGGATACGAAAGGGCAATGCGCGGAGTTTGAGAAGAGCCACTCACGGAGGACCAGCATATGAGCACGGTACACTCAGACAGTGGACTACCACGCGGCTTCTCAATCCTAAGGTTCATCTATATAGAGTAGGACACCTCGAGACTGGAAAATACAGGCTATTGACGACATACACAGTATGTATGGGACGCCGTCTTCTGTGGAGAAAAAAAAAAGCAAACAAAAATGAAAACAAAACTGGCATGGGAGATATAACTGTACCTGCTCTCCCCTTCTCCCACCCCTTTGGTTTGTTGTGGTTTCTTCTGTGTGTGCTAGGCAAGGCCTTATCTCTACCCCCAGCCCCACAACTCTGCATACATACAGAATTTTTCAGAAAACTGACCAGGAGAGTCACCTTGGGGAGAGCTGGGGCCGAAAGATGGGCCCAAGACAGAGCGTTACAGAGCCCAAATCTGTATTTTTGCCTGTGATGCTTGTTTGCTGGAGACAAGGTCTCTCACAGCCCAAATCCTCTCTGTAGCCCTGCATGCTGGGATTATAGACATGTGCCACCACACCTGACATATATAACACTGGGACTTCCTGAATGCTAGGCCAGCACTCTACCCACTGAGCTTCACTCTCAATCTATGGAAACTTTTTGTTGATTTGTTTTTGTTTTTAAGATGAGATTTCACTTATGTAGGGCTAGCTGGCCTGGAATTTGCTGTGTAGACCAAGCTGGCCTCTAACTCACAGAGAGCTGTCTTCTGAATACTAGGATGAAAGGCATTAGCCACTGTGCCCAGCTGGTGTTTTGTCTTGGCTTTGAGATTTACTCTTATTGAGTGGGCCTAGTGGCACACACCTTTGATCCCAGCATCCAGGAGGCAGAAGCAGGTAGATCTCTGAGTTCAATGCCAGCCTGGTCTTCATAGTGCGGTGCAGGCCAGCCAGTCTTACATATGCATAGGGAAACCTTGTCTCAAAAGTAAATAAATAAATAAAATTGGGAATGAATAAATAACTTTGTAAAAAAAAAAAAAAAAACCCCAACTGAGCAAAGGATGAAGTTGTGGGATACACTGAAGCTGTGGGATACGCTGAAGCTGTGGGATACACTGAATCATCCTGAAGTTATATCTGCAGGGACCATAAGCTGTTTCCTGACTTCAGTTACCATGAGTCAGTTCCTTGGAGCCAAATCATATTCTAAATTTCTAAAATTCCAACTGCTGAGATCAAAAAGCTTGGAGTGGTGGCTCATGGCTGTAACTCTAGCACTGAGTCGGGAGGATCAGGAGCGCAAGGTCATCCTTCAGTTCTGAACAAATTCCAGGACAGGCTCAGCTAGCAGAGACCCTGTCTCAACCCCACCCCACCCCACCCCCCAAAAACAGTTGTGTGGAAGAAGGGAGTCAGAGAGGCTGAAGCAATGGCTCAGTGGGAATCAGGAGTTGCTGATAAGCCTGCAGACAAGCCTGCATTCAACTTTCTAGATTCATATAGTGGGAGGAGAGAGCCGACTTCTCAATAGTTATACACACACACACACACACACACACACACACACACACACACACACGCTTGTACATATGCATGCATACACACACATCACATGTGTATCCCACACATACATTCATGTGAATGCACACACATGCATGCACAAGCACACATACATGTATACACACATGTGCACAGGCCTGCACACACATACGCACACCAAATTGGAAACTTCTAGTTCTTTGGAAAGTTAGTTATGTCAAATGGTGTTTTGCTGGGGCACACAGGCGAAAGGATGTCTTGCTTAAGCAAACATGTGAAAGACTGTTTTCCTGAAGCAGACAAAGGTGAAAGGATGTTTTGACATAGCAAACACGTGAAAGAATGCGTGATGAAGTATAAATATGACCCCACAGACATGGGGAGCATGAGAATTGGTTTGGTTTGCTCCACTTTGCTATTCTTTGCTAAAGACACACATGTATTGGTTCACTTTACATGGTGTTGTGAGCTCCACTGTGATAACGCTGCCAGTGAGAGAAACTCACCTAAGATCTGCTCAGGAGGTTCCTGGCAGTTTCATCAGGATTGAACCACAGCTACCCAGTGTCTGCTTGCTGAACGGACTGGACTGTAGCTGCCTTGTGTCTACCTGCCTAGAGGGCTGGTCTGCAGCTGCTAAACTGTATTTGGTGTTTGCTACAGGACTGAACTACTGCCAAAGAAGATCAACTCGCCCGCAAAGAACTATTGCTGAACAGGACCGCTTCCCCCATATCCTAACAACTTTTCTCTTCTACTACCTCTGCTGGGTGGTGGGCTAGAGGAGAGGTTGAGCCCTTATTAAAAGTAGGTCGCAAAAAGTTTATGCTTACACACATACACACACAAGTAATTTTTTAGGGGATGGGTGGGGCCTGGTGACACATAGTTCTAGTCACTGATCGGCAGATCTCCCCGAGTTCAAATTCATAGACAGTAGAAACAAGGAGTTGAAGTGACTTTGAACTTGCTGTCAGGCAGGGGTTGATGTGCATGGTAAAGGGGATGTGTGTGTGTGGGGGGTCTGTGTGTGTGGGTCTATGTGTGTCTGTGTGTGTGTATCTCTGTGGGGGGGGTCTGTGTGTGTCTGTATCTGTGTGTGTGTGTCTGTGTGTGTGTGTGTGTTTGTGTCTGTGTGGGGAGGGAGGTCTGTGTGTATGTGTGTCTGTGTGTGTGTACTGGTTCTCACAGAACCCAGCTGTGGGAACCATGCAGGTTACTTATCAATACTCCCAGTTTCTGCCTCCCAGCCACAGGACAGAACCAAATGTCTGAGTCTTGCTGAAGTTACAGCTGAAAGACCCCCGAAGATGGGAGGCCCTCACTTAATTGTAGGGATGATGCGACCCCCCCCCCCAAGAACTCACGAGAGACTGTCCTTGCTGCAATTGCACAAGGTTTATTGACAGGAACCAGTGCACTGGGGCCGACTCGTATCCCATGCAGGGGTAGAGGAGTTCAACCTCGAGCAGCTGGGAAAGGGGGTATTTAAAGGAAAAACCATAACCCAAGGGGGTAGGGAGGGTGTTATTGGAAAATACTGAAAATACCAGTGAAGAATCACAAGGGGGAACTAAAAATCACAAGGGGAAACTCCCTGCTTCTCAAGATTGTTCTCAAGATTTTAATCTTTGTGGTCGGCCAGGTCCTGGAACAAGGTCACTGAACCGGCTTGTATAATTATATGTTCTGTGGTCAGCCAGTTCTCAGAACAGGCTGCTTCAGAGACCAACTATTTTTCTTTCTTGGCTCTAACTTGGTCTAGGGGGTCAAACTTAATTTTTCTACCTTACACAGCCAAGTGGCATTAGACAATGACTGTGAGCAGGGGTCCTACACATCAGAAGTCCTTAGTTAGCTGACAGAGCCTCAGAATGCACTCAAGAGACAGAAGCAGGAGGATTGCATAAATTCCATGCTTCTCTAACCTACATTTACCAGGCCAGTCAGGGGTACATAGTGAGACTCTGCCTCAGACGAGCGAACAGATGTGGTGAGTTTCCAATGTAATACTGCCAGGGGTCTCTTCTCCTTCCTTCTGAATCACTAAGTCAGGAAACGAACCCAGGGCTTCTTGTGTAATACTTGGCCAGGCACCGCTGAGCCACCCCGGTCAACTACCAATTTGTGTTTGCTTACATACTGCTCAGTTTTGGCTTTTTGAGACAGGGTTTCTATGTATAGTCCTGGCTGTCCTGGAATTTGCTTTGTAGACCAGACTGGCCTTGAACTCGGAGATCTGCCTGTCTCTGCCTCCCGAGTGTTGGGATTAAAAGCCTTTGCCATCAGACCTGGCTGCATATTGGCTGTTTGACACCGGGTCTCAAGAGATCTGGCAGCAGGATAGGAGCCAAAGACAGCCTTGAGGTGAGTCTCCTCATCCCCCTGCCTGAGCCTTGAGGTGAGTCTCCTCATCCCCCTGCCTGAGTCTTGAGGTGAGCCTCCCACATGCTGGGATGGCAGGCATGTCTATTAGGCCAAGTTGTGTAAATTTTTTAATTATTTAATTATTTCTTTTAGTTTTGAGATTATAATTTAATTACATAATTTCTCTCCTTCCCACTTCTCACTCTAACTTCACCGGTCTCTTTCAAGTTCATGGTCTCTTTTTCCATTAGTTGTCATTACATACATCCAACATATATGTGTGTCGTATATATTCATACATACATGCATGTACATATACCATATATGTGTGTATGTATATATATATATATATATATATATACATACATCTATGTATATATACCACATGTATATATGTATATATACACACACACATACATATGGCATATACATACCTAAATACATAAGTATGTGCTCAGTCTGTATAATGTTACTTATATGTATGTTTTCCTGGCTGACAATTTGGTATTGAGTGACCAACTGCTGTGCTCTTCCCTGGGGAAAGCTCCGTCTGCTCTCAGCTTTCCTTAGTTGCCTGCAGTCCTTTGTGTAGGGCTGAGGCGTCATGGGCTTCCCCATCTGCTCTGGCATGTCCATCTGTCCATCCGTGCCATCCTTGTCCAGTTCCTGTTTGGTGGTCATGTTGGTGAGACTTTAATGGACGGAGTTTCTGATGTTCCTAGAAAACACAGTCTCATAAAAAAAACTCACTGATTCTCAGGCTTTGACAGTCTTTCCATCCCTCTTCCTCAATGATCCCTGAGCCTTAGGTCCAAGGGTCATATTGTCATATCCATTGGGAGTGGGCTCCACAAGTCCACATGTTGATGGGTTGTGGCTTTCTGTAACTGTATGTCTGATGCCAAGAGAACTTTCTTTGAAGGGGGAGGGGTGTGGACTACCCTTGTCTGTGGTATAAAGACAATCTTTAGGATATGGTTAGGGGAAACGTTGTAAAGTGCTGGTTGGTTATAGGTTCTCCTCCAAGAGCCATGACTTCAGTAGCTGTGTGTGGTTGGCTAGGCATGATTGCCCTCCTGCTAAGTGAGTACCAGGTCTGATTTTATTTATTTTTATTTATTTTTTATTTTTTATTTTATTTATTTATTTATTGGTTTTTCGACAGGGTTTCTCTGTGTAGCCCTGGCTATCCTGGAACTCACTTTGTAGACCAGGCTGGCCTCAAACTCAGAAATCCGCCTGCCTCTGCCTCCCCAGCGCTGGGATTAAAGGCGTGTGCCATCACGCCCAGCTAGGTCTGATTTTAATATCACCTTTTCCTTACATTTCCTTATTCTATGTTTTTTTGTTTGTTTGTTTTTTTTTTTTTTTTTTTTTTTTTTTTTTTTTTTTTTTTTTTTTTTTTTTATGGGGAGCATTCTCCACGATGCACTGTGGAGGTCGTAGGCCGTAGGACTTACGGGCATCTGTTCTCTCTTTCCCCTGTGTGGACCCCAGGGTTTGAACTCAGGCTGGAGGGAAAGTGCCTTTACCCACTAGCCCTAGTAACTTTAATGATTTTTTAAATGTTAAACTTTTGCTTTACAAACAAATTTAAAAGGACTCTTATCATTTTTATGCTGCGTGTATGAGTGTTTTGCCTGTGAGTAGGTAATGTGCCCCATGTGTATGTCTGGTGCCCTTGGAGGCCAGCAGAAAATGCCAGATTCCCCTGGGACCAGAGTTAGAGACCCTTGTAAGCTGTCACGTGAGTGCTGGGAACAGAACCTGCAACCTTGGCCAGGGAGTACAGCTGGGCATGTTGGTGCACGCCTTTGATCCCGCACAGGGGAGGCAGAGGCAGGCGGATATTCGAGTGGTGGTGACTGTGTTTTAACCCAATCCCAATTGCTCGATATTACAATGAAAACTTGGGCCCAGATGCTGTGCTGAAAGCCTGCTGGCTCAGACAGGCAGAGAAAGCACCCAGGTGACCTTCCTCCTCAGTCAACATCCCAAAAGCAATGTCCCTCTCAAAAAACTTCCTTCTCACTCAATATCCCTCCCTTCTACTTCCTGACGGCCTCTCTAGCCCTCCTCCTTGACTCCTTCTTACTCTCTATGGTTTTTTCTTAATAATCCTATGTTTGATTCCTGAAAACCAGTTGGTTGCTTGTGCCCCGTCCTGACTTCATTTAATGCTGTTTACAGAAAGCTCTTGGATTAAAGGTGTGAGCCGCACGACCACTAAAAACGGTGGCTTTTCCAGCAAATAACACAATCTCAGGGTTCACAGTGTGATCAACTGTCCTGCAACAGTAGTGGGGTCTGTGGGGGTTGTGTCTGGGAGGTATATCTACCCTGGCAGGAGTGTAGAGGTCAACTTTCAGGAGATTGGTTCTCCCCTCCCACCCATGGCTCTTCCACACCAAGCCTTCTCCTAGTACTCCCTTTGAAGCCTTTTGGCACCGGATCCCCCGACTGACAGTGATGATCAATGGTCACTCACCATTGACTCAATGAGGGTATCAGTGAACACAGCTGCGGTGGGAAGGCCCTGAGACCAGCTCCACTGCTCCTGTTACTTAGGCATTCCTCTGTAGCCATGCTGCCTGGTCCAGGCAGAGTAGGCATCAGATCTCTTTAGAAGTCTGAAAAGGTTTCAGCACCTGTCCCTCTGCCTGATAAGGAAGAGAGGGGGGCCTAGGCCATGCAGTGCCTGTGAGCAGGGGGTGACACCCTGGAGCACCAACTGTGAAGAGGTGGAGACAGGATATTTGATCACACTGTGAGCCCTGAGATTATGTTATTTACTGGAAAAAAAAAAAAAAAACATCTGTTTTTACTGGTGGTAGAGCTCACACTTTTAATCCAAGAGTTTTCTGTAAACAGAATCTCTGAGCCTGAACTATATAGCTTGTTCTAGGACATCCAGGATAACATGGAGAAAAACCTGTGTCAAATAAATAAATTAAATAAATAGACAAAACTTTACAAACTCTCAGTTTTAAAAACATTTTATTTTAAATTACCGATATATGTGTTTAAGAGGGGAGGTGATGTACCTGTGAGTGCAGGTACGGGCAGAGGCCAGAAGAGGGCACTGGATCCCCTGGAGCTGAAGTTACAAGCTGTTAGGAGACTCCCCACAAGGGTGCTAAGAAAGGGAGCAGAAGGGGCTGGAGGGATGGCTCAGTGGTTAAGAGCACTGACTGCTCTTCCAAAGGAAGAAAGGAAGGAAGAAAGGAAGAAAGAAAGAAAGGGAGCAGGAGTCCTTCTCACCATGCTCCAAACTCTGTTGGTTTTGAGATAGGGTCTCTATTTAGCCCTGGCTGACCAGAAACTATGTAGGACAGGCTGGCCTCAAACTCACAGAGCTCCATCCACCTGGCTCTGCCTCCTGAGTGCTGGGATTAAAAGCCTGGACCACCCCTCCCAGCTCCAACTCCCCTCCCCCTCTCTCTTTTGATGGGGTGCGATTTTAAGACAGGGTTTCTCTGTGTAACCCTGGCTCTCCTGGAACTCACTCTGGTCTTGAACTCAGAGAATCTGTCTGCCTCTGCCTCCCAAGTGCTGGGATTAAAGGCGTGCACCACCGAAGTCACCTGGCCAAACTCATTCCTTTTAACTTGACAGTTTTTCCTATTTCCCAGTGAAATATGCATTCTTCCTTTTTAATTTCTTAAGGATTTATTTTATGTGTGTATGTATGTTGTGCTGTGTGTGTGCATTCATGTGTCTGTGTGTGTTTAGGATGTGTGTGCCTGGAGCTTGCAGATATCAGGAGAGGGTGTCATATCCTCTGGAGCTGCAGTTATGAGTGGTTGTGGGCCACAGGGTGAATTCTGGGTATTCCACTGGGGTCCTCTACAAAAAGAAGTGCTCTTAACAGCTGGGCCATCTCTCCAGCCCCATAGATAATTCTTTTGAAAAGTTTGGTAGGCGGTGGTGGCACATTCCTTTAATCCCAGCACTGGGGAGGCAGAGGCAGGCGGATTTCTGAGTTCAAGGCCAGCCTGATCTACAAAGTGAGTTCCAGGACAGCCAGGGCTATACAGAGAAACCCTGTCTCAAAAAAAAAACAACAAAAAACAAAAACAAAAAACAAATCAACAACAAAAAAGTTTGGTAAGGAGAAAAAGAAAAAAATGAGATAAGAGAACAGAATTTTTAAAGGAAAATTCTTTTGAAACTGTCATAGTGGTGATGAGGCATGACTATTCCAGGACTTGAGAGAGGCAGTGGGGAAGGCAGGCAGATGTCTGAGTTCAAGGCCAGGCTGGTCTATAGAGTGAATTTCAGTATAGCCAGGGCTAAAAAAAAAAAAAAAAAAAAGGAAAGAAAGGATGAAAGAAAGAAGAAAACAAAGAAACTGCCAGAGTCTATTTCTCATAAAAGCAAAGACACTAAAAATAAATGAATAAATAAATTAAAAACCAGTGTTACCACAGATCCAGTGTGTGTTTGTTTGTTCAGTGTATAAGAGGCTCCCTAGAACCCTCTATCAGCCTGGTAAGCATTCAGAACCTTGAGTTCAAAGATAAAGACATCTTGATTCAGAGAACTGATTTGCCCAAGGCTTCACTCTAGTGCAGTAGGCAGTGAATGTGGCTTTAAACAAGGTGTACCAGACACAATGGCCTACACTCCCCCTAAAATCCACGACCTGACCACAAAGTGAGCTGGGTGAGGGTACAAGTCAGAGAATTCTAAAAGGAACATGAAAGACCACAGCCAAGGTACTGCCTCGCGGCTGTCTGCGCCTTCTCCGGGAACAGCATCTCTTGGGTGTGAGAATTCGGTTCAATCAGGAATGAACTTTGTATGGGCGGATGCAGGTCCAGCTGAAAGCCAATGATGTCAACACCCAGCCATTTATTGTCTGACTTTTATTTGCAAAACACAGCCCATACATAACTTAATTCCTGTATTCAAGATGTCTTGGGGGGGGGGGGGGCATCGGGTTGCAAGCAGTTGAGCATCCTCAGGATTGAGAAGCTTCCTGGAGGGTGTAATAAAAAAAATATAACCTGCAGGCAACAGCGGCCACCCCCTGAGGACTTTATTCTTTAAAGCCAGTGTGGGTATTTGGGGTGCACAGAAGCGCTGGTGGGCTAGCCTTCAAGACAGGTACTCACATTGAAGTTGTGTTGAAGGTAGTTTTGGAGTGGCAAAGAAAGCCAGTCCGGAGTAGAGTGGGTATCTAGGGTCAGGGAGCATCTCCTCTTCTGGGACAGGACAGAGTGGGTGCAGAGAAAATTATAGATGGCACATTAGTACCAATATAAATAATTGCACAATTTGCAAGATTAGTCCCAGGGTTAATTACACAGTGAAGGTGAAACGCACTAATCTTTCACAGTATGAGTGGGGTTCTTGACCTTGGCAAGAAGTCAGAGTGGATAAAATAGAAGGGAGAATGAGTGTGATTGACGTAACCGTGTGCTCTAAGCCGGACAAGCTGAGGGCAAGCGCTGGCTCATCAGGCTTTGTGGAAAGTGAAATTCTCTTTTAGATCAGGACTACAGTGGGCACCAGCTTCAGAAGACTTGGAAAAGTCTGGAAATGTGGCCTGAGGAACTGTGCACACATTCAGCGGAGGATGCACCCGAGGGCAGCAGTGATCCTAAGATTGGTAGGCCACCGGCAGGTCCAAGGCTCTGGGAGGTGGCCTGACTCGCACAGCTGGGCGGGAGTGACGCCTTGCTGGAGAGCAGGTGGCCGCGCAGATTGCGCAGTTCCCGGGGAGCGCGCGCGCTGGGGGGCGCGGGGCAGGCGGGGCTAGCGGGGACGCGCTGGGGCGCGGGAGGGGGGCTCTAGGAGCCGGGGGCGGGGCCGAGTGCGCGGGCCTTGGCACGCACGCGCAGACGGGCCGCGGGCCCCAGAGGCAGAGAGGAGGGGGAGCGTGAAATAGGGGGCGGTGTGGAGCGTATTTCCGCTCTGGCGGACAAATAATCCTGGCCAAAGGGGAGGCCCGACTGTCCAGCCCTTTAACCGCGTGGGGGTGCCGGGGGAGAAAAGGGGGGTCGGGGAGGGGGAATCCTGCTCCTTTAATTCCCTCCCCTCTTCCTCCGCCCCGAGTCCGCGAGGACGCTGCGCTGCGCGGGGCCTTGGAACACTCGGCACGAGCTGCCCCCGCCCCTCCCCCTCCCGCCCACGCGGAGCCGGCCCGCGCGCGCACCCCGTGCACCCCCGCGCCTGCGCGCTGCCCCGGCCCTGCCCGTGTGTGGGGGGCGTCGCTGGCCCCGGGGGGGTGGGGGACCAGGGGGGAAAAATCAGCACGCGGAACCGGGCCAGGTGAGAGGCGCGTGCACCCAGGGTCGTGAGTCTGGGTGGGGGGGCGTGCCACGGAGATCTGCGCGTGGGAGGGGGGCGTGCACGACCTGTCCGGGCGGTGGGAGGACGTGAAAAGGGGGACTCACAGCAGCGCGGCCCAGGCTAGAGCGAGGCGGGTGAGGAGTACCTGCAACCGGGGGCCACCCCAGAGTTGCAATCCTCTGGTTTTTTCCCCCCATCCACCCCTTTATCCATTCTCCCGTGGGCGCGCGGGCTGCGGGACTGGGGGGTGTGGACGCCGCTGCCCCGCCCCCGGGAACCACGCCTCCCTCCTCGGAGGGACCGCGCCTCCTTGGAATTGGGGAAACTGAGGGAGGCGCGCCAAGACTAGGGAGGTAGGGATGAGGGGTCTGGAGCCTTGGCCTCCGACAGCCAGAGACCTTTGTCTCTGACTCGTTTCCTTCCCACCCAGGGCAGTCCACTCCCGCCACAATGGCCTCTGGGGTGGAAGTCCTGCGCTTCCAGCTGCCTGGCCACGAGGCCGCAACGTTGCGGAACATGAACCAGCTCCGTGCAGAGGAGCGGTTCTGTGATGTGACCATCGTGGCCGACAGCCTCAAATTCCGTGGCCACAAGGTCATCCTGGCCGCCTGCTCACCGTTCCTCCGGGACCAGTTCTTGCTGAACCCCAGTTCTGAGCTGCAGGTCTCACTGATGCACAGCGCGCGTATTGTGGCGGACTTGCTCCTCTCTTGCTACACAGGCGCCCTGGAGTTCGCAGTCAGGGACATCGTGAACTACCTGACAGCAGCCTCCTACCTGCAAATGGAGCATGTAGTGGAGAAATGCCGGAACGCCCTTAGCCAGTTCATTGAGCCCAAAATAGGCCTTAAAGAAGATGGGGTCAGCGAGGCTAGCCTCCTAAGCAGTGTCAGTGCCACCAAGTCCCTCCTCCCTCCAGCCAGGACCCCAAAGCCAGCTCCAAAACCCCCACCACCACCTCCTCTACCCCCTCCGCTCCTGCGACCGGTGAAGCTGGAGTTTCCGCTGGATGAGGACCTAGAGCTGAAGGCGGAAGAGGAGGATGAGGATGAAGATGAAGATGTTTCTGACATCTGCATCGTCAAAGTGGAGTCGGCTCTAGAAGTGGCACACCGGCTCAAACCCCCTGGAAGCCTAGCCGGGGGTCTGGGTATCGGGGCCTCTGTGAGCAGCCACCTGGGAGAGCTGGCCCAGAGTAGTGTGGCCCCCAACACTGTTACCCCACCGCAAGGGGTGGTGAAGGCATGCTACAGCCTGTCAGAGGACGCGGAAGGGGAAGGCCTGTTGTTGATCCCAGGAGGCCGGGCCAGTGTGGGGGCCACCTCGGGCCTAGTGGAAGCAGCAGCGGTGGCCATGGCTGCCCGGGGGGCGGGGGGCAGTCTGGGGGCAGGGGGTAGCCGGGGACCTCTGCCTGGGGGCTTCTCAAGTGGAAACCCCTTAAAGAACATCAAATGCACCAAATGCCCTGAAGTGTTCCAGGGTGTGGAGAAGCTGGTCTTCCACATGCGTGCGCAACACTTCATCTTCATGTGCCCACGCTGCGGCAAGCAGTTCAACCACAGCAGCAACCTCAACCGCCACATGAACGTCCACCGTGGTGTCAAGTCCCATTCATGTGGCATCTGCGGCAAGTGCTTTACTCAGAAGTCCACACTGCACGATCACCTCAACCTGCACTCAGGAGCCCGGCCCTACCGGTGCTCCTACTGTGACGTGCGCTTTGCCCACAAGCCCGCCATTAGGCGGCACCTCAAGGAGCAGCATGGCAAAACCACAGCTGAGAACGTGCTGGAAGCTGGTGTGGCTGAGATCAATGTCCTCATCCGCTGAAAGGCCAAGAGGCTGGGGGCGGTCCTGGGCCCGGCAGAATTGGGGAGGGGCGGGGTTTGAGGGCAGGCAAACATTTTGAGGGAGGAAGACTGGAGAGAGAGAGAGACCATGCCTCAAAGAGCAGAAGAAAAAGATGGAGCCGGAGACAGGGTTGATAAGGCTGAGGGAATGTGGGATCCCAAAGAAAGATTTCTTTTTTGAAGAGGTGCATAAACGATGTGGAGGAAGAGAGGGAAAAAAAAAAAAAGGCAAAGTTGAAAGTTTTGGAGAACAGCTCTTTCCTGGCTAAAGCTGGCTGGGGGGGGGGGGGATTCTAGCGTTTCTTGAGATGGGGTGGGGGTGGGAATTGTAGGGGGATTGCCAGGAAGCAGCTTACTTGCCCCTGGTTAGAATAGATGACAGGGAGAAGGGAGCGGAGGGCGACACATGTATGAAGTACCAGAAGGAAGGGAGGAGATTTTTGCATGCTGGGGAAGTGGGAAAGTAGATACAAGGCTCACCGGAAATGAAATGATATGTGCCAGGTAAGAGAACACGGTGGGCAACCTGGGTAGGTAATGAGACATTAGGCTACAGTAGCGAGAACAGTGAGTAGCGGAGGGGTGGGGGGGCAGGGCACTTAGAAAAAAAGGACACAAGGAGGGCTGTTGGGGGGAGGGAGAGGAGTAGAGACATACAGTATTTTTAAAGAAAACTATTTTTTAGGATTTTTTCTGGAGTTTGGGGTTTTAGTTTTTGTTTTCCATAAAAATAAACAAAAAAAACAAACAAAAACATTTTTTCTTTATATTCTGGCAATTGCATGTGTGTGACTACCCACCATAGATTCTCCCAGCGCTAACAATTGTAGTCCCATGCCAAAAGGAGCCTCAAGCAGAGACTCGGAACACGCCCTAAACACTTAGGCAGAAACCTTATCACACAGTGATTGGCAACCCTGGTGCTGGCATAAACCATGCGGGGTTTGGTGGCAGTGCAAGCCATGGGCCACAGGTGACCAGTGAACCCACAGAGATGGCAAAAGGGCATCTGTTGCATATTTTTGCTCAAGTTTTAAGGAAAGTTGAAATACCAGCTAAACTTATAGTTGATTACCTAGAAGACTACAATTCCCAGAAAGCTCTGAAAAGTTTTTAATCCAAAGAGGACTACAGTTCCCATAAGATGCCGAATTGGCCTTGGGCCCAGTAACATAAGTACCTGTCTGTCCAATATTGTGTGAGCAACCATACAGGCATTTTCAAGCTTTGGCTAGGACTTAATGCCTGGAGGGGGATGGTGCCCTCGATAGTGTTCAGGGTTGTATACTTGCTGTGTCTACCATCATACTTAAGCTGTCTGCTGGACCATGACCCCCCCCCTCCATGGAGAAGTATTTGGGCAGAAATAGTTACTGTCAATAGATTGAGGTCTCCGCTGCATTCAGTTGACATATCTAGTGCAACCGAAGACACTTCCCCCAGATTTCCAAAAGCACACTGACCCAGAAGTAAAGGTGTCTTCCGTGAGTCTCTGTCGCCCCTTCTTGTGCACTAAAGTTCAAAACTGATATAGTCCCAGCCTTCTATCTGGCGGCTCAGAACGGGAAAGGCACACGCGGCAGCTGCAAAGGCTCAGGCTACACGTGTTCCCAAAACCGGGCGGGGACAGGGAAGCCACAGCCCAGTCGAGCCTCACCCTTGCTCCCGGCGGAGCCCAGGCTAGGAGCGAACGCCCTCTCCCCTACAGGCCCCAGTTCTGGACCTCCAGGGCCATTCTGGGGGGCAAAAATGGCCAAGAGGCCCGCAGCGGCTCCTTTAAGGCGTCTTCTCGCCCTCCCTCCTTGTCCACGTGACCCGGGGCGGCCGCGCGCCGGCTCGGCCCCCCGCGCAAGCGGCGATGGCGGCGGCGGCGGGAGCTGCTGCGGCGGCGGCCGCCGAGGTGCGGAAGGGGAGGGGGAGAGGCGGGTGCATGCCCGCGCGCGCGCCCGGGGGAAGCGCGCGCTCGTGCAATGCTCCGGGGGTGCAACGGGGCCGGGGGGCCCGAGCCGAACTTACAGCAAACCAGGGGGCCAACACCGGGGGCGGATGAGGGGACCAGGGGGTGGGAGGTGGGGGGAGTGGGCGCCGAGTCGCACGTGCCGCCGCCCGCTGCCCCTGCGTGGGCGGTGGGCACCGCGACCCCGGGAGCCCGCGCGAGGGGCGCGAGGGGCCGTCCGCCGGGCTGGGGCGCAGCGGGCGTTGCAGGGGTTGGTGGCCGGGGTCCCCGCGGCCTGGGGGACAAAGGGGGAGCGGCGCGTGCAGCCGGGAGGAGGGGGCGGGGCCGGGGCGCGGAGGCCCCGCCCCCTCCCCCTCCTCTGCTCCCGGCCCCAGAGATGCGGGGTCTGCCGAGAGGGAGGGGGCTGATGCGGGCCCGGGGGCGGGGGCGTGCGGCCCCCACGGGCGGCCGCGGCCGCGGTCGGGGGGGCGCCCACCGAGGGCGAGGTAGGCCCCGAAGCCTGCTCTCGCTGCCCAGGGCCCAGGCGTCTTGGGCCCCCCAGCTGCCTGCCGGGCTGACCGGCCCCCCGGTTCCTTGTCTCCCCTCCCAGGGGGAGGCCCCCGCTGAGATGGGGGCGCTGCTGCTGGAGAAGGAGCCCCGAGGAGCCGCCGAGAGAGGTGAGTGCAGCAGGAGCAGGCCCGACCGGACCTCCACCCTCCCCACCCCCAACACGGGATCCCGGGAGCTTTCAGCCCTGAACTTTTTCTTTTCCCCTCCCGACAGTTCATAGCTCTTTGGGGGACACCCCTCAGAGTGAGGAGACCCTTCCCAAGGCCAACCCCGACTCCTTGGAGCCTGCCGGCCCCTCCTCTCCGGCCTCTGTCACTGTCACCGTCGGCGATGAGGGGGCTGACACCCCTGTCGGGGCCGCATCACTCATCGGGGACGAACCCGAGAGCCTGGAGGGAGATGGGGGTCGCATCGTGCTGGGTGAGAGACTGGGGAGTGAGGGAGACGGGGCGCAGAGGGGCTTTCTGCATGCCTGCTCACCCTGCACCCCCTTTCTGCCTGCCTCTTTTCTAGGCCATGCCACAAAGTCGTTCCCCTCTTCCCCCAGCAAGGGGGGTGCCTGTCCCAGTCGGGCCAAAATGTCAATGACAGGGGCAGGAAAGTCGCCCCCCTCGGTCCAGAGTTTGGCCATGAGGCTGTTGAGCATGCCCGGGGCCCAGGGAGCTGCAACTGCTGGGCCTGAACCCTCTCCGGCAACAACTGCCGCCCAGGAGGGGCAGCCCAAAGTGCACCGAGCCCGGAAAACCATGTCCAAACCTAGCAACGGACAGGTGAGAGTGTGGAAGTTGGGGTGGAGAGACTTGGGGAGTCTCTGGGTCGGATTTTTTGTTTTGTTTTGTTTTTGTTGGTGGTTTGTTCTTTTGGGTTTTTTTTTTTTTTTTTTTCCTTCTTCCGGGATTTAGCCTTAGACCTCTTGTATTCAGATTTTTTTTTTCGAATTTACCAATAGGCTACCAAGTGTCAGCTGTTGGGCTGGGCCTCTGTGAGCAGAGTAATTGTCGGCTTCCTGGAGTTTGTGTTCTTTGGGGAGGGGTGGTCAGCAGAGGAGACTGACAGATGTAGAATTAATTATATAGTTATTGTCCTAATTACACAAATGACTGGGCAGGATCAGCCTTCCCAAGTTTGTGTTTTTTTTGTTTTGTTTTTTGCCTCTGAACAAATGCTTAGGGAGGTTGGTTTGTTCGTTTGTTTGTTTGTTTGTTTGTTTGTTTTTCAAATCCCTACTTTGAGACCAGTCTCAAACCAGATAAAGTTTTTACTGGGAACTCTTCCCTGGGAAGGCCACATAATGACAGAATGTGGGCGGAGGCGTGTGTGTGTGTGTGTGTGTGTGTGTGTGTGACAAGAACCTGGAAATCAAAATTATGTCAAGGTTTTAAGGGCTCTTGATTCAGCTTAAGTATGGCTTGTGTAGCCTTCCTCTGGGTCTTGTTTCGTTTATTTTGTTGTTTGTTTTGAGCTTTATTTTGTTTTGAGAGAGTAGTTTTTGTTTTTTGTTGTTTTGTGTGTGTGTGTGTGTGTAACAGGGTCTCACTGTGTAGCCCTGGCTGGCTGGCTGTGTAGACCAGGCTGGCCTTTAACTCACAGAGATCTACCTTTTTCTGTCTCCTACATCCTGGGGCTGAAGGTGTACACACATGCCTTTTATTTATAATCTTTTTTTTAAAAAAGATTTATTTATTTATTTTATGTATATGAATATACTGTAACTGTCTTCAGACACACCAGAAGAGGGAATCAGATCCCATTACAGATGGTTGTGAGCCACACCATGTGGTTGCTGGGATTTGAACTCAAGACCTCTGGAAGAGCAGTCAGTGCTCTTAACTGCTGAGCCATATCTCTGGCCCTTGTTTTATTTCCTCTTTTTGAGATGGTCTCATGTAGACTGAACTTGCTATGATCCACCCCACCCAGCTTCTACATTTAATTTTTTTCTTTCTTTTTTTTTTTCTTTACTCTTTCTTTTTTTAAAAACTTTTAAGCTTCTGGGTGTTTTACCTGCACATATGTCTGTGTACCACCTTGTGTGTCTGGTGCCCTTCAAGTCAAGGGGGCAGTAGACCTTGAGTTTGAAGGGGTTGTGAGCATCTTGTCAGTGCTGGGCAATTGGACCTGGGTCTTCCACAAGAGCAGCAACCGGCTCTTAACCACTGCACTACCTCTCCGACAATGCTTGTTTTCTTTTTCTGGGAAAGTGATTACCTCACCATGGTGTGGCTGTTCTTCTCTGGTACAGAAGTTCGTGTTTGCTCGGGCTCCTCATATAAAATTATGAGAGCCAGGTGGATCTCTTAAGGTCTGGGTCAGCTAAGAATCAACATTTGCATATGCCTTACACGTATCTGTCTTCCTTGTAGATACCTTATAGATGATTAGCTAATGCCTGTATTAGTAGTTTAAAGACTCCTATATGGGCACAACTTTTAAAATTTTATCTGTTGCTGGGTGGTGCTGGCTCACGCCTCTAATCCCAGTTCTTGGGAGACTGAGGCAGGCAGATCTCTGAGTTCAAGGCCAGCCTAGTTAGAGTATACACAATTCCTTAGACAGCCAAGTCTATATAGTGAGTTCCAGGGCAGCCAAGGCTACACAGGGAAATCCTGTCTTGAAAGAAAAATATTGATTATAAGTGTGTATGTGTAATGGGGGAGGTTGAGGGGATGGACGCAGTAGAGGACATATCTGTGGAGCCTGGTCTCTTCCACCTTTTCATGCCATCTAGGAGTCAGACTCAAGTTTTAGGGTTTGCGCAGCAAGCACCCCTGCCCACTGAGCCATCTTGCTGGCCACTGTTCTCTTTTTAATTTTTTTTTTTTTTTTTTTTTTGGTTTTTCGAGACAGGGTTTCTCTGTATAGTCCTGGCTGTCCTGGAACTCACTCTGTAGACCAGGCTGGCCTCGAACTCAGAAATCCGCCTATCTCTGCCTCCCAAGTGCTGGGATTAAAGGCGTGCACCACCACGCCCGGCTTTCGGGTAGCATTTTTTTAAAAACTCATTTCTTTTTTTTTTTTTTTTTAAGATTTATGGGAGTTCCCTGTCGCTGTCTTCAGACACACCAGAAGAGGGCATCAGATCTCATTACACATGGTCGTGAGCCACCATGTAGTTGCTGGGATTTGAACTCAGGACCTCTGGAAGAGCAGTCAGTGCTCTTAACCCTGAGCCATCCCTCCAGCCCTTCGGATAGCTTTGTTTGTTTGTTTTTTTTTTGTTTGTTTGTTTTTTAATGTATGTGAATACACTGTACAGATGGTTGTGAGCCTTCATGTGGTTGTTGGGAATCGAACTCTTAGGACCTCTGCTCCCTCTGGTCAACCCTACTCACTTCAGTCAGCCCCACTAGCTCTGGCCCAAAGCTTTACTTACTTTTATATGTAAGTACACTGTAGCTGTCTTCAGACGAACCAGAAGAAGGCATCAGATCCCATTACACATGGTCATGAGCCACCATGTGGTTGCTGGGATTTGAACTCAGGACCTTCAGAAGGGCAGTCAGTGCTCTTAACCACTAAGCCATCTTGCCAGTCCCCCAGATAGCATTTTTGAGGTACAGCCAGCCACAATACTCCCACCTGGGCCCCAGGCTGAGGGAACAGACCCATAACTTTAATTTGGTGGCTCACTTATTTCACTTAGCACAGTGCCTTCAAGTTTCCTCTATGTTGTATATTTCCAGGCTCCCTTTTTGTCCTTGGGTGTTCTGTTTGTTTTTGAGATAGGGTCTCACTCACTCTATAGCCCTAGCTGGCCTGGGTCTCGGATCCGCCTGCCTCCCGGAGTGCTGGAATGAAAGGTGTAGCCCACCACACCTAGCCTGGGTGAGTAACCTTCTGACTGAAACGTGTTCCTTCCTGCTTCAGCCTCCAATCCCTGAGAAGCGGCCCCCTGAAGTCCAGCATTTCCGCATGAGTGATGACATGCATCTGGGGAAGGTGACTTCAGGTCAGTCACCTCTGCTCCTCCCACACACTCCAGGTGGCCTGCGTAGTCTATCCCAGGATTGAGAGTTCACTTTTCTGTCTTTCCAGATGTGGCCAAAAGGAGGAAGCTGAACTCTGGTAGCCTGGTGAGCTGGAGAGGAAGACCTACCTGGTGGGGGTGGGAGCGGAGGGGAGGGGCGGATTGGTGGGCTGGAGCCAGGAACCTCAGACTCTGTCATCTTTTTCTAGTCCGAGGACTTGGGCTCTGCCGGGGGCTCAGGAGATATAATCCTGGAGAAGGGAGAGCCCAGGCCCCTGGAGGAGTGGGAGACGGTGGTGGGCGATGACTTCAGCCTGTACTATGATGCGTACTCTGTGGATGAGCGGGTGGACTCTGACAGCAAGGTGTGCTGGTGTGCTCTTCTCAAGCTTCCCTACCCAGTCTGTTCTTTCCCTTTAATAGCTCTAGTTCACCGCCCTGTGTTGTCTGCAACTGTTTCTTATATCCCTTATCTCATCTCTGGTCCTCTCATTCCAACCCAGCCTCCTCCCTGCCTTGTTTGCTCCCTTTGTGTTGTTTGCTCCGTTGGCTTTTGGCTAGTTTTGTTTGTTTGACAGGGTCTCACTAGTAGACCAAGCTGGCCTCAAATTCCTAGAAATCTGCCTGCCTTTGCCTCTTTAGTGTTGGGTTGAAAGGCACATACTGCCACACTGTGTGTGCGCTCATCCTGGGGTTAGAGGACAGCATCTCGGGCTTGGTTCTCTTTCGATGTAGCTCTGGGGATCTTAATCTCTTACAGTTTGTGGGTTTGAGCTTTCAGAATTTTCCCCCGTGTTTGAGGTTGAGCCTGGCGCTCTGCAAGTGCATTGTAACAGGCCTGTGCTTTATTTTTGCTGATTGAGGGATTAAACTCAAGGCCTCGCAGGGCGAGCAAGCACTGAGCTGCTACTTAAATATTTGATTTCAGGCCTCATTCTCTACCAACTTGCCTGGGAATGGCCCGGCCTTAACCCACTCCTGTAGTCTGTCTGCCTCAGCCTCCCGAGTGGCTGGGGTTAAAGGCATGCTTTTTCTAAATGGGGATGGGGCTTGAGACAGAGTCTCACTTTATTTTTTTAAAGATTTATTTATTTTATGTATATGAGTATACTGTAGCTGTACAGCTGGTTGTGAGCCTTCATGTGGTTGTTAGGAATTGAATTTTAGGACCTCTGCTTGCTCCGGTCAACCCCGCTCACTCAGTCACTGATCATTCTGGCCCAAAGATTTATTTATTATTATACATAAGTACACTGTAGCTAACTTCAGACACACCAGAAGAGGGTGTCAGATCTCATTACATGATGGTTGTGAGCCACCATGTGGTTGCTGGGATTTGAACTTAGGACCTGCAGAAGAGCAGTCAGTACTCTTACCCACTGAGCCATCTCGCCAGCCCCAGCTCCTGAGCTGATCCTCTTGCTTCTGTCTCCACGTTTGGACTACAGGCATGTGCCGCCATGTCTGCTGCTGCTTCTGCTTTTTGTTTTTGATTTTTTGGGGGGAAGAAAATGTGGCAGTGGTTGCAGGTGCCTCCTTCCTATTGCCTGTCTTTGGAAGCTGTGTAGGGTGTTTGGTCAGTTCTTGTGCTGGTCAGTGTTGACATGCTCCAGAGGCAGAGGCGTAGGATCTCTGTGAGTTCCAGGTAGTGGCCAGGACTACCTAGTGAGGCCCTGTCTCCAAACAATCAATCAAAAAGAAAACTTTGACATTGGGCCTGTGGTTTCCGGTGATGGCAGCCTGACCCCTTCGTTAGAGAGCACCTCCTTAGCTTTTCGTGGAGTGTGGTTGGTTTTGTTGCCATGGGTAGTCTTGTCAGAGTGTTTCCTAAGACCGGCCCTTGTCACTGCTGTGTGGCATTCTGTGCCTCTGTCCCTATCCACCCTTTCCTGCCTCCTGCCCACATCCCCCACCGGGAGCTTTCCTTGGGGGGGGGGGGGGTGATGATATGGGGCCTCAGCAGTCACCGAGAGAGCTGCCTTTGCTGGTTTCCCAGCCTGATTTTTCTTTTTCAGTCTGAAGTCGAAGCTCTAGCTGAACAGTTGAGTGAGGAGGAGGAGGAGGAAGAGGAGGAAGAAGAAGAAGAGGAGGAGGAGGAGGAAGAGGAGGAGGAGGAAGAAGAGGACGAGGAGTCGGGCAATCAGTCAGACAGGGTAAGAGCAGAGACCGGCCTACCTGGAGGAGTGGGGGAGCTGGGAGCAGAGCTCTTGAGTCTTCCTCTTCCACAGAGCGGTTCTAGTGGCCGGCGCAAGGCCAAGAAGAAATGGCGGAAAGACAGCCCGTGGGTGAAGCCATCTAGAAAACGGCGGAAACGAGAGCCTCCGAGGGCCAAGGAGCCAAGAGGTAAGACGGCTCCTCTGCTCTCAGGTCCCCTCCTCCGGCCCCAGAGAGCAGCACACACTCGGATGCTCGTGCATGTTCACTGTGTAGACCGCATGTGCGCACGCGCCCAGGACCTGTGAGCCCCCACTCTCACTCTCTCTGTCTCTGTGTCAGGAGTGAATGGTGTGGGTTCCTCAGGGCCCAGTGAGTACATGGAGGTTCCTCTGGGGTCCCTGGAGCTGCCCAGCGAGGGGACCCTCTCCCCCAACCACGCTGGTAATTAATTGCCAACTGCCGGGACAGGGAGCCACCAGGGGGTGCCCATGGGGGTGGAGGGAAACCCTGCCACAGCTGGGGTGTCCATGCCAGGCTTTGGGGTTCTAGAACATGGTGGGGTGGCTGGGCGGAAAGGAGGGGACCCTCCCAGTGGGTGAGGGGCAAGGCCTCCATCATCTCTGTCTCTTCCTGTCTAAGGGGTCTCCAATGACACGTCTTCACTGGAGACAGAACGCGGGTTTGAGGAGCTGCCCCTCTGCAGCTGCCGCATGGAGGCTCCCAAGATTGACCGCATCAGCGAGAGAGCAGGGCACAAGTGCATGGCCACAGAGAGTGTGGATGGAGAGGTGGGTCTGGGTACGGTTGGCTTAGGGGGCCCAGGGTGAGCTAGCCTGGGCCCTGGCCTCACCCACATGCCCCCACCTTCCTTCATCCCTAGCTCCTGGGCTGCAATGCTGCCATCCTTAAGCGGGAGACCATGCGGCCGTCTAGCCGCGTGGCGCTGATGGTGCTCTGTGAGGCCCATCGAGCCCGCATGGTCAAGCACCATTGCTGCCCGGGCTGCGGCTACTTCTGCACAGCGGTGAGTGACCATTGGGGTGGATGGGCGGTCTGGCCAGCACCGGAGAGCTCCGGGGCTGACTGCTGCCTCTTCCCTTCCCCAGGGCACCTTCCTGGAATGCCACCCCGACTTTCGTGTAGCTCACCGCTTCCATAAGGCCTGCGTATCCCAGCTCAATGGGATGGTCTTCTGTCCCCACTGTGGAGAGGATGCCTCAGAGGCCCAGGAGGTGACCATTCCTCGGGGCGATGGGGGAACACCCCCAATTGGCACCGCAGCTCCTGCTCTGCCACCCCTGGCACATGATGCCCCAGGGCGAGCGGATACCTCCCAGCCTAGGTATTGGCCTCTCCACCACCACCACCACCCGGTTATCCATCTTATCTCCCTTGCCCCCAGACCTCAAAACCTTTTTCCACAGCGCCCGAATGCGAGGGCATGGAGAGCCGCGGCGCCCGCCCTGTGATCCCCTGGCTGACACCATCGACAGCTCAGGGCCTTCACTGACTCTGCCTAATGGGGGCTGCCTCTCCGCTGTGGGTCTGCCCCCAGGGCCGGGCAGGGAAGCCCTGGAAAAAGCCTTGGTCATCCAGGAGTCTGAGAGGTGAGTTTGTGCTGTTTTCAGGGTGTGACTGGGCCAGAAACGCAGGTGTTGCTGTCGGTACTTAAATCTGAGCAGCCCACCTTCTCCCCCTCCATCCCCTGACAGGCGGAAGAAGCTGCGATTCCACCCACGGCAGCTGTACCTGTCGGTGAAGCAGGGGGAGCTGCAGAAGGTGATCCTTATGCTGTGTGAGTGTCTGACCCCACCCCGAGGGCTGTGCGTGAAAGGGAAGGACCCTCGGTGGCGGCAGCAGTGGTAACCTGTTGGTAATGGGCACTGATCCAGTGCACAACTTATAAGCTTTCCCGGCCTGGAGGCTGAGTGTTCCTCTAGTGCGGGGCAGTACTGAGGGGCTGGCACGGCTTGCCTAGTGGGGAATCCTGGGAAGTCTCTCTTGGTACAGGGCTGTCCCACCCCCAGCTCTCTTACCTCTTGTCTCATCTCTGCCTGCAGTAGACAACCTGGACCCCAACTTCCAGAGCGACCAGCAGAGCAAGCGCACGCCCCTGCACGCGGCCGCCCAGAAGGGGTCGGTAGAGATCTGTCATGTGCTGCTGCAGGTCAGTCCTCATGACCCTTCCCACTGTCCAACCCCTCCCCAGCATCCCCTCTCCCTGGTGCCAGCCTTCACACTGTCCTCACAGGCAGGAGCCAACATCAATGCCGTAGATAAGCAACAACGCACGCCACTAATGGAGGCCGTGGTGAACAACCACCTGGAGGTGGCACGCTACATGGTGCAGTTAGGTGGCTGTGTCTACAGCAAGGTGCGGGATGGCGCTGGAGAGCTGGGTGGTGGGAGGAAGAAGGGATACCTGGGCACGGGGTGCTAGCTGAAGGGTTCACTGGCTCGTGTTTCCCTCAGGAAGAGGATGGCTCCACCTGTCTACATCATGCAGCCAAAATTGGGAACTTGGAAATGGTCAGCCTGCTACTGAGCACAGGACAGGTGGACGTCAATGCCCAGGTTAGCAACCTGGCTGCCCCTCCTGTACACAGATTCTTTGGCTATCTGTCCCTTGGGCATCAGTCCCGCTTCTTCCTCAGCTGACCTGACCCTCCCCCACTACCTCCCACTGCCCACGTTGATTCCCTCATTTTTTTGGTTCATGGAACTCGACTCCCATCTCTTATCTCTGAGTGCGTCCAGTGAGGTTCCCTGTGAGCATTGGGGGGCGGGGGTGCATCTGTGGATACCCATTCTCTGGCTGTGGTTGTTTCCAGAGGTGCCCCTGAGCTCCTATTTTCTGGCCAGCAAGTCTGGGCCCTCATTCCCTTCCTCCTTCCTTCCCTCAGGACAGTGGGGGCTGGACGCCCATCATCTGGGCAGCCGAGCACAAGCACATCGATGTGATTCGTATGCTGCTGACCCGGGGTGCCGATGTCACCCTGACTGACAATGTGAGGGACACTCAAGGGGGCTCAGAGAACTTGGGGTGGGTAGCAGCGGGACCCCTATGCAGAGTGGGGGCTCAGTTCAAGGATTGTGTCACCTGCAACCAAGTCTCTGCCTCTCACCTCCACAGGAGGAAAACATCTGCCTGCACTGGGCCTCCTTCACGGGTAGTGCCGCCATCGCTGAGGTCCTTCTGAATGCCCAGTGTGATCTCCATGCTGTCAACTACCATGGGGACACGCCCCTGCACATAGCCGCCAGGGAGAGCTACCATGACTGTGTTCTGTAAGCCCTAGCTTCCCCAACCCCTGGCACCCACACCCCACTGTCCAATCTCTGACCTAGGCCTTATGTTCCTCTTCAGGTTGTTCCTGTCTCGTGGAGCCAACCCTGAGCTTCGGAACAAAGAAGGAGACACGGCATGGGATCTGACCCCAGAGCGCTCTGATGTGTGGTTTGCACTGCAGCTCAATCGAAAGCTTAGGCTTGGGGTAGGGAACCGGGCTGTCCGCACCGAGAAGATCATCTGCCGGTGAGTGCAGTCCAGACATCCATGCCCACTGCCACGGCCCACGTTGGCCAGTCCCAGGCCCCTTCCCAGGCACAGGACATCCCGAGAATTGCTAGAATCATCTTGCCACTAGGGGAGGTGGAAATAAGGGACTCAGCCAGTGAGACCCTCAGTGGACAAGGGAGCCTGTGGCCAAGCCTAACAGAGGTCAGTCCCTGGACTCACATGGAGAAAGTCAACTCCTCCAAATTGTCCTCTGGCTTACAAACACACCTCATGACACTCTCACACACAGTTGAAAAAAGCTGAGGGCAGGGTGTGGTGACCCACACCTGTAATCTCAGCATGAAGGAGGCAGACAGCTGATTGTTTTGAACTTGAGGCCAGCCTGCTTTGTATCTATGTAATAAGTTCCAGGCCAACAAGGGCCACATAATGAGACCTTAATCTTTAAACAAAAGAAAGAGGAGACGGGCATTGGTGGTGCACACCTTTAATCCCAGCACTTGGGACGCAGGGGCAGGTGGATTTCTGAGTTTGAGGACCCCTGGTCTACAAAGTGAGTTCCAGGACAGCCAGGGCTGCACAGAGAAACCCTGTCTCAGAAAACAAACAAAAAAGGACAAGAGAACAAAAAGGACATGTTTTCCAAGCCTTCGAGGTGGTGGAGGCTGGAGGATTTCAAGTTTGAGGCAGACACCCAGATAGATAAGAATTTCAGAGAGGAGCTAGGTGTTACTTGTGATCCCTTCTATTCTGAAGGCCAAGGAGGAAGACTACCTCTTGAGCCTGCATATTGGAGGCTCAATGAGACTCAAAACTTAAAAAAGGAAAAACAAACAAAACAAAAACAACCACAAAGCTAGTGTGAGGCGGCCCAACTGCTGAAAGTGCGTGTGGAGTTTAAGCCATGAACCCACCAGAAGGAGAGAGCTGCCTCCCGAGGACTGCCCTCTGAGCTTTCCATCTCATTGTATCCTGTGCACACCACACTCAGACATGAGGCTGCTCGGGCCAGGCGGAGAGTGGTGTAGACCTTTAATCTCGCTCTGGAGGCAGAGGCAGAGGCAGAGGCAGGCTGATTTCTGGGTTCCAGGGCTGTACAGTGAGATGCTGTCTCAAAGAAGGAGGTGGGTTGCCGGGCGTGGTGGTGCACTCCTTTAATCCCAGCACTCAGGAGGCAGATGCAGGGGGATTTCTGAGTTTGAGGCCAGCCTGGTCTACAAAGTGAGTTCCAGGACAGCCAGGGCTATACAGAGAAACCCTGTCTCAAAAAAACCAACCACAAAAACCAACAAAACAAAAAGATATGTAAGTTTGTAATCCAGATGTGTTCTGTGCAAGCTGAGTACTTTGGTGTTTGTCTGTCCTTATAGCATCTGAGGAGGCAGAGGCGGGAAAATCATAACTTCACGTTTAAGGCCAGCTGGGGCATTGTAGCAAGACTCAGTCTCCAGCTAAAATTTAAAAGTCCAGAGTCCATTGGGGTGGTGACATATGCCTCTGACCCTAGCACTCGGGAGCCAGGGCAGGAGAATAGACTGTCGAAGTCATTCTCTGCTATCTTTCAGTCTGGGGCCAGCCGGGGCTATAGGATGCTGTATCTCACCAAGGAATGAGAAAAGGTCGGGGCTGGGAACATCGGTCAGTGGGCGAGCATTTATTGGCCTAGTATGCACCGTGCTGTTGGGCTCAGTCTGCATTCTCACCAAGAAACAGAAATAACCCAGTCACTACTTGGGACATAACTATTTCTTAGCCGAGATTGTTCTCCGTGGTGTCTTTGTTTGTTTTCAAGAACGTCTCCCTGCATGTGCTGAGATAAAAGTGCCAGCACCCTTAGATCAAGGAATCCTCCCCTCAGAACTACTCTGCCCCACTTTGACCTTATCTGCCCCTTCTGTAGGGACGTAGCCCGAGGCTATGAGAATGTACCCATCCCCTGTGTCAATGGTGTGGATGGGGAGCCGTGCCCGGAGGACTACAAGTACATCTCTGAGAACTGCGAGACATCGACCATGAACATCGACCGCAACATCACCCATCTGCAGGTAAGGCACAGCCCCGCTCACCATGCTGTGGGAGCACCTCCACACCAGGATGGGGGGCATGAAGACTCCCCCTCACACTGGGACCACCACCACTCACTGTCCTGGAACATGAACCCCACTCACTCCTACTTTTCTCCCACAGCACTGCACGTGTGTGGATGACTGCTCCAGCTCCAATTGCCTATGTGGTCAGCTCAGTATCCGATGCTGGTATGACAAGGTACGTGACCCTCACCTGGCAGGTCTGCCAAGGAGCCAGGACCCTGCTGTGTTGGGGAAGAGACACAGGGTGTGGCAGGAAGCCCTGCCAGGAATGCAATGGGCCTCTCTGCTGGAGTATATGCAAATGCGCGCTCTAGTGCCTGCGCGCACACTTCCTGGTCTCTGACCTCAGCCTGCAGACTCTGCACCTTGCTCTTCTGCTCTTGGCTGGGGTCAGAGTGGAGTTTCCTGTGGAGTCCTCTGGGTCCAGGGCAGCTGAAATGGGCCCCACAGAGAAACCACTATCCCCTCCCTCCGCACCCCAGGACGGGCGGCTGCTCCAGGAGTTTAACAAGATCGAGCCCCCCCTGATCTTTGAGTGTAACCAGGCATGCTCCTGCTGGAGAAGCTGCAAGAACCGCGTGGTGCAGAGCGGCATCAAGTGAGGCGCGCGCCCCGGCACCCTGCCTCGCCTCCGCCTCCCCTCCCCTGGGGCCCTCCCAGGTGTCCCACACTCAGTGTGACTCCCTCTCCACCTCTAGGGTACGGCTGCAGCTCTACCGGACTGCCAAGATGGGCTGGGGGGTCCGAGCCTTGCAGACCATCCCCCAGGGCACGTTCATCTGCGAGTAAGTTCACTGTGAGGCCGTGGTGCATGAGGGCTCTGCTGACCCTAGAGCTCCATGTCAGGATACATGTCTCTGCTCGCCCACCGAGTGTATTTCCAAACATCATGTCCCCCCTTTACCTGCACGCTGCCTAGATGGAGCATGCCTGTGGCAGACAGATCTGTAAAGTGGAGAATAGCTTTTTCCTGTGCACTTCCTCCCCTCTGCCGTCAGACTCACCTAGGTTCTCTGTGGCCTTTAGAGCAGAGAAGCCCCTTCACCTGCTCCGAGGACCTCCCAGTTTCTCTGTTCCCTCAACTTCTCAGACACCCACTTCTCTTGGGCAATTCCTCTTCCAGCCACATGGGGCGACCTCATGACTGATGTAGCTGCGCAGAGCCTACCACCTGTTTGATAGTTCCTGGTGCACACACCTCCTAATGTCTAAGCCTGGCAACTTTCCACCCAGCCAGCCACCAGGGATGCTAATCCCCAGAACACAGGCTCACACACACACACACACACACACACACACACACACACGTCATCTCCCACCATGCCTGCTCAGGTCTTGCAGGCTCCACCTGTACAGAGCCTCCCACCTGCCTGTCTACAGCTGCACAGCGACCCCTAGTGGCTGGACCATGTCCTGCATCTCTCCCCTGGGCTCTGAGAACTGAGTGGGAAGGTGGGGCCGGGAGCCCTGCTCACTGTTCATGCAGAACTGAAGTTTCCGTCCAACAGGTATGTAGGAGAGCTGATCTCTGATGCCGAGGCTGATGTGAGAGAGGATGATTCTTACCTCTTCGATTTAGATAACAAGGTGGGATGCAGCACCTCTGCCCTCAACTACCAAAGGCTGCTTTGTGCAGCCACCTGTAACATCTGGGACTGGAAGCCTGGGTGGAGGGACTGGGTGTCACTGCAGGAACACTAGCCAGGCAAGTGGATAGAAGTGGATATTAAGAACACTGTGTCTCCACCCCCAGGATGGCGAGGTTTACTGCATTGATGCCCGTTACTATGGCAACATCAGCCGATTCATTAACCACCTGTGTGACCCCAACATCATCCCTGTCCGGGTTTTCATGCTGCACCAAGATCTACGGTTCCCACGCATTGCCTTCTTCAGCTCCAGGGACATCCGGACTGGGGAGGAGCTGGGGTGAGGAGCCAGCCTGAGGGCACTGACCAGCCTTTGGTGTTCTTTTTTTTTTTTTTTTTTTTTTCCCGGTTTTTCGGGACAGGGTTTCTCTGTGTAGTCCTGGCTGTCCTGGAACTCACTCTGTAGACCAGGCTGGCCTCGAACTCAGAAATCTGCCTGCCTCTGCCTCCCAAGTGCTGGGATTAAAGGTGTGTGCTACCATACCCGGCTTCCTTTGGTGTTCTTAGGTGTCCCTTGGAAGGCTTGTTAAAACTGTGTAAGGCAGGAGTAGGAACATACATTCATGATCACAGCACTCAGGAGGCTGAGGCAGGAGGATCACAAAGAGTCTGGGCTACAGAGTGAGACCCTGTGTCAAAACAAAACAAGAGAAGTCCAGGTTGCCCTGGTATCACATGCCTGTCATGCTAGTGTTTGAAAGAGCTTGAAGCAGAAGTACCTACAAATTCAAGGCCAGCCTGGGCTAACTACAGAGTTCAGGACAGCCAGGCCTATGTAGAGAGACCCTATCTTAAGCAAAAAACAAGAAGGGGGATGGGGGCTAGTGTGGGTTGGCTGGATGGTTGAGTATACTAGGCCCTGGGCAGGCTGCATCCCACTTCCCGCAGAGCCTCGGGAGAGTCTGGTCACAAGGCAGGAAGGCTAGAAGCCTGCATTTATGACAGTTCTCTGGGAGTGTGAGTCAACAGAGCCAACAAGGACCTGGAGTCCATCTGCAGGAGTGGTTGGGTGGAAGAAGGTGGATCCCTCAAGAGGGCTCCTGGGCTCTATGAGATGGGTTTGAAGTGTCTAGATCCAAGGGCCAAGAGCTCCTGTGTTTCCTCTGCCAGCTTTGACTACGGTGACCGATTCTGGGACATCAAGAGCAAGTATTTCACCTGCCAGTGTGGCTCTGAGAAGTGCAAGCATTCAGCGGAGGCCATCGCCCTGGAGCAGAGCCGCCTGGCCCGGCTGGACCCCCACCCGGAGCTGCTCCCTGACCTCAGCTCCCTGCCCCCCATCAACACCTGAGGACTCTTAAAATCCAGGCCGGGCACTGCCCTTCAGACATTTCTCCATCAGAGACCCCAGTAAGGCCTGGAAGGTCGATGGCCCCTCTCCCAGAGCTGGTTTCTCACTGGGAGTGCAAGTGACTTCAGGGCTGGCCTTCCCCACTGAGCCTGGCCTCAGTTAGCTGATTGAAGTTGGGCCTCTGCCAGCTGATTTTCTGTGTTCTCAATAAATGTTGGGTTTGGTAATAAACTGTCTGGTGATTGTTTCAGGACGATGAGGACTATGGGGCTGAGGGGACAGTTGGGTAGGAAGCAAGCTGTGGCTGTGGGGTGGAAGAGAACAGCTGTGGGGCACCCACTGGCCACAGGGGTTTAAGGAAAAGCAAATCACAACCTAGAGGTTTGGGTGTGCCACAGTTGAAGTACTCTAAACAATTATGCAGTGTTTCCTTATCAAAGTGCTCCGGTTTCTTCCTGCTGCGGTCCGTAGCAGACCCGGTAAGCAGCTCCTGGGACCCAGTTCTGAGCCCTGGTACCCCTGGGCTGGTCAAGAGTTGAGATCTGAAAAAGGAACTGTAGAGGACCACAGGCAGGGGCGGGGCTGTGACGTCTGGGAGGGAGGGCGGGGCGGGCGGCAGGTGAGCGGCTAGGTCTCCGTGGCTCCAATCACTCCGGAGACTGAGCCATGGGGAGAAAGCAGAATGAGAACGAGGCTCACGGTAAGGCTAGGGGCAGAGGCCCGGGCTCTGGAGAGAGGTGGCCGGGCTCTGCAGCCATGGCAGCTGAGGTTGGATCCTGACAGAGGAACTGGAGTCCTGGGTCTCTGAGGAGCGGCTACAGGAAAACAGGAGTCAAGGAAAAGAGACAGAATCAGGTCCTGGAAGGATGGTCTGAGCCGCCAGAAAGATCTTGCATACTAAATGGAACCTGGATGAGCAGGAGTTGGGGCTGGCGTCCCTGTGTGGCCAGCGGAGTGGGGAGGTCAGGCCTGGGCTGTAGGTCCCTGAGGGCAGAGCCCTAGCAAACAAAGCCTGTGTGGTTAGGAGGCAGGTTAGGGTCCCGATGCTCTGGACTTAGAGTCCAGCAGTGTCCTGCGCTGTGGTTGCTGGGGGGGGGGGTGTCTGTCAACCCACACCCTGTGAAGAGGCAGGAGCTGAGACTCCTGTTGGGATCTGTGTGAAGAGTTGGGGAGATGGGCCTCTGAACTAATAAAGTCCTTTGAGGAGTAGGGGGCTGGAACCCCAAACTTCTGCAGTCAGCCTGCTAGGATTCCTGTGAAATGGAGGGCCTGGGACCCTGAGCTGCTGGGGTCTGCATGCTAGAGTCCCAGAGGGGGGGGGGCAGGTACCGTGGACTAAAGGAATTCTTGTGAGAATTTGGGGTGGGACCCCGAGATGCTAGGGTCTGCCTGCAAGGACCCCTGTGAGGAGTGGGGCCTAAGGTGGAGAGACAACTGACACCTGCCTTCAGGTTTCAGTTGGGAAGAAGTGTGTATGTTGGTGTATCTAGAGCACTTTAAGTAATCGGGGCCAGGGCTGTGTGGAAGGGGAGGTCTGAGGGGAAACAGGGGAGGCCTGTTTCCAGAACTGCTGAAGTAAAGGGCTGGAAATCTTTCCCCCAGATCCTGAGACTGGACGGGGAAGAGAGAGGGCTGAGGGTTGGGCCTCCTCTAGGTGGGGCTGGTGTCCCCTAGAAGACCGAGTAATAGCCAGAGCACAGAAAACTTCCTGGAACAGCCTTGGGTCAATCATTGACCCTGTGTCTGTGAGCCCGGGTGGGACAGAGTCCAAAATGCCCACAAAAGAAGATACCTGCCCCAGGCTAGCCCACCCCTCAGCTGTCCCTCAGTGCCCACCAGGACCCTGGCAGCCTGGCCCCGCCCTGCCCCGCCCCCTCCCCTGTGTACTCAAGGAGGACCAGGAACAGGACGTGGCCACAAGGCCACAACCACAGCAGCCGGCTCAGGTGTCAATCTGGCTGGCCACCCAGAGCCGTGCGGTAGCCGGAGTGGGGTGGTGGTGGTGGGGCGGTCTTCGGAGCTCCCATTGCCCTGCAGGGTTTCATAGCTTTACTATCCTTTCTTTGTCATATCCTTGGGCCAGAGGGCTGAGATAAGTGATGATGGTCCCCTGAGGGGCTCCCAGACTGGATAGTCCAGAGATGACTTGGAACAGGCTGGAGGACAGAGATAGGACTGGGGTCTGCGAGCCACTAAGAGGGAGTCCCAGAACCTGGGTTACACACTACTCAGAAGCCTTGAGTCCCTTTAAGAACCACTTTCAGAAGCTTATTCTAAAAACCAGTCAGGAGGCTGAAGCAAGTTTAAGTCCAGCTTGGAGAACTCAGCAAGATCTTGTCTGAAATACAAAGTAAAATTTAAAACAAATGGCTGCGGCCTGGAGACACATGCCTTTAATCCCAACACCTGGGAGACAGAGCCAGGCAGATCTCTGTGAGTTCAAGGCCAGCCTGGGCTACAGAGATAGTTCCAAGAAGCTAAAACTTTACAAAGAAACCCTGTCTCCAAAAAAAAAAAAAAAAAGTAAATAAATAAATAAAATAGTTGGCTGTGGTTACAGTTTAGTGGCAGAGCACTTGCCTCCCATGTAAGAAACCATAGATTTGATATCTAAGATTGCCAAAAATAAAGGCCCCACCTCCCAGCTGTTGCCCAGTAGCAGTCACAAGCTGGCAACCATGGGGCTGCTCTCTGACCAGGATACTGCTAATCCAGGTCCAGTCCTGTTAGTGAGCTAGACAGGCGCCTGGGACCATTGAGTGTCTGAGAGCGACTGGATGTGGGGGAAGAGACCCTCAATGCCTTATTCTCTACTCCCCCCTCCAGGGAATTCGGCCAAATATGACCCCTCCTTTCGAGGCCCCATCAAAAACAGGTGAGCTACGGGCAGTGGCCCCGAGAGATGTGGGGAGGATTTGGTTTAATGCAAGAACCTGGTCCCCTGAGGCATCTGTGTTGTCTAGAAGGACTTGAGGGGACTCGGGGTACTGGGTCACTCTACTTCTGGACTTGGGTGCTAGCTACTCAGGTGTGTGTATATGTGAGGAAAAGAAGCAACTGCACATGATCTCTCTCTCTCTCTCTCTCTATGTATGTATGTATGTTTGTTATTATCTGTGCAATATTTCAGCAGAAGAATTCTCATCCTAAAAAGAGGTTTCTTAAAGTAGATAAAGAATGTCTATCTTGCCAGACAGTAGTGGTGGGCATCTTCAATCCCAGCACTTTAATTCCAGGCAAAGGCAGATGGATCTGAGTTCAAGGCCAGAGTGAGTTCTGGTCTATAGAGTGAGTTCCAGGACAGCCAGGGTTACACAGAGAAACCTTATCTGGAAAAACAAAAATCTGAACTAAACTAAACAACAACAACAAAAAGAATGCCGATCTTTCTAGCATTCTCCAATCCTCTAAACACTAACCCACCCCTCAAACCACACCTCCCAACTCCCCACTCCATGATTACACATGCCGTAGCTCAGACGTGCGTCTCTCCCCAGGGGCTGCACAGACATCATCTGCTGTGTCCTCTTCCTGATCTTCATTTTGGGTTACATCATAGTGGGGCTTGTGGGTAAGTTTCTAGCTACCCAGAGCTGGGACCGAGGGTGAGGACAGAAACCCAAGGAGGGATTACCCCATAGCTGCCAGCCCCCAAGTCTCTGCCTTCCTGTGATCCTGTTGTGCCCCTGTCTCCAGCCTGGGTGTATGGAGACCCTCGGCAAGTGCTCTACCCCAGAAACTCCACGGGGGCCTACTGCGGCGTGGGCGACAACAAGTGAGTAGCAGATAGCAGGATGGGGGGTGGGACAGCCTCTGTCTCTCTGAACTCAAGCATTTCCGGGTCACACCAAGACCCTTCCTTGTCCAGCCTTCCCAGGACTGGGGACGGTGCGGAGCCAGTTGAAGTGCTTAAGTTTAGAGTTCAGACTTCACTGTGAGTCTCCACCTGAGATAAGTTTGGATTGTGTGACCTTGAGCAACTTACTCAGCCTCTCTGAGCTTAAACTTCCTCAACTGAACATCTGAGTCCTTCCAGAGGCATGCAGGAAATGCGGGGTAAATAATAAGGCGCTAACAGTTACAATGCTCTAGGAAGGCGGGGTGCCTCACACCCAAACTGCTAAGCCTCCTGAGGTAGATACTGTCATTCATAAGAGACAGATGTAAGGCCTTGTTAAAGGCCATAAAGCTACCTTGCTAGAGGGTTGTGTTCCAGAACCAATACTGTCAGCCGCACATTGGCGTTGTATCGTGAGTACCCCAGGGGTTCTGGGTCTTCCTTATCTTCCCGGAGAAGCTGGGCCAGGAACTGGATGTACCTAATCTGGCCCAAGTGCTATCTCTATGCTAAGAGAATGACACCCTGTACCTGCCCCGGCCCTCGGGCCCTCAGGCACACACATCCTCTCTTCCTACAGGGATAAACCCTACGTTCTATACTTCGACATCTTAAGCTGTGCGGCAGCTATCAACATCATCTCCATCGCTGAGAATGGCCTACAGTGCCCCACACCCCAGGTCAGAAGCCAGGACCTGCCTGAGCCCTACCCATCCCCAAGGCCCTGGGTACTAGGCCCTTAGCATGTTCTCTACCCACAGGTGTGCGTCTCTTCCTGCCCACTGGCCCCATGGGCTGTGGAGGTGTTCCAGTTCTCAAAGACAGTCGGTGAAGTTTATGGTGAAAGGAGAAACTTTTGTCTTCCAGCGGTGTCCCCAGATATGGTAAATGCTGGTACCCGTGCCATCACTGTTGCGGGAGAGGACCCATAGTGGTAGGAGAGGTGGAGGTTTGGCTCCAAGGAAGGATGGACCAGTCTGAGCCTTGATGTGGTAGAAGTTGTGGAAGGTGAGGTAGTGGTAGTGATGGTAGTGATGATGGTGGAGGTGATGGTGATGGTGGTGGTAGGAGATAGTGGTAATGATGATGGTGGTGATAATGGTCTTAGTTATGATGCTGGGAGCCACAGCTTCCTCGTTCTGTTCTATATCTGTGCCTCTGTCTGTTCTTCTCTCTCCATCCCCAGATAGTGGAGGAGAGCCTGCAGAAGGGACTCTGTCCCCGTTTCCTTCTTCCTTCTACTCCAGGTAAGGACCATGTACACTCCCCCACCTCGGGCATCAACCCAGCCAATATTTTCATTTCTCAAACAAAGGAAGCAGGCCCAGAAAAAGAGAAGCCACTCAGCATGTCAGTGGGTACTCAGAAGTGAACAGCAGGTCTTCATCCCCCTGCCTCAGGACCCTAGAGTCAGACTCTTGGTGTCCGCTGTGAGGCTGTGCACCAGGTGCTGGGGACAGATGCAGGGACCACTCCCTGCTCCAGCTACACTCTAGGTGTAGAGTTCAGAGATACAAGAGGTTGAATGAGCAGACTAGATGGTGCAGTCCTATAATTCCAGCTGATAGGGCAGCTGAGGCAGGAGGATAGATGTAGAAGGACAGCCTGGGTCACTTATCGAGATCCTATCTCAGTACAATAATAAAACAGGGCTGATGCAGTTGTGTCACGTAAAGGTGTTTACCGCCAAGTCTTACAGCCTGAGTTCGAATCCCAGGTATGGTAGGAGAGACTGCAATCCTAAAACAAGCTCTCTAACGACCACAAGCATTGCACAACCCACACACATTCACACCCCATAAATAGATGTCATAGTGTTTTGTTTCTTAAGGAAGGTGAGTGAGTGGCAGGCATGCAGAGCTTGTGCAATGCTCTGCGTTCCATTGTCAGCAAAGACAGATCATAACAAAAGTAACAGAAAACATCCACGGATATCAGGAAAGTGTGGAGCCGGAGAGGCCCTCCGCAGTCAGGAGTTACTGCTTGCTCTTATATGGATTCCCAGAACCCACAGAGCAGCTCAAAACTACCTGTAAACCATGCAGGCGCTTTGACACGCTCTTCTGGCCTCCACAGGCACAAGTTACGCTGATGCTCATACGCACTGGTGGGCAAAGCATTCACACACATAGAATAAAAGCCTTTAGTTTCAGCTCTCAGGAAGCAGTGTCAGGAGGATGGATCTCTATGAATTCAAGGCCAGCCTGATTCACATAGTGAGTTCCAGGCCAGCCAAGGCTCTACATAGTAAACCCTAAACCCTGCCTCAAAAATAAAACAGAATAGATAAATCTTTTAATTTTTTTAAAACAATATGAATGAATGAATCTGAGGGTAATATAGCAAGCAGAGATATCTTTCCAAATGTGTACGTGGCTGCGTAAGCCAATCACGATCAACCTTTCTGTGGCATACACTTCTTCCCAACTACGGATGTAACCGGTTTGGTTTATTTAAAGATAGAATCTTACTCAGTAGCCCAGCTGGCTCCAGACTAGTGATCTTCCAGCCTCAGCCTGACCCCGTGCTGAAATGACAGATAGAGACCGCCATTCACCTGCCTTTATCTCTCCTATTTTGTTTTTTTGGCAGAAAATATGTTTATATTTTGGCATGAGAAAGGACAAGTTTTCAAGGCAAGTAGGATAGAAAAGGCACCCGGGGGTGGCTCCAAAGCAGACAGATGTGGGTTTAAACTCGAGCACTTTACAGCGGACGGGTCTCAGGCCAGCTACTCGGCCTTTCTGGGTTTGTTTTCTCAACACTGGGATGTCAGTGATAAAAACAAACCAGCCTGGCCGCATGTGGTTCCAAAGCCCCATAACAGGCCCAGCTAGAGATGCAGAGATGTTAAGATGGCTCAGTGGGTAAGAGCACTGACTGCTCTTCCAAAGGTCCTGAGTTCAAATCCCAACAACTGCATGGTGGCTCACAACCATCTGTAATGGGGTCTGACGTCCTCTTCTGGTGTGTCTGAAGACAGCTACAGTGTACTTATTTATAATAATATCTCTTTTTTAAAAATGAGAGAGATGGAGAGATAGATGGGGCAAGGGCTGGGCTGAGGCTGAGAGCAGCCTCTGAAAGAGAGCAAGAGCAGAGGTGTAGAAAGTGCATAGAATCCAGGGCCTGGAAGCATGGCCCAGGGACAGGACAGAGCCGAGGGACTGAGGACGGGAGCAGTGGAATGAGGAGACCATAGCTGTCCTGATCTTAGCGAGGTCAGGGCTGGAGGTATTGCAGGAATCCAGGTAATGAGGTGCGAAGATGTTTGGCCAGTGCTAGGGAGAGAATACAGGCTGAGAAAGAGCAGAGCCCATCCACAGTTACCCCCATACATCCTGGCAGCGTTCTCAGACAGGAGGGTCAGATAGACTCCCACCCAGCAGCCTGTTCTCCCTTCCAGCTCTGGGACGTTGTTTCCCACTCCCCAACATCAACTTCACGTTACCTGAAGACTTACGGATCAATAACACCACCGTCTCTAATGGCATCAGGTAGATGTCACCCTCTGTATCATCCTCGTGTCCCTGTGTCCCTTCTTACCCATCTGACTCCACCCCTCCCCGACAGTGGCCTCCTGGACAGCATCAATGCCCGGGATGTCTCTGTGAAGATCTTTGAAGATTTTGCCCAGTCCTGGTACTGGATTCTCGTGTGAGTCCATGGCTTCCCCAGGATCAGCCACCACCCTCTGTCCTTCCTGATATCTTTCCCCAAGTCTACATGTGAACTGATCAGAGGGCAGGGCTAGCTCAGAGTGGATCCTCAGCCTCTTAGAAGATGAGTCGAATCTACGAATACCTGTGGGTGCAAGGAAAGAAACCTAGGGCACGAGGGGACCCCTCATGTATGTTCCTTACATGCAGAGCGCTGGGTGTGGCCCTGGCACTAAGTCTGCTGTTCATCCTCCTCCTGCGCCTGGTGGCGGCACCCCTGGTGCTGCTGCTGATTGTCGGGGTGCTCGCTGTGCTCGCCTATGGCATCTACCACTGCTGGCAACAGTACCAAGTGTTTCGGGACAAGGGCGCCTCCATCACCCAACTGGGCTTCACTACCAACTTCAGTGCCTACCAGAGTGTGAAGGAGACTTGGCTGGCTGCTTGTGAGTCCCCTGCCCAGCTCCTCTGTCCACTGGTCCCCTAGGGTTGGGTGACCCTGGCCCTTACCCGGGACTGCCTGCCACCTGCTGTCTCCATGCAGTGATTGTCCTGGCTGTCCTGGAGGGCATCTTGTTGCTTATGCTCATTTTCCTGCGCCAGAGGATCCGGATCGCCATCGCTCTGCTGAAGGAAGCCAGCAGGTCAGGGCCTGCCTGTGAGGGGGAGGGGACCTTGGCCAGGGGTGCTGGCCTGGGTGGGGTAATAGGAACCTAAGAGGAGAAAGGTAGAAATGGCCAATGGGTAACACTGCTAAATTCCAGCCTTGTTTATTTGTTTGTTTGTTTGTTTGTTTATGTAGTGTGGGGGAAGTGGGTGTGTTGAGACAGCCTTTGTCTGTGCAGCCCTGGCTGCCCTTGGAACTCATTGTGTAGACCAGACTGGCCTCCAGCTCATAGAAACCCATCTGCCTCTGCCTCCCAAGTGCTAGGATTAAAGGTGCGTGTTACCACTATCAAGAGAGTTCTAGCCTCTTAGGCCCTCAGTTTCCCTGTCTGGTTTGTTTCATTGTCCTTGGGAGGAGGTGAGATTTATTTATTTGTGTTCTATGTATGGGTGTTTGGCCAGAATGCATGTCTGCGCACACGCCTGGTCCCTGTGGAGGTCAGGAGGAGAGGAACTGGAGTTACAGACAGTTGTGTGCCTCCACGTGGATTCTGGGAACTGAGCTCAAGTCCTGTGGGAGAACAGCCAGTGCTCTTCTTAACTGTGGAGCCATCTCTCCAGCCCCAAGGGGTTTTGTTTTGTTTTGTTTTTGAGACAGGAACTTATATAGCCTAAACGAATATCATGGAGCAGCTATGTAACTGAGGCTGACCTCCAACTCTGGGTCTTCCTGCCCCACAAGATGGTGATGATACAGGGTCTCAGGAAGCACAGGCTGACCTCACTGTACAGTTGAAGATGACCTTAAACATATCCTTCTACACCTACCTCCAGAATGCTAGGGATATGGGCATGTACCACCAGGCTTCTTTTATGCTGGGGTGGGGGATCTAGCTCAGGGTCTCCTGTGTTAGGCACACCCTCCTCTGTCATCATACCCAACTCCTGTCACTCTTGCAACATAACCCAGACTGGTCTCAGACTGGTGACAACCCTACTTTCTCAGCCTCTCGGGTACTGGAATTGAAGTATGTTCACCACCCTCAGACTCCCTATCACAGCAGTCTAAACCTTGCAATGGCACGGTGAGGACTGCATGCGTGGGTGTGGACTAAGCACAGGACTCTGGAAGCACTGGGAGCTGAGGTGCTCGCTGGGTCAAGGGGTGGGAATTGAGATAGGAGGAGCAGAGATTTCCAAAGCCACCAGGGGGCACACCTTTCGGGGGTTCTCTTCCCTTACACTCCCTGAGTGTCCCAGGTGTCTTCTGTGACTCCAGTCTCCCCTATGGGTCCCTTGAGCCTTACTCGGTTCACCCAGCAAGAGCCTATAGTGTATCCCTCCTGGAATCAGGCGCTGGGTTTATTGATATGGAAGAGGAAAGCTGTAGTTCTGTTTGTGGTCTGGAAAACAAACAGGCCCGAGGAAGGGTCCAGCCATGGTCAGACCTGGGAGCGGATGCACAGCTCTGGGGTCCCAGATGACTACTCTTGTCTTCATACAGGGCTGTGGGGCAGATGATGTCAACTATGTTCTACCCTCTGGTCACCTTCGTCCTCCTGGTCATTTGCATTGGTTACTGGGCCGTGACAGCTCTGTATCCTTTATACAGCTCCCACTAGAGAGCTCTCAGGGGACAGGGTGTGGGTAGGGACATGGGACAGGCCCCATGAGGGGATGTGACAGAACTGTATTGCAAGAGTGAGTTTGGGTTGAATGCCAACCCTCTGTGGGAGTGAACAATCTGCATGAGTCCCAGGGGCAGCATTTAGGGGTGTCCTGTAGTGGACGGCTGGCATTGTGCTTTTCTTGACTCATCTCTGGATACCTGGCCACATCCGGGCAACCCCAGTACATCTACTGGGCGTCCAACACCAGTACACCGGGCTGTGAGAACGTTCCTGTGAACATGACTTGTGACCCGATGGTGAGAGGGAATAGGGTGGGTGCTGAGGGGGTCTTGGGGGTCAGTTAGCACAGATTTTCGCTAGTGCACAAATACCCGAGAGGGCCAGGACTCTCACATGGGTGAGGCCTCCCTTAGTTCGATAGTCTAGTTACCCAATTTGTGGAAAGTGAGGTGGAGACTGGAAACGCAAAGTAAAGCTGGGGAGGTTGAATATCAAGTAGAACCTCTCTCTGCCTCCAAGGCCATTACTAGCTCCTCCTCCTTGTCCTGTGGCTCCTCCCACTGCTCTATAAATCGGAGCTGATCCTAATCCTGTCTCAGAGGTCCTTTAGGAGTTTTTATGGCATTAGGTACATCTAGCGCTGAGCAGAATGCCCGTCCACTGATAGAGAGCCAAGCTGGCTGGACTTTTCCTTTTCATTCACGTCCTGGGAACGGAGCCCCAGACAGTGGCCCTGGGAAGTCCACAGGAGGGCCTCCTGGAGGAACTGGGAGGCCTGTTGGTACTTCCCAGCACTTGAGAGGTGGAGGATCAGGCTTCAACACCAGTCTCTGTCACGCAGCTAGTTTGAGGCCAGCCTGAGCTACGTGACGCCATCTCTAAGAAGCATAGCCAAAAAAAAAAAAAAAAAAAAAAAAAAAAAAGCCGCTAATTTCAGCATCCTGAAGGTTAAGAGTGGTGATTTTAAATTCAAGGCCACCCTGGGTTACATAAGGAAACTGTACCTCAAAAAACCCTACATACAAAAAAGAGAAGGAACCACTGCCTGGCTTTATTTCAAACATCCTCATACATTCAGAAACCATGAAGCTTTTAAAGTCATATTTTCTGCATTTATTTAGTTTTTAATTGCTCATTTTCTGTGTGTTGTTATGGAGAATTCCAAACATATGCAGAAGTAACGGTAGGTCTTGATTTCCTGAAGCCCTCAGCTTCCTGTAAGAACGTTCCTCCTCCTTTCCCTCTTCCTCTTTGCAAAGTTAGAATTTGAGCCCAAGGCCTCAGGCATGAGCTACATCCCTAACCATCCCCGGGGCTTAAACTTTACCTTCCTGCCTTCATCTGTAACTTTTTTTCTAGAGTTCTGGTGAATCCTAGATAAATTCTCCATTACTGAGCTACATCCCCAGCTTCTAGAAGTTAAAAAGGGTTTTCTTGGGGCTGGAGAGATGGCTCAGCGGTTAAGAGCACTGACTGCTCTTGTGAAGGTTCTGAGTTCAAATCCCAGCAACCACATGGTGGCTCACAGCCATCTGTAATGAGATCTGACGCCCTCTTCAGGTGTGTCTGAAGACAGCTACGGTGTACTTACATATAATAATAAATAAATCTTTAAAAGAAAAAAAAAAGCTTTAAAAAAAAGGTTTTCAGCCGGGCGGATTTCTGAGTTCCAGGACAACCTGGTCTACAGAGTGAGTTCCAGGACAGCCAGGGCGATACAGAGAAACCCTGTCTTGAAAAAGCCAAAGGGAAAAAAAAAGGTTTTTCTTCCCCACCTCTTTTAAAATTTTTATATCTTTTATTATTTCATTATTTCATGCACTTTATTATTATTTTATTTTGTGCATACAGGTGTCTGGCCTACATGTATGTCTATGCTTAGCATTGTATTTGCTATCTAAAGAGGCCAGAAGAGGGCATCATATCTCCTGGAACTAGAGTTATAGATAGTGGTGAGCCATCACGTGGGTGCTGGGAACGGACCTCTGGTTCTCTTACAAGAGCAGCCAGAGGCATGCCATAGCTGGCTTGCTTTTCTTTTTCTTTCTTCCTCTTCTCCTCTTTCTTTCTTTCTTTCTTTCTTTCTTTCTTTCTTTCTTTCCAGGCTGACCTGAAATGTATTCTGTAGCCCATACTGGCTTCAAATTCATGGTGATCTCTCTGCCTCAGTTTCCTTAAGTATCGGGATCACAAGGATGTCTTAGTTAAGGTTTTACTGCTGTGAAGAGACAGCATGACCAAGGCAACTCTTACAAGAACAACATTTAATTGGGGCTGGCTTACAGGTTCAGAGGTTCAGTTCATTATCATCAAGGCAGGAGCATGGCAGCATCCAGGCAGGCATGGTCCAGGAAGAGCTGAGAGTTCTCCATCTTCATCTGAAGGCTGCTAGCAGAATACTGACTCCCAGGCAGCTAGGATGAGAGTCCATACCCACAGTGATACAAGTACTCCAACAAGACCACACCTTCTGATAGTGTCACTCCCTGGGCCAGGCATATTCAGACCATCCTAAGAAGTAAAGTACCACATAGCACATAGGTAGTCTAAATACAAACTGCACCATACCACTTAACATGTAAATAAGGGAGGTCTTTTTGTTTTGTTTTAAAGATTGTATGTGAGTACACTGTTGCTGTCTTCAGACACACCAGAAGAGGGCTTCAGATCCCATTACCGATGGTTGTGAGCCACCACGTAGTTGCTGGGAATTGAACTCAGGACCTCTGGAAGAGCAGTCAGTGCTCTTAACCGCTGAGCCATCTCTTCAGTCTAATAAGGTGGATCTCAGACAGCATTTTCTTGCTTGCTTGTTTGTTTATCTATTCATAGACAGGGTCTGATGTAGCCCAGGCTGGCTTGAAACTTGCTGTGTGGCCAAGAATGATCTTGAACTTCTGATCCTCCTGTCTCTCCCTTCCATGTGCTGTGACGACAGGTGTGCCCCAAAGTGCAGTTTTTCAAAAGTGACCTGTGTACATTGGTGTTGTGACTGTGTGTATGTCAATGTGAGGTTGTCAGATGCCCGGGGATTGGAATTACAGACCTACCATGTGGGTGCTGGGAATTGAACCTGGTTCACTTTGGAAGAATAGCCAGTGCTCTTAACCGCTGAGTCATCTCTCCAGTCCCCACTCAGGGTTTGATGTGGTGGCTTTGTGCATGGTAGGCAAGTACTCTATCAGCTGATATCCTTCCCCAGCCCCTCAACAGATCGCTCAGAAAGCAGGACAGTGATAAAAAGTTGTCTTTTGTTCCTGAAGCCCCGAGTTCTACACTAGAAATGGGGAGGAAAGGCGGCTGCAGGGGTGGAGGTGGGCATAAGGATAATGAAAGCAGGGCATGAGGCTCAATTTTGTGTGTGAGTTTTGTAGGATGTGTGAGATTTGGTGTTCGGTCCCAGCAAAGCAAATGCATACACACACATACCACACACACACATATAACACAAACTCTCACACACAAACACAAATATGTACCACACACTCATACCCACACATACCACACCCACATACATGTACCACACATACATACACACATACAACACACTCACACATGTACCACACATAGATATTCACATACAACACATGCACACATATACCACACACATACATGTACCACACACACATACACACACACACATACATGCACTGCACACACACACACACATTCCACAGACATGTACACACATACAGACAAGCACATACATACAGATACACACATGCATACACTTACACATGCATGCATCACATGCGTGTGCACACACACATCACAGACACATGCACACAGACACACACACATGCATGCTATAACTGTGTCATTGTTAGAGCCCACAAAGTCAGTTTAATATCAATAAATACCCACAGTGTGTTCAGTGCACACAAGGCTTTTCCAGAAGCAGGCTGCTGGGAAAGTAAGAGGGAGAGGGGGTGGAAAACATCCACGCACGCACCTCGCTTGCCTTCTGGATAGCTTGTGCCAGTCTGGAAACCAGGAAGCTGCTTAGTCACACTACAGCAGCACTGAGGTGGTCTGAGTCTGGAGGCCACTAGGAACAGAGAAGGTCAAGGATTTGCCTGCAACTCCGGGCATGAACCTGCTATGTCCTGTCACCCCCAGGCCCCGTTGAATTCCTCGTGCCCAAACCTCAAGTGCGTCTTCAAGGGCTACTCGACCACGGGCCTAGCTCAGCGTTCTCTCTTCAACCTGCAAATCTACGGAGTCCTGGGGCTCTTCTGGACTGTTAACTGGGTACTGGCCCTGGGCCAGTGTGTCCTTGCCGGGGCCTTCGCCTCTTTCTACTGGGCCTTTCACAAGCCTCGAGACATCCCTACCTTCCCTTTGAGCTCAGCCTTCATCCGCACACTCCGGTAAGCCAGGGGCAGCCGCCTAGGGAAGTGTTAGTCCTAGAGATACCAGGGGTCCTGGGGTGCCTCATCTCACCTAACTAACTGCCTCTGCAGTTACCACACTGGCTCACTGGCGTTTGGAGCCCTCATCCTGTCCCTTGTGCAGATAGCCCGGGTTATCCTGGAGTATATCGACCACAAGCTAAGAGGTGAGCAGGTGGTGGGCTGAGCAGCCAGAGCCTTGGAAGGGCAGGCAGACAGGCAGAAGCTGGCGGCTAAGCGTGAGCTTCCTTTGTCCCCAGGATCCCAGAACCCTGTGGCCCGCTGCATCATCTGCTGCTTCAAGTGTTGCCTCTGGTGTCTGGAGAAGTTTATTAAGTTCCTCAACCGCAATGCCTACATCATGGTGAGCAAAACCTCCATCCGTCCCTGGCTCTGTGTCCCTCAGCCCGGGCTCCACCATCACTCGGGCAAGCTCACCAGAGGTGTGGCTCAGACCTTCCCTGCTCCTCACAGATCGCCATCTATGGAAAGAATTTTTGTGTCTCGGCCAAAAATGCCTTCATGCTGCTCATGAGGAATGTTCTCAGGTCAGACCGCCATGCCCCAGTGGGGTCTCCCACCCACTTCTCCCATCCCAAAGCTGGTCTCAGAAATGTCCTGTGCTTGGTCCAGTACCATGCCATCACCTGCCAGCACCCTCACCCCAGTCTGTCCTGACTTCTATGTAGGGTCGTCGTCCTGGATAAAGTCACTGATCTGCTGCTGTTCTTTGGGAAGCTGCTGGTGGTTGGAGGTGTCGGTAAGGGTCAAGACCAGGGTTTACGGGGTCAGGTGCCCCCTGGGGTGCACGAAGGGGGGGTCCTCAGAAGAACAGCACTGACCGCAGGACTCTTTCCCACAGGCGTTCTGTCCTTCTTCTTTTTCTCCGGTCGTATCAAGGGGCTGGGGAAAGACTTTGAGAACCCCAACCTCAACTATTATTGGCTGCCCATCATGGTGAGTGACACCTCTCTCTGCCCCACCCACATCCCCAGAGGAGCCTAGGGCTCCCAATCAGTCTTGTCTCTTGCAGACCTCCATCATGGGAGCCTACGTCATTGCCAGTGGCTTCTTCAGCGTCTTTGGAATGTGTGTAGATACGCTCTTCCTCTGCTTCCGTGAGTGCCCCCCTCCCCCAACCCTCCACCCACCCTCAAGCTCTTAGGCCTCCAGGCTTCTTTTAGAGACTGGTTGCTTGTAGCTTTGTGAGCTAAAGGAGCCAGAGGGAATGTCTTCAGACATTCTAAGGCTAGAGGTTTAGGAAGGAAAGAAGGGAATACACCCTGGGCATTCTCAGACAGGGGAAACTTCTCAGACGGAGGCCTGAGTTTAACACTTCCTAGGAGGTAGTCAGAGTGTGTGGTTTTTACTTAGGTTTTTTTTTTTGGGGGGGGGGGTCATGCATAGGGGTGAGACAGGAACAGACTATAGTACAGACTGACCCGGAACTAAGTCTATAGCTAAGGCTGACTCAAAGTCATGATCTTCCTACCTCAGCCCCCAAGTGCTGGAATTCTTGTGTTTTTTGACCTGGTGACAATGGTGACCATGATATAGAAGCCAGAGCCTTGGGCCTGAGAAGCAGGAATGGCCCTACCTCGGTAGCAGTCCCCCAGCCATGCACTAAGCAGTGGACATGAATATTTTATTGTTTTATGGGTTTTGCTTGTTGCTTCAATTTTATTTATTTACATCAGGCCTCTCTATGTATTCTTGGCTAGCTCCTACTATATAGACTAGGCTAGATCTAACTCAAACCAATCTCCTGGCCTTTGCCTCCCAAGCAATAGAATCATGGATATGCGCAACCATTCTCAAGACAGAGTTGTGCTGTGGAGACCTCAGGGGCCTTTGTAGTCTAAGTCCTCCCATGTCCACATTCTAAATGTCGGGATTACAGAGAAAGCCACCATGATGGTCTGGCATGTGATTTTTTTTTTTTTTTGTCTTGTTATCACCCTATGACATATACAGTTATTTATCCCACTTTGTGTGAGAAAAACAGGTTATACAGCCTGGTCTACAGCCAGCCAGGGAAGTTGTATCAAACTGCCTGAAGTGGCCCGGACAGGAAACCAGGATGTTTGGTTTATACACCCCAGATTATTTTGGGGTACAGTGGGGTGCCATTATCAGGATCCACCCTGACGGATCTACTTTGCCTCTCAGTCGAGGACCTGGAGAGAAATGATGGTTCCCAGGAGCGGCCTTACTACATGCCCAAGGCACTCCTGAAGATTCTGGGCAAGAAGAATGAGGCACCTACAGGGGGAAAGACCAGGAAGAAGTGAGAGACTCATCGTGACCTGGAAATGCAGCCCTCCTGTACAGAAGCCCTGCCGTCAATGCCTTGAGAATCACGATTTTGTAGAAAACAGATTTTATTAAAGACTAATATTTTATATTCTTGATAAGTTTATGGCTTTATTTTCAGTGAAAACTTGCTTCCTTTTTTTTTTTTTTTAATTAAAATCCAAATTGCTATCACACGATTCAATACCCAGTAAGAAAAACTTGTTCGGTGACTGAGGCCAGGAGACTGGGGTGTAACTCAGCTGGTAGAGTTTGCCTAGCATGGAAGGGTCCCCGGATTCTGTCTATAGCATAAGCAGGGCTGGGACACATGCCTGTAATCGGTACTTGGGAGGTACAGGCAGGAGCACTGGAATTTCCAAGTTATCTGTGTCTGTTTAGAGACAGAATTTTTCTGTGTAGCCCTGGCTATCCTAGAACTCACTCTGTAGACCAGGCTGGCTTAGAACTCAGGAAGGAGGGTGGCTCTTTTTTCATTCATTCGTCGCTTTTTTTTTTTTTTTTTTTTTTTAGCTTTTCAAGACAGGGTTTCTCTGTGTAGCCCAGGCTGGCCTCGAACTCAGAAATTTGCCTGCCTCTACCTCTGCCTCCCAAGTGCTGGGATTAAAGGCGTGCGCCACCACGCCCAGCTGCTTATTATTTTTAACCTAGTGATTCTAATCAGTGTTAGTCATGTGCTTAAGGGCATTGGGGTCATCCACTGGGACGTGGGGTACCATGGGCACACTCCTAAAGAAAAGTGCCTTTCTCTCCCCTAGCAGCCATCAACTGCCAAGATCTCCTCAGCTAGGAGTGGGGCTTCCCAACCCTAGGGACTCATACAAACTAGGAAGGTACTCTACCAACTGAGTCATATGCCATCCCTAACCTGTCTCTTCCACAAGGGGTCAGTGCCTTTCATAGCCGCCGGTTGCTTTAAAACACGCCCCGCCCCTTTCGTCACGTTCTGGCGTTAGAGCCAGTCAAAAGGCTCACACAGACTGGGGCCGCCTCTGGGTCACATGCTGATGGACTAATTGGAGTCGCGGCAGCGCGGGCTGCGGCCCCCAAGGGGAGGGGTCGGAGTGACGTGCGCGCTTTTAAAGGGCCGAGGTCAGCTGACGGCTTGCCACCGGTGACCAGTTCCTGGACAGGGATCGCCGGGAGCTATGGTGGGGGCAGACCCGACCAGACCCCGGGGACCGCTGAGCTATTGGGCGGGCCGTCGGGGTCAGGGGCTCGCAGCGATCTTCCTGCTCCTGGTGTCCGCGGCGGAATCCGAGGCCAGGGCAGAGGATGACTTCAGCCTGGTGAGCCTTGCTGCACCTGCAGAGGTGGCCACTGCCCAGCTCGGCCATCCCTCCGCGTGACACTCCTGCCCCTCCATCCCCTCCCAACACCTTTGCTTCCTTGGGCCCCTGGCTCAACTGTTATGGGGTCCTGCCCCTCATCCCTGAAGGTTCCTTCTCCCCTCGCAGCCTCTCCTTGCTCAGGAGCCTCCAGGTTCGGCCCATACTATCCTCTGGGCTCCCACCTCTTGTTCTAGGACACCCTTCACCCCTACTCAGGCTCCCCATTACCCTCTCTCATGGGAACCCTGGCTGGAGCCAGTACCTATCGGTCTTAGGTACCTTAAACCTCGTGAAGCTTGTCTGCATTGAGGTGTCCTTCTGCGCAGGTGCAGCCGCTGGTGACCATGGAGCAGCTGCTGTGGGTGAGCGGGAAGCAGATCGGCTCTGTAGACACTTTCCGCATCCCGCTCATCACAGCCACCCCTCGGGGCACGCTCCTGGCCTTCGCTGAGGCCAGGAAAAAATCTGCATCCGATGAGGGGGCCAAGTTCATCGCCATGAGGAGGTCCACGGACCAGGGTAACAAAGGCTCCCGGGTGGAAAGAGCGGGTGCTGGGTTGTATGGGTGATCGGGGTAGGGAGTTGGGGGTTCCCTTCATCAATGGAGCAGAGCCGAGCAGACCCCGGGGACCACTGAGCTGCTGGGCTGGTTGGGGTCAGGGGCTCACAGCGATCTTCCTGCTCCTGGCATCCGAGGCCAGGGCAGAGGATGACTTCAGCCCAGAGATAGAACTTTGGGGCTTGAGTCCCTAATGAGTTAGGGAAACCAGAGGATGAATTTTGTCCATAGTTTCTGTAACTAAGAACCAAGGTACTGAAAATGAGAATTATGTCTCAGGGGAATTAGCAGGAAATAATGTCAGAGAAAGAAGAAACATGGTTCTGGTGCCACATTGAGGTCCCCGGGGAGAGGCAGGAAGTAAACAACAACCCGTACAATTTTCTCTCTGCTCTTTTTTTTTTCTTCTTCTTCTAGGTAGCACGTGGTCCTCTACAGCCTTCATCGTAGACGATGGGGAGGCCTCCGATGGCCTGAACCTGGGCGCTGTGGTGAACGATGTAGACACAGGGATAGTGTTCCTTATCTATACCCTCTGTGCTCACAAGGTCAACTGCCAGGTGGCCTCTACCATGTTGGTTTGGAGTAAGGACGACGGCATTTCCTGGAGCCCACCCCGGAATCTCTCTGTGGATATTGGCACAGAGATGTTTGCCCCTGGACCTGGCTCAGGCATTCAGGTTTCACCCTGTGGATAGGAGGAGGGCAAGATCCCATGAATCAGATTTTTTTTCCTGAGTGGGGGCACCTTAGAAGGATGGCGTTCTGGAAGTTTCCATCTCGATTGTGGAGATGGAACTACCATTGACGTCTCACATGGAGACTGTCAACAGATCTGTCCTTAGCCTGTGCAGGGAAGAATTGGGTGCCATTGGGCAGACACGTACCTATATCACAATGCCCGGTGCCCAGCAGGGTCCATGAGCTCAGGTTAGAGAGACGTTCCCAAGGCTGGGTGGACACCTGCACTTGTCCAGTGGTGCATTCCACATGCATGTCCTAAGGGACTTCCAGGAAAGGGCAGTGGAGAGGGTGTAAGAACCAAGCATGATCTGTTTATATGTTTGGACATGCCATGGTGAAGCCCATTTCTTTGTATGCTAGCCAAAAATTTATTTGAGAACAAAAAAACTAAGGCAAGAAAATCACTGTGAGTTAAAGGCTAGCCTGGGCTACATTGTAAGTTCAAAGACAGGCTACCTAGAGAGATAATCTCAAAATGGGGAGGAGGACTGAAAAGATAGTATTGAAATTGGGGACATTTGCAGCCCTCAGGAGGCCAGGGCAGGCAGATCTCTGAGTTCAAGGCTAGCCTAGTCTACAGAGAGCATTCAGGCTACTCACAAGTAACCCTGTGTAGCATGCCTACAGTTCCAGCATCAGGCAATAGAATGAGGAGGACTGGGAGCCAAATAGTCAGCCTTGGCTACATAGAGCATTGGAGGCCATTGTTATTCAAATAAATATTTCGAATTTAGAGAGAGATTTTTTTCTTTTCTATTTTTTAAGATTTTTGAGGAGTGTCATTCAATGAGGGCCTTGTGCACAGGCAGCAAGAACTCTACCACCAAGCTGAGCTATACCTCAGCCTTTTTATATACTTTTAATTTTGAGACAGAGTCTCACTATGTCCCCAGGTTAGCCTTGAAGTGACTCTGTAGCCCAGGCAAACCATCTTCTGTGCTCAGCCTCCTGAGTAGCTGGGATTACAGGCCTGCCATGAAAAAGCTTCTTAATTTGGGCAGTGTCTGTGGGAGAACAAAAGGGTTCCAGTGTGTCGCACTGGGAGCTGCCAGCGCTCTGCCTGAGCTCCATGGCAGCACCTTTGCGACACCCACTTCCTCTTCTTAACAGAAACAGCGGGAGCCTGGGAAGGGCCGGCTCATTGTGTGTGGACACGGGACGCTGGAGCGAGATGGGGTCTTCTGTCTCCTCAGTGATGACCACGGTGCCTCCTGGCACTACGGCACTGGAGTGAGCGGCATTCCCTTTGGCCAGCCCAAACACGATCACGATTTCAACCCCGACGAGTGCCAGGTCAGGAGTCCATGGACTGTACCCGCCCACACCACCGCCTTCCCCAGCTCTGGCTTCCTCAGCCTCCCCAGCTTCTCCTGTTCTCTCCCCCACGCAGCCCTACGAGCTTCCAGATGGCTCGGTCATCATCAACGCCCGGAACCAGAATAACTACCATTGCCGCTGCAGGATCGTCCTCCGCAGCTATGACGCCTGTGACACCCTCAGGCCCCGGGATGTGACCTTCGACCCTGAGCTCGTGGACCCTGTGGTAGCTGCAGGAGCACTAGCCACCAGCTCCGGCATTGTCTTCTTCTCCAATCCAGCCCACCCTGAGTTCCGTGAGTGCCTGAGGGTGGAGTGGGGGTTGGGGGGCGCCCCGTCTGAACAAGTCCTGGACAGAGCAGAGACCCTCCTCCCTCTGACTATTGCTCTCCTAGGAGTGAACCTGACCCTGCGCTGGAGTTTCAGCAATGGTACATCCTGGCAGAAGGAGAGGGTCCAGGTGTGGCCGGGACCCAGCGGCTACTCGTCCCTGACAGCCCTGGAAAACAGCACGGATGGAAAGAAGCAGCCCCCGCAGCTGTTCGTTCTGTACGAGAAAGGCCTGAACCGGTACACCGAGAGCATCTCCATGGTCAAAATCAGCGTCTACGGCACGCTCTGAGCCCCGTGCCCAAAGGACACCAAGTCCTGGTCGCTGACTTCACAGCTCTCTGGACCATCTGCAGAGGGTGCCTGAAACACAGCTCTTCCTCTGAACTCTGACCTTTTGCAACTTCTCATCAACAGGGAAGTCTCTTCGTTATGACTTAACACCCAGCTTCCTCTCGGGGCAGGAAGTCCCTCCGTCACCAAGAGCACTTTTTTCCAGTATGCTGGGGATGGCCCCTGTCCATTCTCTTCCAGGACAACGGAGCTGTGCCTTTCTGGGACAGGATGGGGGAGGGGCTCCCCCTGGAGAGATGAACAGATACGAACTCAGGGAACTGAGAAGGCCCGGTGTCCTAGGGTACAAAGGCAGGTACTAGATGTGATTGCTGAAAGTCCCCAGGGCAGAGTGTCCTTTCAGAGCAAGGATAAGCACACCTACGTGTGCACCTTTGATTATTTATGAATCGAAATATTTGTAACTTAAAATTTTTGATGCAGAAAAAGCGTTTGTGGAGTCTGTGGTTCTGTCTGCTCACGCCTTCCCAATTGCCTCCTGGAGAGACAGGAAGGCAGCTGGAAGAGGAGCCGATGTACTTACTGGGAAGCAGAAACCCCTAGATTCCATCCTGGCTGCTGCTGTTTGCAAGTGTCAAAGATGGGGGGGCGTGTTTATATTTTATATTTCTAAGATGGGGTGGCATAGGAAATAGGGAACAGATGTGTAAAACCAGATGGGAAGGACAGTCTGTGAGAAAGGAGCAAGCAGTTGCTGCAGGTGTGGGAGAGCAAAGCCCTTCTCCACGTGGAAAGAGCCCAGATGGACGCTAAGCATGTTGGGCACCTGTAACCCCGCACTCGCTGGACTGACGGTGTAGCTCAGTGGTGGAGCTAGTACTTGGAACGCCTAAGACTCTGGGTTCAGTCCTTGGGGGGGGGGGTATGTGTTTATTGAGAGGAAGGTGTACGTACTGTAGGTCAGAGGACAGCTTACTGGAGTTGTCTCTCTCCTTCACGCTGTGAGTCCTGTGGAATGACCTCAGGTGTCAGAGTTGGGGGCAGGTGCCTTTGCCAGCTGAGCCATCTTGCTGTCTCTGCTTTAATTTAAAAAAAAAAAAAAAAAAGAATATTAAGGTCTGAGGGATTCGGGCTGCGTTCATTTCAATTAGAGGGTCATATTTCTTTTGACATTTCTTCTCTAAGAAATGTTAAGATCATTTGTTCTGTGTGATAGAGGTATAGCTCCATTGTATGTCAGCAGTGAGGGATCCTGTGCATTTTATCCAGAGTTTGTACGGTGTTCTAGGGGCTGCTAGTGCAGCCCAGTGCTAAACACTTCAGCATGCACAAGGCCTCAATCAGTGCATGCATGTGCACACACACACAGACACACACGTACACACTGACACAGGTACACAAATACACACTGGCCCACATGTACACATCGACTCACAGGTACACAGACCCACTTTGACACACATATACACAGACACAAACGCACTGGCACACACATATACACAGGCACACATGGATAGATGGACACACGTGTACACATACACACACACACAGAAATACAAATGTTCAGGTTTTCTAAAAAAAAAAAAATTAGAGACGTGTTGACTTCATTTTTAGCAAAAATCCTGTCATGTATCTTAAAGTGGATTGAACCCACTATGTAGCCCAGGCTGGCCTCCAAATGGGCATCCTTCTGCCTCAGTCTCCCGAGGGCTAGGATAACAGGAGTATGCCATCACACCTGGCTAATAGAAATTTTCAAAATTGTTTGTTTGAAGGTGACTCTTACTATATTGCCTAACTGATCTCCAGTTCGTGAAATCCTCCTGCCTCAGAACCAGGACTGTCAATATAACCCACCAAGACAGGCCAACATTCACAATTGATTGTTAGTTTGTGGTCTGAATCAAGGTCTTATACTGTAGCCCAGGCTAGCCCGGAATACACGATATCTCCAGTGCTTCAGATCCTCAGTTCTAACTAAGCATGGCCACATCCATGTTTAACTGCAAATTTGATGTTACCATGGTTTGGTTTGGTTTGGTTTGGTTTGGTTTGGTTTGGTTTGGTTTTTTGGCCATTTTTTTTTTCTCATGCTGAGGCCTTGTGCTCTCAAGTTGGGGAGACAGCATGGAGGGTAGCTGCAACTGTAACCCCAGTTCCAGGGGACCTGACACCCTCTGGCCTCCACAAGTATTAGGCACATCTGTGGTGCACAGACATACAATCAGGCAAAATATTCATACACATAAAATAAAATAATTTAAAACAAAAGCAAAAATCAGGACCTAAGAAAAAAATCTATTCCTGATTCTTTTATGTTTTGTTTGTATTTTATCAAGACAGGGTTGTTTCTCTGTATAGCCCTGGCTGTCTTGGAATTCACTCTGTAGACCAGGCTGGCCTCAAACTCAGAAATCCTCCTGCCTTTGCCTTCCAAGTGCTGGAATTAAAGGCATGCGCCACCACGCTGGCTTTGATTGCTGATTTTGCCACTCTTTTAATCTGTCGCAGCCTAACCTTTCTGTTTGTTCAGTAGGTTGCTTGATTTTTGTGCCATCCAGACAAAACAGCAGGTTGTCCCGTGGGATGGCCCTTGAAGGAGTCACCTAACATCTCCCTCCACCTCTGAAGGTTTGGCTGCATTCAGACACCTCTTTGGGAGAATAGGGGTGCCTCATGTTTTCCATGTGCTGCCCACTGCTCCCCCACGCTCGCACAGCCTGCCCTCCTTCCGTGTAGAGACTGAGCACAGGGCTGAGGTGGTACAGCAATCTTTGTAAGGTTTGCTGGTAACCCTCCCAAAGCAGCAATCCCATCCTGCATGCGTTGTCTGCTACCATATTTCATGGAGTTGCAAATGAGTGGTTTTTACTTTTATTTCTTCCTGAAATAATTTATAACCTGAAATCCTTCAGTTCAAAGAAACACACACACACACACACACACACACACACACACACACACAGAGAGAGAGAGAGAGAGAGAGATGCAAAGAATCTGGATTTGACTCCTAGCACCCACAACCATGTGTGACTTTAGGACTTCAGTTCCAGAGGATCTGATATCCTCTTCTGACCTCTGTGGGCACCAGGCACATACATATATACATACATACATACACGCAGGTAAAACATTTATACACATAAAACTAAAGTAAATCTAAAGCAAAAATGAAGACTTCAAGAAAAAGAGAGAGAGCCTTCTCTCCTCTGGGCTGTCTGTTAGCTGGTGCACGGTCTGTACAGGAACCACAGCCTGTGTGGGCTCGCTCTCCCTTAATTGAGCAGTTCTGAGTCAGTTGATGTAACTCATTGCCCTAGTCAGTAAACCACAGTGTTGCCCAATGGGATACATAGAAAGGCCCTTCCCTGGCCTGCAGAGGCAGACAGAGGGAGTGAGGGAAGATGCTTGACAGTAAGACACCTAGCAGGCTGATGGGTTAGCTCAGTACAGTGCTTGCTTAGCATGCGTGAGGCTCAGGTACAATGTCCAGTCCCTGGGCTGGTGGTAATTCATGCAGATCACTAAACAGATCACTGAACGAGGAAGAATGGAGGTCATGACCACAGCAATTGGGACACCAGTCCCATGACTATCGCCACCCAAAATTGCATACCTACCTGCCAGTCTTTTGCTTTTTATATGTTGACCCAGGCCTCGTTCCATAGCCTGGGACTCATGCAATCTTCCTGCTCAGCTTCTTGAGCTGAGATCACAGGCCCAGCCCCAATAGTAGAATTGGTGATAGCAAGATTGGCCCAGTGGTTACTTGCTATCAAGGCTGATGACCTGAGTTCAAAGCTCTGAGCCCACAGGGTGGAAGGAGAAAACTGGCTCTAGCAAGGTGTTCTATGACCACCAAACATGCCACAGCATACCTGCACCCACCACCCCTACAAAACAAATAAACAAATAAATGTGAAACTAAACAAAAAGAGGTAGTGGAAGAGAGTGAGACTAGGTTGTGCCTGCCTGAAACCCCAGCTCGCAGAAGATGGCAGAGGCAGGAAGATCATGAAAACTTGAAGCCAGCCTTGTGTCTGTAGCAAGTTCCAGGCTAGTCAGAGCTACACAGCAATACCCTGTTAATAGAAAGACAGACAGTGGGGCTGGAGAGATGGCTTGGAGGTTAAGAGCACTGACTGCTCTTCCAAAGGTCCTGAGTTCAAATCCCAGCAACCACATGGTGGTTCACAACCACCTGTAATGAGATCTGATGTCCTCTTCTGGTGCATCTGAAGACAGCTACAGTGTACTTACATATAATAACTAAATAAATCTTTAAAAAAAAATTAAAAAAAAAAAGAAAGACAGAATGGTCAAAATTAAAACACACACTCACACATGCATGCATGCAAGCATGTACACACTCATATGTGTACTTACATACACTCATGCAGGCTCACTGTACACTCAGGAGGCATGCACACACACACACATAGTGGAGATTGGAAACGATACTCACCGTGCCTGCCTGTGAGCCTAGTGAAGCAGAAGCAGCAGGCAGCCACAGAGAATGACCCATCATCACCTGCCTTCTTCAGGCCAACAACCCTGATTTCCAGTACATGGTGCTTAAAGACCTCCTCCTTCCTGGGACAGGCTCTGGAGCCCATGGTAAACTAGACCCCTTCATCATCACACTAGAAGTTCAGGAGATCTAGCCTTGGGGCCCAGAGTTTGCCTCCTCCCACTCCTCCCACCAGTGCTAGGAATGGAGTCTGGGGTCTCACTCAGGCATGCTGTGCAAGTGCTGAACCACTGAGCCACATACCTATCCCTGGGTGCTTTTATTCTATTTTGGTTAGGGGACAGTGTCACCTACTGGGTTACTGGCTATGCCACATCCAGGGGATAATGTGTATCATGGACAGATGGTTCCGCAGTCCATCTTAAGAGCACTTGTTCTTGCAGAGCACCAGCGAGTGTGGTTCCTGGCATCTTCTTGGTGGTTCACAACTGGCTGTAACTCCAGTTCCAGGAGCTCTAATGCCCTCTTCTGACCCCTTCAGGCACACATGTGTGGCACACATGTCAGCAAGCCAGTCACATGAATGAATAAGTAAATCTAAAAACATTTTGAATACATTTCTGAGCTGAGATGGTGTCTCTGTAAGTAAAGTGCTTATCATACAAGCCTGAAAACCTGAATTCTGCTCCAGCACTCATGTAAAAGCCAGTCATGACGAGCTGGAAAATGGTGGCACACGCCTTTAATCCCAGCACTTGGGAGGTAGCACAAAGCAGATTTCTGAGTTCGAGGCCAGCCTGTTCTACAGAGTGAGTTCCAGGACAGCCAGGGCTGCACAGAGAAACCCTGTGTCTTAGTCAGGGTTTCTATTCCTGCACCAAACATCATGACCAAGATGCAAGTTGGGAGGAAAGGGTTTATTCAGCTTCCACTTCCACATTGCTGTTCATCACCACAAGAAGTCAGGACTGGAACTCAAGCAGGTCAGGAAGCAGGAGCTGATGCAGAGGCCATGGAGGGATGTTTCTTACTGACTTGCTTAGCTTGCTTTCTTATAGAACTCAAGACTACCAGCCCAGAGATGGTACCATCCACAAGGGGCCTCCCCCATTGATCACTAATCGAGAAAATGCCTTACAGCTAGATCTCATGGAGGCATTTCCTCAACTGAAGCTCCTTTCTCTATAACTCCAGCCTGTGTCAGGTTGACACAAAACCAACCAGTATGCCCTGTATAGTCAAAAAACCAAAACCAAACAAAACCAAAACAGAACAAAGACACCAGGCCTGTCATGAGAGCAACACATAGGTACTGGGAACTAAATTCTGGTCCTGTGGAAGAGCAGCCAGTGCCTATAAACCTCCAGCCCCAAGATGGTGTTTTAATGCAATGGTTTCAAAGGGCCTAGAGAGATGACTCAGTGGTTAAGAGCACTTGTTACTGTTGTGATCATAAAAAGAGAAAGCGCTATAAGAATATGTTCTGGCACGGTGTGGGGGAAGGGGATGCGTCTGTGGGCCTATGACAAGGCATCCCTTCCCCCTGAGGGACCAGACACACACCGGTATAGTATAGAATAGAGTTTATTTAGGGCATGGAGAGGGGAGTTAAGAGGGTAGCAGAGAGGAGAAGTAGGGGCCGGCCATGGCCTGGTGGAGAGAAGGAGGAAGGGAATGGGGAGCAAGAGGTAAGAGAGAGAGAGGAGGGGCCAAGCAGCCTCTTTTATAGGGCCATGCCTACCTGGCTGTTGCCAGGTAACTGTGGGGCTGGAATTTAGACAGAATTCCAACAGTTAATTTGCCAGAGGACTTGGGTTTTGGTTTCCAGCACCCACATGATGTCCCTCAACTATCTGCAACTCCAGTTTTAGAGGAACCAACTCCATCTTCTGGTCTCTATGGGCACCAGGCACTCAGGTGGTACATTTAGATACAAGCAGACAAAACATTCATAGACTCAACAGAGTTTAAAAAACAAGAAGTAAAAACAAAACAAACAAACAAAAAAAAACCCAAAACAAACAAACAAACAAAAAAAAAACCCCACAAGCACCTGTGCTGGGTAAACATCTTGTTTTTTTTTTTTTTTTTTTTTATTTCCTTGTCTTTGATTTCCTGGGAAAGGAAGCAGAGGCCACAGGCATGCTAGTTAATTGCTGCACCACTGATCACTGGGTAAGCTGCTCTTTATCTCGGTTCTGGGTGTAACGGAAAAGGCTAACTATCTAAAAATTCACACTTGTATGAGTTGGAGGCTAGAAGTCTCATTTCCTGTGACCCCGAATCTTTAAGCAAAGAGCCTAGCGGTGTGACAGAGCTTCAGACTTAGTTTGAAATCTGTTGGATCAGAGCCCATAAAAGTTACGGAGTAGCAGTATGGCCTCCAGCAAGCCGGCAGGATGATGCTCCCTGGAGAATCTAAGCTGCCCCAGCAATCGGAGGCAGGGTGGAAAGCGCCACAGCGAGCAGCAGGAACTGTCCAAGCATGGGTCTCTGAGGATGTGGTCCCAAGGTTAGCACCGTCCCCCTCCACTGCTGAATCAAGAGCGGGAGGCCAGCACTTCAGCCCACCTGGGTTTCAGCAAGGCATTTGTCCAATAAGATTAGGAGAAATGTCCTGGGCCATGTACTGGGGCGGGGGCGGAGTGGGAGAGCGAGCGAGGGCAGGAGTGGAGGAGGGGGATGGGGGGAGAGGCAGGTCAATGGAGGCTGTGTGAATGGCTCAGTAGTGAGCAGTATAAATGGGAGAGGTTTGGTCTCGAATTCTCCAGAGAGGGAGTAAAATTAAGCAAGTGCTGTCTTCATTTTGATTTGAGATAAGTTGTTTACATTTCCTCATTCTCTCTTTCTTTCTTTCTTTCCTCCTTTCTTCTTGGGAAAGAGTTTAGATAAGCTCTAAACCTAAATATTAACCTCAGGGGCTGGAGAGATGGCTCAGAAGTTAAAAGCACTGGCTGCTCTTCCAGAGGTCCTGAATTCAAATCCCAGCAACCACATGGTGGCTCACAACGATCCGTAATGAGATCTGACACCTTCTTTTGGTGTGTCTGAAGACAGTTACAGTATACTTACATATAAATCATATATTTATCATATATATATATATATATATGTATATATATATATATATATATATATGAAATCATATATATACCATATATGTATCTCAAAACTGAAATTCCCTATATAGCAGAGGCTGGCCTTAAACTCCTGATCTGATCCTTTTTTTTTGGGGGGGGGGGTATTGAGACAGGGTTTCTCTATGTAGCCCTGGCTGTCCTAGAACTCACTTTGTAAACCAAGCTGGCCTCGAACTCAGAAATCCGCCTGCCTCTGCCTCCCGAGTGCTGGGATTAAAGGCGTGCTCCACCACACCCAGCCTGATCTGATCTTCCTACCTACAGGGAATACCCCACCCCCACCCGAACAGTGTTCTGAAGATTAGCTAGGGCCCACACTATATCACTGAGCTATATACCTCAAGTCCCTTTGTATATATTTTTGAGACAGGGTGTAGGTAAGTTTCCCAAGCTTTGACCACACTATGTAGCCCAGGCTAGCCTTTTGTTTGCAATACCCACAGGCCTCTTAGATAGCTGGGCATAGTTCCATGCCTTCAGGCCTGGCTCTTCATACTATTTACTGTTCATCATCATCATCATAAAAAAAAAAAAAAGGCTAGGCAGGGGCATATGGTCAGGTGGCACACCTATGCTCAAGGCCCTGGATTATTCAACCTCAGCACGCAAAAAATGTTTCGAGTCTTCTTTTTATAGTTGTTCAGTCCTCTCAGAAAAAAAAAATCAAGCCAGCTGAGCGAGGGTTCTCTGAGTGGTCCTGATGGAAAATGCCCACCCGACCCAGCATCCACCGTCACAAGGCCCTTTGGAGCTCCCTCACCACTGTGCTTGCCCCTGAAGTTTAACTGGGGAGTGCTGGCAAACATCTCCATCTCAGGCATATTTTTAGATTTTAATGGTTTAATGATGGGCAATAGGCATTCCAGAATAGGCATTTCCACTTGAGGGTCACCTGACCAGGGACAATGACATCTAACATTTTCAGAGTCAGCATGTACTTTGGACTAACTGGCAATAATCTGTTTCCTTGTTCTTTGGGAAATTAACAACAATCAAAAGACAGCCCTGTGGGAGACAGCCGGACACCAGCACCAGCTACCTAAGACCTTTCCTCAAAACGGAAAAGCACAACAATAGTTAAAGATAACTATGGGGGGCTCCAGAGATGGCTCACTGGTTAAGAGCACTGATTGCTCTCCCAGAGGCCCTGAGTCAGTTCCCAACAACCACATGGTGGGTGGCTCACAGCCATCTGTAATAGGATCTGATCCCCTCTTCTGGTGTGTCTGAAGACAGCTACAGTTTGGTCATAGAAATAAATAAATTTAAAGAAAAGATAATTACAGGTCTGGCCTGCTTAGAGACACTGTCCACCTCCTTGGGCAGAGCTAAGGACCCTGCCTGTGCCTGTTGGGGTGGCAGCATTGTGATAAACCTGCATGGCCAGAAAAGCTCCCAACAAACTGTGGCTGGCACAACTGCAGAACTTGACACTTCTCTTAATGTTTTTAAGGATAATTTCCTTTCCAAGTCATTAATGTGGCATTCAGTCAGGCTTCCAGTTAATCTCTTCATTATGCACTTTTTAAATATAATATTTCCATTTATTCTCTGAGAATTCCATACATGCATACAATATAGTTTGATTCTATCTACATCCTGATCCAACTCAGCCCAGATCCCCACATGTGCCTGCCTCCCGCTTCTCCTTTTTTTTTTTTTTTTTTTTTTTTTTTGGTTTTTTGAGACAGGGTTTCTCTGTGTAGCCCTGGCTGTCCTGGAACTCACTCTGTAGACGTCAAATCCTCAAACTCAGAAATCCGCTGCCTCTGCCTCCAGAGTGCTGGGATTAAAGGTGTGTACCACCACTGCCCGGCTTGGGCAGCACCTTTTTAAGAGCAACACCTTTTGGGTAGGTAAAATGGCTCAGCTAGTAAAGGCATTTGCCTCCACACCTGAGACTTTAGTTCAATCCCTAAGACCCTCATGGTGGGAGAAGAGATCTGATTGCTAATTTGTCCTCTGACTTACACAAGTGCCCATATGAACACACACACACATTTGTAGGCTGATTCTCTATACCCTACCAGCCTTCTGTTACCAATAGCTCCTCAGCTAGGTGTGGAGTCTTGTGAGTCACTTCCCTGTGTACTTATTTATATTCTGGAATTTCTAGTCACATTTTTATTCCTCCCAACCCCCACTGCTGGGAATTGAGCCCAAGACCTCCCATATAAGCCACACCCCTGTCTCCTGATAGCAATTTTAAAAGTCATTTTATTTTTTAGATTGTGTGTGTGTGTGGTATGTGCAATGGGTGTGTGCAGGTGAATTCAGGTGTCCATGGTGGCCAGAGACATCAGATCATCCTTTAAGAAAAGGTCTTTTATAACACAGGGTGGCATAGAACTTCCCATATAGCCCAGGCTAGCCTCGAATAAAGACAATCCTCCTGCCTCAGTCTCCCAAGTGCAGGGGTTACAGGTTGGGGGCCACCATACCTGGCTGTAGTGTGAGTTTCTTAACTGTAAAATCATCTTTTATTGTGCCTGCTGGCCAGCACCCCTGAGAAAGGAGTCTCCAGTGTGTTTTACTCTGGCTCGGCTCAAAACAGTTGTCTTCCAAGAGAGCAGCCCTTTGAGAATCACCAGCCAAAGCTATGTTTTTAGGCAGGGCATGGTGGCAAATGCCTGAAGTCCCAGTACTCTGAAAGTAGAGGCAGAAGGATCAGGAGTTTGTGGACACTGTACCTCACATAGTGAGGGGCTGGAGAGCAGTTCAGTGGGCCACAGCTGCTCTTGCAGAGAACCTGGGTTCCCTTCCCACTGCCACATCAATATACCCACAACCACCTGTAAGTCCAGTTCCGGAGGATCCGACTCCCCCTTCTGGCCTCAATGGGCACTATACTTGTGTGGTGACACAATCACACACACACACACACACACACATGTAAAAATAAATGTATAAAGACAAACACAAGTCAGACATACAGAACATAAAGATGTGTGTGAAGCCCACCCACACCCCTCAGTCTGTCATCCCTCCTCCCACCCCCTCATCACATTGCCATCAGTCTATCAGCAGCTCAACTTTGCCTGGAGCACATCACAAGCAGCTTGCTCAAAAATGTCTCCCAAAGAGCAGGAGCAAGAGCTGGAGAGATGACTCAGTGGTTAAGAGCACTGACTGTTCTTCCGGAGGTCCGAAGTTCAATTCCCAGCAACCACATGGTAGCTCACAACCATCTGTAGTGAGATGTGGTGCCCTCTTCTGGTGTGTCTGAAAAACAGCTACAGTGTACTCATATATATGAAATGAATAAATAATTCTTTTTTAAAAATGTCTACCAACAGACTGTGCAGAGCCACAGTCCCACAAACAACCTCCAAGTCAGCTTTATTGTCTTGGCTCCAGGCTTTCTTCACAACCTGAATGAAATGACTCAAAGACCACAGTCATAGGCTCGATGGTGCCCTCAGACCAGGGCATGCTGCCATGTCCTCAGCCCCAAATCATAAACTTTTCTCAACACTGACAGAAAAGCCCTGACTGGCTTCCTGCTCGGTGCCTGGAACAGCCTGGCAGGTAAGAGTCAGGTGAGAAAGCCCGCCCAGCCTTCCTGGCGTCGGAATGAGCCATGGAAGATATATATGCAGTAACACAGAACAATGGTCTAACCAGGAACCGGGGAGGTAGAACCAGCCAAATGGAGATCTGCTAAGAGTGAAAGGTAAACAGGTAATAGCCAGCCAACTGAAGGGAGAGAGCAAAGATGCCCAGAGCCACAGGGAAAGGCAGTGGGTTTACGATGCCTGTCGTGCTCACATAGAGTAATTTGTCCTGCAGTCTGGAAGGGCTGTTAGAAGATCTTGTCATAGAACGTGCCTCCTGACCTGGCTGAAGGACACCAATTACTACATAACCACTGCTATTTATATTTTTCTTTTAGTTGTTCGATTCTTAAAAGGGAGCTTGGGAAGAAAGCAAGCGCCACGTCACCCAGGCTAGCCCTTAAAAATCAGTATGCAGCTGGGCGTGGTGGTGCATGCCTTTAATCCCAGCACTCAGGAGGCAGAGGCAGGTGGATTTCTGAGTTCAAGGCCAGCCTGGTCTACAAAGTGAGTTCCAGGATAGCCAGGGCTACACAGAGAAACCCTGTCTCAAAAAACCAAAAAAACAAAAAAAAACAAAAAAAACAAAAAAAAAAACCAACAGTATGCAGCCAATGATCTTGAACTTCTGGTCCTACAGGTTCCAACTGTGAGTACAAGGGTCACAGGCTTGTGTGACTGCTCCTGGTTTTGTGCAGGGCTGGGGATCAAACCTAGGACTTTGTGCATACTAGACAAGCAGTCTACCAATTGAGCTACATTCCTGTAGTAGTTGGGTTCTCTAGAGGAACAGAACTTATAGAATTATAAAGAGAGCATGTATGTATGTATGTATGTATGTATGTATGTACATATATATTACATGGCTCAGAACTAGCTTATGCCTTGAACCTGGACCAGCACCAGAAAGAAGGTCTGACCACCCCGGGGTGGGGGCAGTTTGGACCATGGAAGCAAGGAATGAAAACAAGACCTTTGGATAAATGAATAGTTGACCATTTACAGGAATGATTGACCGATTAGGAGGAGACGCCGATGGTTAGGGAAGGGCAGATGAGGTACTGAATAGGCTTTGCCACTCATACTAAATACAGTCTACGTGCTCAGCCTTTTGAAGATGTGTGTGTGTGTGTGTGTGTGTGTGTGAATATTACCTATCATATTTTACTCTCTCTGGGAGTAAGAAGTATGCTTATTTGCCTATTCTTGAGGGGAGTGTAACAGAGTGACCAGGTCGGTCAGAGTTAAGTATTCTGTATGCCTTTAGAAACTTTTTCTACTGCTTCAACTTTATTTTATTCATGTAAGTGTTTTGCCTGCATGTGTGTCTGTGCACCACATGTATTTCTGGTGCCACAGAGGCCAGAAGGGGTCGGATCCTCTGCAACTGGAGTTGTCATAGCCAGCAGATGGGAGCTGGGAACCAAATCTTCTGTAAGAGCAGCCAGTGCTCTTAATCACTGAGCCATCTCTCTAGCCCCTCTCCAGAATCTTTTTGTTTTTTTTGTTTTGTTTTGTTTTGTTTTGTTTTGTTTTTCAAGATAGAGTTCCTCTGTGTAGCCCTGGCTGTCCTGGAACTCATTCTGTAGACCAGGCTGGCCTCAAACTCAGAGATCTGCCAGCCTTTTCTTCCTGAGTGTTGGGATTGAAGGCGTGTGCCGCCACCACCTGGCACTTCTAGTCAAGTATTCTAAGTGACTATATACAGTATACACACCCATCAGAGTAAGAAGTTTACATGCGTGCACTGGCTCTTCTTCCAGAAGACCCAGGTTTAATCGGTACTACTACGGATATAAATCCAGTTCCAGGGGACCTGACGCCCTCTTCTGGCCTCTATGGGATTTCCACCCGTGTCCACATTGCAGACAAATCCTCCATAGACATAAAAACATTTTTTTTTCTGTTTTGTTTGTTTTGCTTTTTCCTTATTGTTTTGAGACAGGGTCTCACTATGCCGCTCTGTGTGTGCCTCCTTACCCAGCTAAAACATTCTCTCCCCCCTACCCCCCCACTCCTCACCCCCAGACTGGCTTTCCCTGTGTAGCCCTGACTGCCCCAGAACTCACTCTGTAGACCAGGCTGGCCTGAAAGGAACTGTTTAACAAGACTGGCCTTTCAGAAATTCAGAAATCCGTCTGCCTCTGCCTCCCAAGTGCTGGGATTAAAGGCGTTGCGCCACCACTGCCTGGCTAAAACGTTCTTTTATAGTTGAAAGATTTTAAGTTGTTTGTCCTTAATCACCTGCATCTAAATAATCCAGCCTAAAACTTAACAATTTGTTTATTTTATTCTTATGAGCATTTGAGCATTTTGCCTACATGTGCACCACGTGCATGCCTGGTGCCCAGACAAACATGGCAGCAAAACACCCATACACATAAAATCGAAGCTTATTTAAAATTTTAAAAAAAGACGATGTCAGCGTAGTGTCCCCAGCGACCATGAATTGCCAGCAGTCCTTCAGGGAAGAATAGTCTCCTGAGCGCTCTCACTCCAGGCCAGGACAACTAATTCTTGTGCTACCAACCACAGCATCTGTGAATTCATGTGTGCAGCGGCTCTGTTGTGCCCAGAAAAAATTAAATGTAATTTTTTTTTTTTTTTAGTTAGGCTATCTTGTGTCCCATGCTGGCCTCAAACTGTGTAACTGAGGATAACCCTGATCACCGGATGTCCTTCATAATGCTGAGTTACAGGCATACATTGCCTGTTACCTGGTGCTGGGCACTGAGCCAGACACAAACATATTTTTGAGACAAGAGTTCACAGTTGAGGCTGTCTTCAAACTCATCTCCCTGCTGGAGTGCGGGGAATTACAGGTGTACACCACTAATGTCATTAGCTCTCTGAAATACTTCCTGTATGTTCTTGTAGGCCAGAGACCTACAGCTGGTTACCTTCCTCATCTGCACACCATCTTTTCTCCCCTTGTAGCCCTGGCTGTCTTGAAACTTATTGAGTAGGCTCCTCTCAAACTTAAGAGATCCATCTGCCTGTCTCCCAGGTGCTGGGATTAAAGGTATATGCCACCACAGCTGGGCCTACTGCACACTATCTTTAGAAAAAAGATCAAAACTCTACTCCTCCAAGTCTTTTTTTCACTTTCCTTTGTTTTCTAACTCAATGGTTTTGTGTGGCCATTGAAATAACTACCCGGGCTGGTGAGATGGCTCAGTGGGTAAGAGCACCCGACTGCTCTTCCGAAGGTCCGAAGTTCAAATCCCAGCAACCACATGGTGGCTCACAACCATCCGTAATGAGATCTGACTCCCTCTTCTGGAGGTCTGAAGACAGCTACAGTGTACTTACATGTAATAAATAAATAAATCTTTAAAAAAAAAAAAAAAAAGAAATAACTACCCACTAGAGCTTTTTTTTTTTTTTTTTTTTGGTTTTTCGAGACAGGGTTTCTCTATGTAGCCTTGGCTGTCCTGGGACTCACTTTGTAGACCAGGCTGGCCTGGTCAGAAATCTGCCTGCCTCTGCCTCCCAAGTGCTGGGATTAAAGGCATGCGCCACCACATCCGGCCCACTAGAGCTTTTAAATTTATTTACTGTATGTAAGTACATGGTAACTGCCTTCAGACATCGCAGAAGAGGGCATCGGTGTGGTCACGGGAGATTCAAACTCAGGATCAGTCAGTGTTCTCAACCACTGAGCCCCCTTAAATCTACTTTTCTACCCCCAAGTCAAGTGCTCTTACCCCCAAGTCAAGTGCTCTCACGTGGCTGGGAACCCTCTATGCAGTAGTGATCTCTGATCCTTCTGACTCCACCTCCAAGTGCTAGGTTGCAGGTACACCTAACCCATGAGAGCTTATGGCTTGCTAAGCAGGCACCAGGAGTCTCTGGCCAAGTTCATTCACCAGGCAAGCACACCTGGAGTCTACTGGTGGGGTCTCCAGAAGGCTGGGGTGCTTGATGCTGTCCTTTACCCTCTGCAGTGGGAGCTTAGGGGAGGGGAGGCCGACTTGTTCCTAGCAGGTAGATCTGACCGATTCAGATGCTAATCTGCTAAAACTATGGTCAGCCTTACAGGTCTGTATAGAATTTTCATCTGTACTTCCAGAACAGATGCTGTTAAGGGACCAGGAACCAGACACATGAAATGACTAGCTCCTTCCTGGGCATTTGATGTAGGCAGTCAGGTGGTGACACCTGTGTGGTAAGGTTAAAACCTTATTCCCATATATCTTCTCACACCTCCCCACAAAGTGACACAGAAAAAGTCTATTTAAGTACTTTTAAAAGTATTTTATTGAGATCGTTCAGGAAACTATGCATTTCCAAGCCATTATATAGTCTGGGCAAGATAAGTTCTTATTTCATTTGTCTAATACTCATGTTCAAGGGAGGCCCTGGTTCAGTCTGGGCGCAGGGCTCGCAGATTACACCTTACAGCCTCTCATGTTCAGATAACTGGCAACAAAGCAATAAAAAGCCGTCCAACTTGTCAGTGCGTAGCAGCAAAGCCCTGAAAATTCAGAAGAACATTTTCAGCAGGGGAACAGCAAACACAAAGCTGATTTATGTGTTTCTAAAACCAGGATATTCCAACAAGGTCAGCTTTACAATCTGCACAGCGGGTTCATTGTGCTAACTTTACAGGCCCTAGTGACATCATACAAAGCCTTCAACAACCCCTCCACCCCGCCTTTACTGCTTTATTACCCTGAAAAGTGAGCTAACCACCCACCTTCATGTGGGCAGGACAAAGGGCTGGCTCTCATTAGATGATTAGCTCATTCAGGTCACATCTAGGTCACTTCCACCTTTGTCTGGATTCCAAGGTTAGCCCTCATCTAGGTGAGGGGATGGGGCCCCTGTGAAGTCCTCAGAGCTCACCCTGGAGAGTTAAGATGGGCACAATGAGAAACAGGAGAGCAGGGTATGTTCCTCACCAGAGCCAGTGTTGGCACACTGGGCTCAATCTCAAGAGGTTCCCCAAATGAGTCAGATTTATAGCTGACATCAAGGACAGCGTCAGAGACTCTAGTCTGTGAAATCATCACTCTCAATTGAGGGAGACCAGAACCTAGGGTACCACCCAGGGAATGTCAATCCGATAGACACAGGATGCGGTAGCCAGTGTGTGTAGTTAGGCTTCGGACTGTTGCAGAGCTATATAAAGCCAAAACTCCTGGGGACTGAAATTTAACTGCTAAAACCTTTAACGAAAAAAGGTGGCATGGGCCGGAGAGATGGCTCATAACCATGTGTAATGGGATCTGACGCCCTCTTCTGGTGTGTCTGAAGACAGCAATAGTGTACTCACAAACATCTAAATCTTAAAAAAAAAAAAAAAAAGGTGGTTGGAGCCAGGACTAAGGCCATCCTGAATTGAGAGCCCGTCTAAATACCCAAAAGCATAGTCTAAAACAGTGGCTCTCAACCTGTGTCACCAAGGAACCCTTACATAGGGGTCCCAGACAGGACAGCCTGTGTTATCACAATAGCAAACTTTAGTTATGAAGATACAAGGAAAATAAAACCGATGGTTAGGAACATCACAGCCCGAGGAACTGCATTAAAGGCCCTCAGGAAGGCTGAGACCCACTGCCGTGGACTAGCATACAGAACTTAAAGGCACAAGAAATAATCAAGGCAGCTCCTGGATCCACCATAGATTTAGAGTTAGGGAGATTAGTTAAGATCTAAAAACAAAAAGATGGCTGGGTGGTAGCTTGCTTGGAGACTGGCTAATGCAGGCAGGATATTAAGAACAAAACAAGGGCCAGTCGGTGGTGCTGTATGCATTTAATTCCAGAGAGTAGAGGCAGGCGGATCTGAGATCAGGGCTACATGGAGAAACCCTGTCTCGAATCCACCCCTTCCAAAAAGTCAAGCCAAGAGACAAGCATGCCAGTGAAACCTAAGACTAACCTTTCTTCAGGTGTAGGCAGCTGGCGTGTGTCCTCAAATCCCTACCAGAAAGCAAGACACAGAGGTAAATTACTCAGAACTCTAGGCCACTCAAAACCCACGCCACTGCCGATTTTGGACCCGGGGACGGTCAGCGCGCTGCGGTGATGGCGTCAGCGAGACACTCAGAATCACCAGAAATCATCATTACTGTCCTCTCCCCGAAACCAGCCCCTCCTCACACCGCCTACCTCTCGCCAGCATGCGCTTACCATTGTGCTACTGGGTACGGCTGGCGTGGGCCAGGAACCTGGAAGAGATCATTGAATGAGCACAGGTCGTAGAGACCCCGGCCTGCAGCCCCCACCCCGGCCTGGGTCAGTTACAAGGAGTGGCGTCACGTGGACATCAGAAACTCTAGTCTGTAAATGTGGGTCATCATACCCGGCCCCACACCGCAGAGCCCTCCCCACAGGACCCCAGGATACCTGCGGCACGAGGCGGACCCATGCCTTGCTCTCCGGAGTCCTCAGACCCTGCCCAGACCGGTGGAGAACAAAGAAGGGTGAAAACACGGCAAACCGTGTGGGCGGGTGCACAAAGAGACCCGTGTGCCGCCCGCCTCGGCCATTTATACCCACGCCTGGCCCGGGGGTCCTGACGGACATAGTCGTCTTCTCATATGCCTGACTTGATCGCGCTGACAAATGCGAAGGGAACAAAGAGGAATCATGTTTCTTACTGTCCTAAGTAGAGAATCATGTATATGACGACAATTTGATAAACTACCAATCCAAAGGAAAGAAAAAAAAAAAAGAAAGAAAGAAACAGGCAGCCTAATCGGCCAAGATTGGGTAAAGACCCTGGAGCTCCTACAGGATAGGTCAGCTCTTTGGTCTCCTTTAGGCTTATGGCTTTGCGGATTCTGTACTCATGTTTGGATCCAGTCTACCCAGGAGGACTCATATTGCCTACACCTAGCAGAAAAATCTGAATTTGCACCTCAGCTTCTGCTCTCCGTTAAAAAGAAAAAAAAAAGAAAAAAAAAAGATTACTGAGTGCTCTGCTGCATGTACACGTGCGTGCCAGAAGAGGGCATCAGATTCCCTTATACATGGTCACGAGCATTTGGTTGCTGGGAATTGAACTCAGGACTTCAGGAAAAGCAACCAGTGCTCTTAACTGGTGAGCCATCTCACCAGCCCCAACATTTTTATTTAAAGGGGGATAAAAGCCACACACACACAAACACACATCTGGCTCATAGTCTAAGATGGGTTCCAACCATGCCTACAATTACAGGCGTGACACACTACTATGTTGAGAGAGAGAGAGAGAGAGAGAGAGAGAGAGGGGGGGGGGGTCGGTTTCAAGACCGGGTTTCTCTGTGTAACCCTGACTGTCCTGGAACTTGCTCTGTAGACTAGGCTGGCCTCGAACTCACAGATATCTACTTGCCTCTGCCCTGAGTGCTGGGATTAAAGGCATACAACACCACTGGCCAGCTTTTAAGAAATATTTTTAGATTGATTGTATTTGTGTCTATGTGTGTTAGAGGAAGTTGTAAGCCACCTGGTGATAGGTGCTGGGAACTGAAGCCAGGTCCTTAGAAAGATCAGTAAGTGCTCCTGACCACTGAGCCACTGCTCCAGCCCCTTTGTCTTTTTTTTTTTTTTTGAGACAGCAATTCTGTACCATGACGGTCAACATTCCTACTTCCTTTTCCTAAATGCTGAAATTACATGTGCAAGGCACTATACGCTTCTCTATCTTCATTTTAAAATACATTTTAGCCAGAAGCAGTGGTGCACAACTTTAATCCTAGCACTTGAGAGGCAGGGGCAGGTAGATCTCTTTGAGTTCAAGGCCAGCCTGGGCTACGCAGTGATGAGATAGTGCCTCAGAACATAACTAAAATTTAAAATCTAAGAATCCTATAGTAGCCGGGCAGTGGTGGCACATGCCTTTAATCCCAGTACTTGGGAGGCAGAGGCAGGCAGATTTCTGAGTTCAAGGCCAGCCTGGTCTACAGAGTTAGTTCCAGGACAGCCAGGGCTACACAGAGAAACCCTGTCTCAAAAAACAAAACAAAACAAAAAACAAACAAAAACAAAAACAAATAAAAGAATCCTATAGTAATTATGTGTTCGATAAGTCTCTCAGTTCCTAGGCCCAAGTTCCACCTGGGAGGGTTATAGGAAGAGACTCTTCAGTTCCAAACTGAGTGCACGTTAGCCAGAAATGACCTCTAACAGTGTAAAATGGCTTACGAATTAACTGCTTCTCTAATGAGCATAATTGCCTTGGCCTCTATTAAACTATTACTGAAGACTTCTTTTTTTTTTTTTTAAACGCAGATGTAGTACAATATAATAGTAACTGGTTGAAAGTAGTACATGCTAACAGACAATATGATACACAAACAGGGTGGCAGTAGACAGGAAAGGGCAGAGGCCACGGCCTACACCAAGAGCCTTTCAATAGACTGCTGAATGGACTGGATCTGCTGCTTTAGTTGAGAGCCTTCTTTGATGGTAACAGAACAGGCGATGACTGGCCTGGAGATGCCACACGCCCCGTCCTAAAGCCTGCTTGGAGCGCACAAATACATAGGGGACATTCTTGTCTTCTCACAGCAGAGGGAGGTGCAGGATGATCCCCAAGGGCTCAGCGTCTGCTGCCATCACAGTGAACTCAGAGATGCCTCTGTTGGGGGTTTTGGTGGCTTCATTGGCTCCTTTCCGAAGCTGCTTGTAGTTACATGACTGTTGAACAAGGCCCAGCAGCTTCTTGGTGAGGTGGGCATCTGCGAGGGGATAGGCCTTCGGAGTCACATCAGTCTCTGTCATGGCTGCGGTGTGCCGGCCTCGCCGCGACTCGACGACAGCCCACCTCAAGAGGGACTGAAAAACTACTGAAGACATCTTTACCCTAGGGTGGCCTTAAAGTTTCTGTTTGGACATGTTAGAATTGCATGCAGTTTACACCTTGCCCAGCAAATCGATTGATTCTCCATGGAGCTGGAGATTGAATTGAGTGCCTCATGCATATACTAGGCAAGCAGTCTCCCCTGACCTACCCTCCCCAGCTCTCAAAGGCTGGCATTGCCCCACTAAAACCCTGGAAGAGCCAGGGGTCAAAAGGTTTCTGAGGAAAGCAGCTCTGTGCCCTAGGTTCTGCCTGCTTAAAAAGCCTTGGACAAGGTAAGGGCTCTGCTACGTCACCAGGCCTGGAAAGAGAGATGGGGATGGTGGGGATAAAGTGGATGGGTCAGGTAGCACAGTGCCCATAATCCCACCATTCAAGAGGCAGAGACAGGAGTCGGAGAGCAGCGTGGTCTAGATAATCACTTCCAGCCCAGCTAAGGCTACACTGAAAGACTCCGTCTCTCTGACTCTCTGTCTCTGTCTCTGTCTCTCACACACACACACACACATACGCACACAAACCCTGCCCCTCCCCCCAAAAGAAAAAAGATAGCCAGACATGGTGCCTGGTCACAACTTTATAATTTCAGCTAGCAGGTTCAGGGGTATGGTCTGGAAAGGGCAAGTTCAAAGCCAGGCTGAGCTACAGAGAAAGTGTAAATATAGTTTGGGCAACCCTGTAAGAGGTCTCAAAAAAGTAATAAAGAAGCCAGGTTGGGAAAGGCATATGGGTCAGAGGTTGAGGCCAGCCAGGACTGCATGGGGAGATGCTGTCTCAGAAAATAAAGCTAAAAAGGAGGGCTCAGTGGCTGGGGGATGAAGCTCACTGTCTAGAGCAGTGGTTCTCAAACTTCCTAATGTTGCTATTCTTAAGTTCCACATGTTCTGGTGACACCCAACCATGAGAAATAGTTGGTGTTGATACTTTATAACTATAATTTTAGCCTGGTAGTAGTGGCACAGGCCTTTAATCCCAGCACTTGGGAGCCAGAGGAAGGCAAATTTCTTAGTTTATAGGCCAGCCTGGTCTATAAGGTCGTTCCAAAGCAGCCAGGGCTACAGAGAAATCTGTCTTGAAAAACAAAAAACAAAACAAAAACCAAAAACAAACAACCCCTGTAATTTTCAATGTCTTATGCAACCCTTGTGAAAGAGTCACTTGACTCCAATAGGGGTTCAAACACTGTTTAGGATTCAGGCCCTGGAGGGTAAGGGAGAGCTGAGCTCTCATAGCCCCTTGAGTCCCTCTTCCACTGACCCCAAACAACAGCACCACCCTACTTTTTCCCATGAATGAGCCCGACCCTCAAAGTAAATACCTGTACTCCCTGCATAACTGCACTGAAAATCCACCAAAAAAAAATCCCTTTTCCAGTTATCACAAAACTAAGAAATCCGGGGGCTGGAGAGACAGCTCAGCAGTTAAGAGCACTGACTACTCTTCCGAAGGTCCTGAGTTCAAATCCCAGGAACCACATGGTGGCTCACACCCATCTGTAATGAGATCTGATGCCCTTTTCTGGTGTGTCTGAAGATAGCTACAATGTGTTCACATATAATAATAAATCTTAAAAAAAACTTAAGAAATCCACAGAAGCCCAGAATCCATTAGCCCTTCCAACATACAAACAGACAAAATATACTTGTAACCTTTTATTTTGAATATTTAAGTCATAAAAGTTTTTTTCATTAGTTTGTAGTGATGCAAAGAAAAAAATGTACACAGGGTGGCAGTGTAGACATGTATGCAGGAAGGATACACCATCTTTAACCTACTTAGATTAAATGCAAAGAACATACTGGTTATACCACAAAACCTTAACATGGACAAGCAGATAAAGTTTTAAGTACAAAAGAGTAAAGTTATGTAGTACACAGTGCCAAGACGTTTGTTTAAGACACTTTGTCTTAGAGATGACCATCTCCAGGGAACTGGGCAGCTAGACTATATGTCTTCCCAGGCTACTGGAACACTGATATAAAAATTACAAAAAAATCTTTAGACTTTACACATCATTAGCTATAAAACATAATCCCCTGGTACAGTGCACAGTGCTGCTCCCAACATTACTTTGAATATATTTGAATATATATATATATATATATATATATATATATATATGCATACAAAATTTAACAGTCAACGCAATTACCTTAAGAAAGACTGTAACTTTAAACTGAACCATGAAGAAGACTTTAAATAACCTTGACAGTAATCGGTGCCCAAGCAGCTATCAAGTGCAAAGAGTCTGTTTTCTAGACCACACCGGGAGAGCCAGCAGAGGCCTCTAATCCACCTCCTCGATGGTGGGTCCTGAGCCAGAGGCTCCTTTCGGCGGCGCCTGGGCCCCGAAGCCCCCAGCCCCAGGAGCACCCGCACCCTGGTACAGCCCACTGATGATGGGGCTGCACACCCGCTCCAGCTCCTCCCGCTTGTGCACGAACTCCTCCTTGTCGGCCAGCGTGTTGGAGTCCAGCCAGGAGATGACCTCCTGGCACTTGTCCAGCACCTTCTTCTTGTCAGCCTCGCTGAGCTTGCCCTTGAGACCCTCGTCCTCCACGGCGCTCTTCATGTTGAAGGCATAGGACTCGAGCGCGTTCTTGGCGGCCACCCTGTCGCGCTGCACCTCGTCCTCGGCCTTGTAGCGCTCGGCCTCCTGCACCATGCGCTCGATCTCCTCCTTGCTCAGGCGGCCCTTGTCGTTGGTGATGGTGATCTTGTTGGCCTTGCCGGTGCTCTTGTCGGTGGCCGTGACGTTCAGGATGCCGTTGGCGTCGATGTCGAAGGTCACCTCGATCTGCGGCACGCCCCTGGGCGCCGGCGGGATGCCGCTCAGCTCGAAGCGCCCCAGCAGGTTGTTGTCGCGCGTCATGGCCCTCTCGCCCTCGTACACCTGGATCAGCACCCCGGGCTGGTTGTCCGAGTAGGTGGTGAAGGTCTGCGTCTGCTTGGTGGGGATGGTGGAGTTGCGCTTGATGAGCGCCGTCATCACGCCGCCCGCAGTCTCCAGGCCCAGCGACAGCGGCGCCACGTCCAGCAGCAGCAGGTCCTGCACGTTCTCCGACTTGTCCCCCATCAGGATGGCCGCCTGCACCGCCGCCCCGTAGGCCACCGCCTCGTCCGGGTTGATGCTCTTGTTCAGGTCGCGCCCGTTGAAGAAGTCCTGCAGCAGCTTCTGCACCTTGGGGATGCGCGTCGAGCCGCCCACCAGCACCAGGTCGTGGATCTGCGCCTTGTCCATCTTGGCGTCGCGCAGGGCCTTCTCCACGGGCTCCAGCGTGCCGCGGAACAGGTCCGAGCACAGCTCTTCGAACCGCGCCCGCGTGATGGATGTGTAGAAGTCGATGCCCTCGAACAGAGAGTCGATCTCCAGGCTGGCCTGGGTGCTGGACGACAGCGTCCTCTTGGCCCTCTCACACGCCGTGCGCAGCCGCCGCACCGCGCGCTTGTTCTGGCTGATGTCCTTCTTGTGCTTCCTCTTGAACTCCTCCACGAAGTGGCTCACCAGCCGGTTGTCGAAGTCCTCCCCTCCCAGGTGCGTGTCGCCCGCCGTGGCCTTCACCTCGAAGATGCCGTCGTCGATCGTCAGGATGGACACGTCGAACGTGCCGCCCCCCAGGTCGAAGATGAGCACGTTGCGCTCGCCCTTGCCGGTCCGGTCCAGCCCGTAGGCGATGGCGGCCGCCGTGGGCTCGTTGATGATCCGCAGCACGTTTAGACCGGCGATCACGCCCGCGTCCTTGGTGGCCTGCCGCTGAGAGTCGTTGAAGTAGGCGGGCACCGTGATCACCGCGTTGGTCACCGGGTGGCCCAGGTACGCCTCAGCGATCTCCTTCATCTTCGTCAGCACCATGGACGAGATCTCCTCCGGGAAGAACGACCGGCTCTCGCCCTTGTAGTTCACCTGCACCTTGGGCTTGTCGCCGTCGTTCACCACCTGGAAGGGCCAGTGCTTCATGTCGGACTGCACCACCGCATCGCCGAACTTGCGGCCGATCAGCCGCTTCGCGTCGAACACGGTGTTCTGCGGGTTCAGCGCCACCTGGTTCTTGGCGGCGTCCCCGATGAGGCGCTCGGTGTCGGTGAAGGCCACGTAGCTGGGGGTCGTGCGGTTGCCCTGGTCGTTGGCGATGATCTCCACCTTGCCGTGCTGGAACACGCCCACGCACGAGTAGGTGGTGCCCAGGTCGATGCCGATCGCCGTGTTCTTGGCCATGGCGCCGCGCTCTGCTTCTGGAAGGCTGCGCTCCGCGGCGTGGATGCTCCGGGGAAAGTTGCGCTCCGCGGCAGGGATGCTCCTGGGAAGGTTGCGCTCCGCGGCGTGGATGCTCTGGGGAAGGCTGGTCCTGGCCGAGGATCGGGAACGCGCCGCTCGCTCTGCTTCTCTTGTCTTCGCTTGTCTCTGGATGGAACCAGATTTGATTCTGAGTAGCTGTCAGCGTCTGGTGCCCTGCTCGCCGCCCTGCGCCTTTAAGGAGTCTTCACCGGCCCCGCCCACTCTCCGCTGGGCCAATCAGCGAGCCGGAGGAGGCCTTGGGGCCAGGAATCTTCCAGCAGTTTCGCGTCTGGTGGAGCTTCCCCGCCTCCCTTGAGTAATCGGAGTTGTGGGTTCCGCCCTTGTCCAGAACTCTCCAGAGGTTTCTGGGGTTCGCTAGAGAGTACGGATTCCTGAGGGGGAGGGTGTGGGGAAGTGCTGGTGCTGCTATTGACACTGTTGCGGAGGCGACGCAACTTCGGGGTCCCTGTGGGTGAAGCTGTTAAGGGTCAGCTCCTGAAGGTGCTGGGTGGTGAGAGTGTGGGACTCAGACCAGGGAGGGAGTTTAAAGTGTACAAATCCTTCCTACAGGATGGCGGACGCAGAAAGTTTCTCAAGAGAGGCGGGATAAGGCTTGGCTAAAAAGTCTGTGATTGGGTCCTGGTTTGAGTGACAGCGTTGGGCAGGGGCGCCTGTGGAATGCTTGCTTGTCCATGTCTCCCCCTCCCTCTTCATTTTAGGTTTGAATAGGGAAATAGAAGAGATCTTGCAGTATAGTTCATTTGTTTTGCTGTCTTTACATCACGGTTAAGGTAGGAGTAGGCGGTACATCGCCTATGGAGTTCTCACAATTTTATAAGGAAATCAGCGTGAAAATACTTGATTCTCATGTTAGGAGGACCTGTGACTCAAAAGAGGAAAAAGGAAAGTGTCCCAGGACCCGGAGAGCAGGGCTTAATCGACCGTGCCAGGCTGTAGCCACTCCCTTTGCCTCAGGCTGCAGCCTGACATTAGTAAGAAAAAACTTTCCATAGACGGTGAGGCAGAAGGACTGTAGAGAGTCCAAGACCAGCCTCCGTTATAGAGGAACCCTATCTCAAAAGATTAAATAAAAATTGCTCTTTGCCAAGCACCACTGTAGGGTCTGTGCTCTGCTGTAGTAAGGTCAGGTTAATCAACAGTTCGTTGGTTCTTCTGTCTGTGTCTGCCGTCTCTGTCTGTTCACCTCTTTTAGAAGAGATGGCGTGCCCTATCCTCTGATAGCATCTTGCCTCACAGTGCCCTGCGAACTTTCCGGTGAGATCCTAAGCCTGGGTGTTGGGGCCCGCCTACTAATTCACCCTATTAGCTTTTTGTCCTAAACATCACTTTCTATGCCTGGTCTACCCTCTCCCTTTTAATTATAAGTACATTTAGCTGTCAGTGATGTCCCCTTTTCTCCTTCTCTGCCCCTCCTTTCTCCTCCTGTGTAGGAATTAAAGACCCCCTAGTCAGATGCCTTGAAACCACAGTATGAGGTTACTGGGTATGGTGGCCCACCTCTGTAATCCTCATGCTTTGGAGGGGCGGGCAGGAGGATGAAGAGTTTGAGGCTAGCCTTAGCTACATTAGAGCCTCTCTTTCAGAAAAAAAAAAAAAAAAAAAAAAAACAACGTAGATAACACCCATAGCAGAGAGAGACTGTTAATTGTCACATACACACATCTTTTTCATATTAAACTTTTTTTTCTTTTATTTTGAAATAGGGTCTTACATAGCCCAGGCTGGCCTTGAACTTACTGTGTAGCCAAAGCTGATCTTAAACTCTTGCTCCTCTAGCCTTGACTCCTAAGTGCTGGAATTCCAGACAAGCACTACAAACTACACACACAGGTCTCTGAGTGTGAATTGGAGGAGGCAGTTTCTGGAGGGAGCCCTGCTTTTAAATACAACTCCATTGGCCTGCCTCTCTCTCTCTCTCTCTCTCTCCCTCTCTCTCTCTCTCTCTCTCTCTTTCTCTCTCTCTCTCTCTCTGTGTGTGTGTGTGTGTGTGTGTGTGTGTGTGTGTGTGTGTGTACATAAGTCCATATCAGAATATCTCTTCTGGGAATCCAAGGGCATTTAGTTGTCTGTGCTGTAGTTTGCTGATCTCAGCCAGTGTTTGGAAGATGCTGCTTCATAGATCCTCTGTTTGTGTGGGAAGAATTGGCCAGCAGCAACTTGTTCCATAGTTAGACCTGATGAATTCAGTTCTAATGAGTCACCACCCTGATCTAGTCAAACTGGTTAAACTTCAAAAAATTTTCCATTACTCTGTGCACCTCTGGCTGGGGATTCCTCCAGGAGTCCATGTTAGTTAGCTACCTAGTCACTTCTGGAGACTTGCAGACTCCCTTCCCTTAGAGGCCTCTCACCACCACCTGTGACCACTTGGGTTTACTCTTACCCTGTCAATCAGCAATACATAGAACTCTCTTTTAAAAGAAAATTTGAGTCAGGGTCTCATTCTGTAGCACAGGATATCTGGGACTGTGTGCCTGGAAGCTGGCCTTGAACTCAGCTCCATCCTCTTGTCTCCCCACACAAGTGCTAGGATTAACGGAAACAGCTGCTGTACTCAGCCCATGTCCATTTCTCCACAAGAAGGTATTTGAAATTTTGTCTGTTCTCTTAGCCTGGGTACTTCTGAGGCAGAAGCACAGTGGTAGGTTTTGTTGTTGTTGTTATTATTTTAAGATTTATTTATTATATGTAAGTACACTGTAGCTGACTTCAGACACTCCAGAAAAGGGCATCAGATCTCGTTACGGATGGTTGTGAGCCACCACATGGTTGCTGGGATTTGAACTCATGACCTTCGGAAGGGCAGTCAGTGCTCTTACCCCCTGAGCCATCTCACCAGCCCCCACAGTGGTAGATTTAACTGCTGAAGACTGGAGGGTCTGAAAAATCCCCCAAACTGCCAGGGCTGTTGCTCATTTGTAGAAAACATGCTAAGCATCCAAGAGGCCCTGAATTTAATTCCCAGTACCAGTCCTCTCACTCCCAACACACACACACACACATACACACACACAAAAGAGAAACTTTGTTTCATTCGGGAATTAGGCTTTTATTGAGTTCCATATTTGGAGACAACAGAGTTCAGGGTTCTGAGGCTGGGAGGACTGTGGAGGACTTTTAAGGGGTGGGAAGCATCAGGGGCAGAAGAGGAAGCCAAGAACACTTGAGGAGAGAGAGAGCCTCAGCCAGAAGCTCCAGCATCTCCTCCCCCATCCCGCCCCCACCTTATAATGCTTCTCTAAACAGCCGTTTTCTCCTCAGTCTTCTTGGTTTTTTAAAGATGACATAATTTTAAGCATACCCAGGGGAAACCAAAGGAAATGCGTTGTGACCCCTGGAGGCCAGCTTTCTGGTTGTGTGTGTGTGTGTGTGTGTGTGTGTGTGTGTGTGTGTGTGTGTGTGAGAGAGAGAGAGAGAGAGAGAGAGAGAGAGAGAGAGAGAGAGAGAGAGGGAGAGAGAGAGGGAGAGAGAGAGAGAGAGACTTATAGTTCAAGCTGGCTCTTGGTTCTGCCTCAGCTCCTCAAATGCAGGTTTAACTGGTGTAAGCACCACACCGTGCTGAGACAGGCATTCTTAAGCAAATTTCAAAGGTTTCGGTGACAAGAGAACTCTGGAGATTTCCAGTGATTTGGAAAAACACCCTTGGTTGGGGAAGACCTGTATTTGTGTCTGGAATCTACCCCTTGGTCAAGGATGGGTTGTTTTGGTTTTTACTTTTTAACAATGAAGTACATGTGTGCTCCTAAACTGCCTAAGTTTCTATCTGATCATCTCTAAAATAGAATTAAGGATAACTACTTCAGGCAGGTGTGATGGTGTGCTCTTGTAATTCTAGAATGGGAGAGGGAGAGGTTGAGGCTCGAGGATGCTGTGAGACTTTGAACAACCTGGGCCATAAGAAGAAACCATGCCTCAAATCCACTGGTGTAGCTGAGCTGGTGCCTTGCCTGCCTAGTATGCACAATGCCCAGGGTCAGGTCCCTGGCACCACAGAAACCAGGTCTGGTATCACACACTTGTAATACCATCAATGGGGTAGAGGCAGGGGATCAGAAGTCTAAGGTTTTCCTTGGCTACCCAATGAGCTTGTAGCCAGCCTGGAATGCATAAGATCATGTCTCAGGAAACAAACACCTCCCCAAACTCAGACAAAACAAACCAAAAAACAATTTCATCGCATGGTGGCACAAGTGATTAACTGACTGGCACTTCAGTACCTGTTAGTGTGTGCTCAGGCAGTTTCCTCTCCTCTCATGGCTGTCCCACACACTCAGGTCTGGCTGATGAGGTGCTTACAAGCTGGGAACATTCACAGACCTATGGAATTACTTTGACACTAACACAAAAATGGTGGTAAAGTCAGGGTGCTGGTTTCTATCTGTAACCCCAGCCCTTGAGAGGAAGCAACAGAGGGATTGTCACAAGTTTGAAACAGCCTGGTCTCTACAGCCAGTTTAGGCCAGCCAGAGCTATATTGTAAGACCCTGCTCCAAAACCAAACCAAACCAGCAGACCTTAGCTCTATGTTGTACCAGTCTACCAGGAGAGAGGCTTCAGTATTAGCTTCCTTATACCACAAAACAGTGACAGAAGACAGGTGTCGCTTTTATATGCAAAGCTGGAGAGGTGTGGCTGTCTTCAGACACACCAGAAGAGGGCATCAGATCTCATTTCAGATGGTTGTGAGCCACCATGTGGTTGTTGGGATTTGAACTCAGGACCTTTGGAAGAGCAGTCAGTGCTCTTAACCGCTGAACCATCTCACCGGCCCTGGAGAGTTTTGTGGGTTTTTTTGTTGTTATTTTAAAGATTTATTTTTAATAATGTGTATGTGTACAGAAGTGCAGGTGCCTACAGAGGACAGGAAAGGGCATTGAGTCCACTGGGACTGGAATGACAGATGTTTGTAAGTTCCAAACCATGGCGCCTGGGAACCAAATGCAAATCCTCTAGAAGAGTAGGAGAAAAAAATATATAAACAATACATAAAAATATATAAATTATATATATATATATATACATAAAAGTAGGAGCAGCTCTTCACCATGGACCCATCATCTCTCCAACCCTGAGTTAGAGGTTATTTATTTATTCATTTTGGTTTTTCCAGACAGGGTTTCTCTGTGTACACCTGGCCCGGCTGTTCTGGGAACCATAGACCAGGCTGACCTTGAACTCAGGATCCATCTGCCTCAGCCTCCCGAGTGTGCCAACAGTGCTGGGCTGAGTTGGGGTTTATTAAGACATTTTAAAGCATAGATCTTGAGTACAAGAGTTAAGACAGAGAGGCACCTGAGAGCAGGGGTGTGGGCTTTTGAAAGAAGAACGGCAGACACAAATAGATTTAGTCCATAACACAAACCCGGACAAGCCATGGTCCCTGACCTGCACAACAAAGAGCAGACACATACGGCTTACATTGCACGAGAGCTTCATAGTACTGGGTAAGCCAGCACCAGCCTGTCTGGGACCCACAGAGCTTCCCACTTTTTCTTAGAACCCCATGAAAGATCGGGGTGAGGGAGAAGGCAAGAAGGCAGTAGCTGAAAGGCCAGAGCACAGATCGTCCATCCTCTGCCTTGGAGCCTTTTCAAAGCTTTGCCTTGAGTCTGCCTCTCCTTTCACTGACAGTATAGACTCAGAAGGGCAGCAGAGTGAAGGTCAGGGCTCTGTAAGCTTTAAATCCAGGTGGATTAAGTGACCACCCAGCAATTCCCCTCCTCCTGCCCCTCCCTCTCAAGGCCCTGCCCCTAAGCTCCTGTCCAACCAAGCTTCCAGCTTCTCCTTGTCTGCCAGAAACTGGGAAAGGAAGGCAGGCCCCAAGGCATGGCTGGCACACAGATCATAGGATCTTGGGATGTTAAATTCAGAGCCTGACTAAACTTGCTGTTCAAGAGCAGAGTGGAGGAAAGGGGAGAGAGCCAGGATAATAGTTTGTTTGTTAAGCAGTGTTCCTGAGAATAATGACAGGGCAATTCCTTCCAGGACAAACAATTCCTCCAGGGCAAAGCCAGCAAAAAATGCAAATATGCAGAAGTCTGACAGACTCAGAGAGGCAGGAAAGAGTGGACCACATCCCCAACTCCCAACTCCCCCTGTCCTCCCCCCCTCGTGATTTTTCAAGACAGGGTTTCCTCTGTGTAGCCCTGGCTGTCCTGAGACTTGCTTTGTAAACCAAGCTCCACTCGAACTCAGAGATGCACCTGCCTCTGCCTCCCAAGTGCTGGGATTAAAGGCGTGTGCAACCCCCAGCCCCTGGCCCTTGATGTTTTTTTTTTTTTTTAATTTTCTTTAAAATTTTTGTGTGTTTGAGTGCTTTGCATGTGTGTCTTTGCACAACCTGTGTGCCTGGTACCTGCAGAGGCCAGATGGTAGTGAGCCAGCATTTGGGTGCTGGGAATTGAACTTGAGTCCTCTGGGGAAGCGCCCAGTGCTGAGCCATCTCTTCCTAGACCCTTCCCACGATGTTTAAAGTTGCTTCTGGTTTTGTTTGTTTGCTTGGTAGACACGGTCTTAATCTGCAAACCACACGAGCCTTAAACTCCCAGCAATCCTCCTGCCTTAGCCCTGCAAGAGCTGGGATTACAAGTTTGTGTCACCTCTGTGGTCCCCCTGAAGCTTCCTCTCCTCCTCTCCTTCCTCTTCCTCCTCCTCCCTCCATCATCGAGGAAGGCAGTATATCTATTAGCCCAGACTTCCACTCTAAAAGTGCAAGTTCAGGCGTGTACCACACCCAGCTCTGATTCACCAGATGGAAACAATGGAAATTTTCATGACTCTTACGATACTGAGATAAACAAATTGGACTGCAGGAGGTGGGAAAACAGTCCTCAGAAATGAAAATAGCCAAGCTTCTGGGTAGCTGCCCCTCCCACCTGACCCCAGCTCTGCACCCAGCTCACGTTCTCCATCAGAGAAAATGCAGGCGTGCAGAGATGGTAGCTGTCCTGCTGTAATGTAACTATAATGAAATACCATGATAAAAAAACAGGCCGGTAGTGGTGGCGCACGCTGGTAGGATTTGCTGAAGGAGGCAGAGGCAGGAGGATCACGAGTTCGGGGCCAGCTTGGGCTACACATTTGCCAGGCGTGGTGGCGCACGCCTTTGATCCCAGCTCTAGGGAGGCAGAGGCAGGCAGATTTCTGAGTTCAAGGCCAGCCTGTTCTACAAAGTGAGTTCCAGGACAGCCAGAGCTATACCGAGAAACCCTGTCTCGAAAAACAAAACACACAAACAAACAAAAAACAACAGGTGAGAGGAGAGAATTCATTTGGCTTACACTTCCACATTGTAGTCCATCATCGAAGGAAGTCAGGACAGGAACTCAGGGGAGGAAACCTAGAGGTAGAAGCCAATGCAGAGGCCATGGAAGGATGCTGTTACTGGCTTGCTTGGCCTACTTTCTTATAGAACCCACCACCAGCCCAAGAATAGTCTCATCCACAATGGGCTGGTCCCTTCCCTATCAATCTAATTAAGAAAATGCTTTACAGCAAATCCCATGGAAGAACTCACTCAGTTGAGGTTCCCTCCTTTCAGATCACTCTAGCTTGTGTCAAAGTTGCCATAAAATTATCCGGCTCAAGCCGGACGGTGGTGGTGCACACCTTTAATCCCAGCACTTGGGAGGCAGAGGCAGGCGGATTTTTGAGTTCGAGGCCAGCCTGGTCTACAGAGTGAGTTCCAGGACAGCCAGGGCTATACAGAGAAACCCTGTCTCGAAAAAACCAACAAAACAAAACAAAACAAAAAAAACAAAAAAACCCTATCCAGCTCAGTAAGGATTAATAAAGCAACATACAAGAGGTCCCGAAAAAGTGTCTACTCTGTTACACCACACCGATGTTGAGATCAGAGGAGTGTTCACTGGAATACTTAAAACATGGGCAACAAAAACTGTGAAGTGGCCCAGCAAGATGACTCAGTAGGTACAAGTGTTTGTACACAAACCTGACTTCCTGAGTTCAATACTCCAGAGCCCAGTGAAAGAAAACTGACTCCCCAAGTTATCCTCTAACCTGTACATGTACCAAACCCACCCTCCCCCCCCACTCTCTCTCTCTCTCTCTCTCTCTCTCTCTCTCTCTCTCACACACACACACACACACACACACACACACACACACACACACACACACTGTCTTAGTCTGGGTTTCTATTCCTGAACAAGCATCATGAGGACTGGGACTCAAGCAGGGCAGGAAGCAGGAGCTGATGCAGCGGCCATGGAGGGATGTTACTTGCTGGCTTGCTTCCCCTGCCTTGCTCAACTTGCTCTCTTATAGAACCCAAGACTATCAGCCCAGGGATGGCACCACCCAAAATAGACTCCCCCACCCCCACCCCCTTGATCTAAATGAGAAAATGCCTTACAGCTGGATCTCATGGCGGCATTTCCTCAAGGGGGCTCCTTTCTCTGATAACTCCAGCTTGTGTCAAGTTGACACACAAAACCAGCCAGTACGCATATACACACACAGTTTTAAAAACCAAAAGTATGATTTCTGTTCCAGCCTCATTCCAGAAATAACTGTTAACTGAAGCATTAGCCCAACCGTTGCATTCTTCCCCATCTGGAGCTAAGGACTGAACCCAGAGCTAGTTGGTGACGACATAGCTTTCACCACAGGGCCCGGTTGGTGAGCATGAAGCTCTCACCACAGAGCTATATCTCCTTAAACTTTAAAGGAATTCAGAGGAGGGGCAGTGAGGTGGCCCAGCCTGGGATGTGAAAGAACCCATCTCAAAAAGCTCAGCAAGCCCCCCGGAACCTGGGCTTAGGGTGGACATCAGTAAAACAGTCACCTAGCATCTGCAAGCTCTAAGTCCGATTCCTAGCCAATAAGTGAAGTAAAATAAAATTGCTGGGCTCAGTGGTAGAGCTGGCCTCAAGCTCAACCTCAAACCCTCACAAGTAGATCCTAAGGGCCAGTGGCATGCTTCAGTAGGTAAAGGTGCTTGCTGGCAAGCCTTCAGATTTCAGTGTCTCCCCTGGGACCAACCCAGAGGGTGAGGAGAGAAAACTTACTTTTATAGAGGTCCTCTGACCTCTGAGTGTGTGCTCTGGCATGTACAGGCTCCACGAAATGGTCCTGATCCTGCATGTGTGCCCTGATGTGTGCCTGTTCCACTTCACCAGTGGCTCTTTGTCCCGAGTGTGTGCCCACCCACAATGGTCCTGTCCTCTGAATGTGTGCCCTGAGAAGGGCATGCCCATAAAAGATTCTCTGCCCCCTGTGTGTGCCTTGGAATGTGCACACCCCACACAGTGGTCCCCTGATCCCTGCATGCATGCCCTGGCATGTGCACACCCCACACAATGGCCCCAATCCTGCATGTGTGCCTTGCTATGTGCATGCTCCACACCACCAGTGGTCCTTTGTCCCCTGAGTGTGTGCCTTGGTATGTATGTGCCCCACATAGTGGTCCTCTGACTGCTCTGTGTGTGCCTTGGCATGTAAACACCCCACACAGTGGTCCTGTGATCACTGAATGTGTGTCTTGGCATGTGTGTGCAGCACACCTTTGATTGCTCTGTGTGCCAAGGCATGTAAACACCCCACACAGTGGTCCCCTGATCCCTGCATGTGTGTCCTGGCATGTGCATGCCCCATACATAACTGCAGTAACGATGACAAGTAGGGTGGTACCCTTAATCTGTGTTGTCAGTTCTCACCTTGTAAAGAACATCACCTGCAGCCTCCTTTCTGACTTTATTTCACTGACGCCACCTGGTTTTGCTACAGTAGTGTGTACACTAAGTGAGCTCTCTACCTTTTTGTTTGTTTGTTTGTTTTTTGTTTTTCGAGACAGGGTTTCTCTGTATAGCCCTGGCTGTCCTGGAACTCACTTTGTAGAACAGGCTGACCTTGAACTCAGAAATCTGCCTGCCTCTGCCTCCCGAGTGCTGGGATCAAAGGCATGCGCCACCATGCCTGGCTCCCTACCGCCTTTTCTGAAGTCAGTTTTAAGTCACTTGCATCCCTGCCACCCTGCCAGGGGCCTGATTCTCTGGACCCCCATGCTCAAGCTCTCCCCCACTTCCACGAGAATTTACTCCAGACCCTCTTCACTAAGCTGGACCTCAGCCCCGGGCAGGGTTTTTATTTGCTCTGACTTTAATTTTTCTCACACAAGCAGATCACAATGCAATGTCCCTGTGAGTGCTCCACACCCGTGTCTGTGTCTTCAGATAAAATGTTAGTCAAGCGTAGCCGAAACTGTCATACACAGCAACTCCTGACCTCCAAACACAACAGGCACAAGACCTGGCAAGTGATTTTGAAGTTTATTTTCAAATGACCGGTAAAAATTGACCCGAGTTCAGGATGGTTGTGTAAAAACTGAACACATGCTGGTGCTGTCACTTCACCTCCAAGTTCACCAACCTGGAAACAAGTCCTACAGTGCAACCACCATGCAAGATTATAAACGCAAGGAGAAGCAGCAGAGTCTCCGCTGTCAGTAATCCAGCCCTGGCCTCTGAAGGACCCGACACAAGCATGTATCAACAATGTGGCCCAGGGGAGAGTCCAAACACAAAGAACTCAACAGTCTCCTGATGTTTTCATAACATATCTCTGTCTCTTTGTGTATTCTGATACAGAATATCTCTCTACATAGCTTTGGCTGTCCTGCAAAACAAATCACATCAGCGGGGCAGTGCTGAATTGAAGAATATATATACTTATTTATTTATATTTACAAAGACACACTTGCAGTGTTAATTAACAGGGAAGATAAAGCCCACGTGCAATACACAAAGTAACTGAAAGACAGTTTAGTTTCCCTAAGTCTAGGACTTGATTGCAGGACAAACTAAGGAGTGAAGTACTAAACTTGAAATAATGACAGTCCTCAAGGCCACATATCTGTCTCCTAGCCAGCACCGGGAGAGCCAGCAGAGGCCTCTAATCCACCTCCTCGATGGTGGGTCCTGAGCCAGAGGCTCCCTTGGGCGCCTGGGCCCCGAAGCCCCCAGCCCCAGGAGCACCCGCACCCTGGTACAGCCCACTGATGATGGGGCTGCACACCCGCTCCAGCTCCTCCCGCTTGTGCACGAACTCCTCCTTGTCGGCCAGCGTGTTGGAGTCCAGCCAGGAGATGACCTCCTGGCACTTGTCCAGCACCTTCTTCTTGTCAGCCTCGCTGAGCTTGCCCTTGAGACCCTCGTCCTCCACGGCGCTCTTCATGTTGAAGGCATAGGATTCGAGCGCGTTCTTGGCGGCCACCCTGTCGCGCTGCACCTCGTCCTCGGCCTTGTAGCGCTCGGCCTCCTGCACCATGCGCTCGATCTCCTCCTTGCTCAGGCGGCCCTTGTCGTTGGTGATGGTGATCTTGTTGGCCTTGCCGGTGCTCTTGTCGGTGGCCGTGACGTTCAGGATGCCGTTGGCGTCGATGTCGAAGGTCACCTCGATCTGTGGCACGCCCCTGGGCGCCGGCGGGATGCCGCTCAGTTCGAAGCGCCCCAGCAGGTTGTTGTCGCGCGTCATGGCCCTCTCGCCCTCGTACACCTGGATCAGCACCCCGGGCTGGTTGTCCGAGTAGGTGGTGAAGGTCTGCGTCTGCTTGGTGGGGATGGTGGAGTTGCGCTTGATGAGCGCCGTCATCACGCCGCCCGCAGTCTCCAGGCCCAGCGACAGCGGCGCCACGTCCAGCAGCAGCAGGTCCTGCACGTTCTCCGACTTGTCCCCCATCAGGATGGCCGCCTGCACCGCCGCCCCGTAGGCCACCGCCTCGTCCGGGTTGATGCTCTTGTTCAGGTCGCGCCCGTTGAAGAAGTCCTGCAGCAGCTTCTGCACCTTGGGGATGCGCGTCGAGCCGCCCACCAGCACCAGGTCGTGGATCTGCGCCTTGTCCATCTTGGCGTCGCGCAGGGCCTTCTCCACGGGCTCCAGCGTGCCGCGGAACAGGTCTGAGCACAGCTCTTCGAACCGCGCCCGCGTGATGGATGTGTAGAAGTCGATGCCCTCGAACAGAGAGTCGATCTCCAGGCTGGCCTGGGTGCTGGACGACAGCGTCCTCTTGGCCCTCTCACACGCAGTGCGCAGCCGCCGCACCGCGCGCTTGTTCTGGCTGATGTCCTTCTTGTGCTTCCTCTTGAACTCCTCCACGAAGTGGCTCACCAGCCGGTTGTCGAAGTCCTCCCCTCCCAGGTGCGTGTCGCCCGCCGTGGCCTTCACCTCGAAGATGCCGTCGTCGATCGTCAGGATGGACACGTCGAACGTGCCGCCCCCCAGGTCGAAGATGAGCACGTTGCGCTCGCCCTTGCCGGTCCGGTCCAGCCCGTAGGCGATGGCGGCCGCCGTGGGCTCGTTGATGATCCGCAGCACGTTTAGACCGGCGATCACGCCCGCGTCCTTGGTGGCCTGCCGCTGAGAGTCGTTGAAGTAGGCGGGCACCGTGATCACCGCGTTGGTCACCGGGTGGCCCAGGTACGCCTCAGCGATCTCCTTCATCTTCGTCAGCACCATGGACGAGATCTCCTCCGGGAAGAACGACCGGCTCTCGCCCTTGTAGTTCACCTGCACCTTGGGCTTGTCGCCGTCGTTCACCACCTGGAAGGGCCAGTGCTTCATGTCGGACTGCACCACCGCATCGCCGAACTTGCGGCCGATCAGCCGCTTCGCGTCGAACACGGTGTTCTGCGGGTTCAGCGCCACCTGGTTCTTGGCGGCGTCTCCGATGAGGCGCTCGGTGTCGGTGAAGGCCACGTAGCTGGGGGTCGTGCGGTTGCCCTGGTCGTTGGCGATGATCTCCACCTTGCCGTGCTGGAACACGCCCACGCACGAGTAGGTGGTGCCCAGGTCGATGCCGATCGCCGTGTTCTTGGCCATGGCGCCGCGCTCTGCTTCTGGAAGGCTGCGCTCCGCGGCGTGGATGCTCCGGGGAAAGTTGCGCTCCGCGGCAGGGATGCTCCTGGGAAGGTTGCGCTCCGCGGCAGGGATGCTCTGGGGAAGGCTGGTCCTGGCCGAGGATCGGGAACGCGCCGCTCGCTCTGCTTCTCTTGTCTTCGCTTGTCTCTGGATGGAACCAGATTTGGTTCTGAGTAGCTGTCAGCGTCTGGTGACCTGCTCGCCGCCCTGCGCCTTTAAGGAGTCTTCACCGGCCCCGCCCACTCTCCGCTGGGCCAATCAGCGAGCCGGAGGAGGCCTTGGGGCCAGGAATCTTCCAGCAGTTTCGCGTCTGGTGGAGCTTCCCCGCCTCCCTTGAGTAATCGGAGTTGTGGGTTCCGCCCTTGTCCAGAACTCTCCAGAGGTTTCTGGGGTTCACTGGAGAGTACGGATTCCTGAGGGGGAGGGTGTGGGGAAGTGCTGGTGCTACTAGTGACACTGTTGCTATGGCGACGCATTACTAAGGCCTGTGTGGAATGGACAAGAAAGATCACCTCTAGCTCGGTGTTGTGTACAGTTTGTTGTGATTTGTGGGGTTTCGCCAACTCGCACAGTTCTGAATATGGGGGTTAAAGGCTAAAACTTAAGGGCTAAAACTTCTCCCCGCCAAGTTTAGGAGACCCAGGGAGATGCCTGGGGGCGTGTCCGGTGACGTGATCCTCTCCAATCGCGTTACAATGGCAGTGCTGCCTCTGACCTCATGGACTAATTTAGGAACTAGAGGCTCTGTCCCAGCACAGGCTCAAAGTTGCCGGGAGGGGCGGGGTGGGGGGTGGGGGGGACCCCGGCTGCTCAGTTTGGATGTTCCTGGAGCTCCCTGCTCGTAGGGGCTCAGCGACTTCAAATTTTCCAAACTGGATCGAAGGCGTAGAGATCCCAGGTGAGCTGGGAAGGCTCTGATTGGAGTGGGGCAGAAGCCTCTGTGTCCCAGTTGGTCCTCGTTTGATGGGTTGAGAATTTTCTTAGGTTTGACTGATTTACAGTCATGGTCTATTGGAAGCCACCATCCTTAGGCCTCATCGTCTTTAAGTGTTGGGATTACTATGTGGCTCTTCACACACAGATCCCCAGTTGTATTAATTTTGGGGTTGGTGGTTGGCAATCAAGAAGAAATGGGGCTGGACGCTTGAGGGACACAAGTGGCTGGAATTAGTCTGAGCTCAAATCGGAGGCAGACATCTTAAGACCTTTTTGAATATGGTATTGACCCTGAAGACAGGAGTTACAATCAAGAGAGGGACCGAAGCCTAGGATTCCAGCACTCCGGATTTTCAGACAGGATGGCTGCGGAGATGGGGCTGGTGTGGGAACAGGGTCGAAGATGAGACTTTGAGCCCTACTTCTATGAAAAGCTAGAAAAGTTGCTGGGAGCCGCCTGGAGGCTCAAGCCTTTAATCCCAACTGTTAGGAATGGAGGCAGAGTATTGCCTGAGCTACATAGTTGGACCCTGACTCTTCTTTTCTTTTTTTTTTTTTTTAAGCTTGGAGGGTGCGGGGATCCTAACAGCCATCCTTAGAGTGAGCTAAATTACTCCACCATAGGTTGCTAAGGAAGGCAACCTGATCTGAGGAAAGCCTAGTGCATGTCTTTAATGGTTTGTCTGTCTCTGTGTGTGTGTGTGTGTCTGTGTATCTGTCTGTCTGTCTGTCTGTGTGTGAGAAGAGGCTGTCTCACCCCCTGAATGAGACAGTTATGAGCTGCCCGCTATGTGTGTGTCTGTGTGTGAGAAGAGGCTGTTTTATCCCTGGATGAGACAATTATGAGCTGCCTGCTGTCTCTCTCTCTCTCTCTCTCTCTCTCTCTCTCTCTCTCTCTCTCTCTCTCTGAGAGAGAGAGAGAGAGAGAGAGAAGAGGCTGTGTCACCCCCTGGGGTAGGCCAGTTATGAGCTGCCCGCTGAGGGTTTGGGAACTGGGCTCAGGTTCTCTAGAAGAGCAGGAGGCCCCTGTCACTGCCACCTCTTAGGTGCCCCCAATATGTCTTAAGGAGTTCAGAACACAGTCTTAGGAGGCAGGTAGACAAGTGTGGTCCCACAGTAAAATATATCACTGACATAGGAAGAGTAGAGTTGATTTCGGTCCTGTAGGAAATGGAGGATACAGACCCACCCTTGGGGTAGCTGAGAACACTGTTGTCTACCATCTATGTAAGTCCTTTCCCATGAAAGCCAGGTCTGGATGTGGGTGTGTGAACCTATGCTAACAGCAGCATCATTCACAATAGCCAAGAAGTGGAAGCAACCTGGTGTCTATGGAGAGATGAACATGTAAGGAAAGCAAGGGAGATGTGTACATGAACAGTGTTTAGTTTTGGAATTACCAAAATAGACAAGCTCACGCGTAAGAATTAAGGACCATTATCTTGAGTGAAATAAGGCCAGCCACAAATAGACAAACACAGTATAATTCCAATTGTATGAGTTACTAAGCGTAGACAAATCCAGAGACAAGAATCCAGCAAACAGGCAACTCATGGTGAAGAAGCCCAGCCATGGTTAGCACAGGCTGTACTCCCAGCTACTTGGCAGACTGTGATGAGAGACTGCCAGGGCCCATGGCCTAGAAAATATGATGAGACCCATTTTGAAAAGAATTCCTATTACAATGAGTCTCTTTCAAAATGAATAGAGGTGCCTGGCAGTGATGGTACACACCATTAATTCCAGCACTTGGGAGGCAGAGGCAGGTGAATTTCTGAGTTCGAGGCCAGCCTGGTCTACAGAGTGAGTTCCAGGACAGCCAGGGCTACACAGAGAAACCTTGTCTTGAAACTCTCCCCCACCCCCAAAGAAAAAATGAAAACCACCAAAGGAAAAATAAAACAAAATGAATAGAGGCAAAGTTCATTATTGACTTAAAGATTTTAATCAAGTCTATTGGGATGAGGTTCAGACTAAATAGGAAGTGAGTTTGGCAGTGGAAAGAGGCCTATGGATGCCCCCTATGCCATGTTGATGTTTGACCAGCCTGTCTGTTTTTTGGTTTTTCAAAACAGGGTTTCTCTGTGTGGCCCTGGCTGTCCTGGAACTCACTCTGTAAACCAGGCTGGCCTGTCTTAATGTATGACATCTGGTAGACAAGAAACACTGTAGAAGCCAGAGATGATCCCAAAACAGATACTTGGGAGACTCAGGGGCTGCTGGAGGGTCTGTGCTCTGAGTCAAGAGTCCAGTGAAAGCACAACCATGCTGTGGTAATGTGAGCTCAGTGGTACAGCCCTGGCTTAGAATCCCCAAAGTCCTAGCTTCTGCCCCAGCACACAAAGACACAGATTCCAGAGCCAATCCCAAAGAATAAAGACAGTGAGAGGTGAACAGAGAGGGATTTGGACAAGGTTTGATATTCTTCAGAGACTCCAACTCAAAACGTATACAGTTGTTAGCCCTGGACAACTCAAAACGTATACACTGTTGTTAGCCCTGGACAACTCAAAACCTATACACTGTTGTTAGCCCTGGACACCTCTGGGGTTGAGACTTTGTAGCACTTTTCCCTCGTTGGTTTCATGTTTCTCACAAAAGAAGAGAAAGTGTGGAATTGTAGGGTGTATCAGACAGCTCAGACAGTTGTTAAGAAAAACAGCCTGGCTATATAGAGAAACCCTGTCTTGAAAAAAACAAAAACAAACAAACAAAAAACAAAAACAAAAAGAAAAAAAAAGGAAAAGAAAAAGAAAAAGAAAAAGGAAAAACAGCCTGGTTTGGTGACTCACGCCTGTGACCTTGCCAGACCTTGGGAAGGCTAAGAAAGGAGAATAGCAGCACTTTTGAAGCTAGCCTGGTATACATGGTGAGTTACAGGCCGAGTTGCAGGCCAACCTCCAGGCATACAGAGAGACACTGTCTAAAAAAAAAAAAGCAACCCAAAACAACCTTTGAGAAGCCATGGAGATTGCTCAGTGGGTACAGTGTTTGTTGTGCAAGCATGCAGATCTGAGTTCAGAACAACAATCTGATCATGCTTGCATTCAGCTGTGATCACAGGCCAAGCTGGATGGATCACTGGGTTCACTGGCAAGCCAGTATAACCTACTTGACCAGGGTTTCAGGCCAGTGAGTGGCCCTATTTCAACAAGGTGATTGGCAGGAGAATGAGACCCAGGGTTGACCCCTGAAGGCCACATGTTCATGCACACACACACACACACACACACACACACACACACACACACACTCTGACACACACGAAAACAGCCACAGAGACATTTTCAAGCTCTCTGTGTAGGACTTCCTTCTGTCCAGAAGAAGGTAGAGAGTCTGGGCTGTGTTTATCTTTACATTTGTGGCTTTAAGACTGATGGATGGAACTGGAGAGCTGACTCAGCAATTAAAAGCACTTTCTGGCACCTATATGGTGACTTATGACTGTAACCCCAGTCTCAGGGGGGTCTGACAACCTCCCCTGACCTCCTAGGGCACATATATATATGAAGACAAAATGTTCAGACACAAAATACTTTTTAAAGTTTTTTTTTTTTTTTTTAATAAGAAGGCTAGAGAGGGGCTGGTGAGATGGCTCAGTGGGTAAGAGCACCCGACTGCTCTTCCGAAGGTCCAGAGTTCAAATCCCAGCAACCACATGGTGGCTCACAACCATCCGTAAGAAGATCTGACTCCCTCTTCTGGTGTGTCTGAAGACAGCTACAGTGTACTTACATATAATAAATAAATAAATCTTAAAAAAAAAAAAAAAAAAGAAGGCTAGAGAGGGTTCAGCCATTAAGAACAAAGATAGGAAGCCCGGATTTTGTTCCTGGCCCCGACCCATGTTGTGCGGTTCCCAAGTGTAACTCCAGCTCCAAGGGCATCCCATAACTCTGACCTCCACAGGTACCTGCACTCGTGTGCATATACCCATTCAGACATACATGCATACACACATGAAATATTAAAAATGCATCTTGAAGAGAAAAACTGATCAATAAATAGCTTAAGTTTTATTTAAAAAGAAAACACTAGCCTAAATATGATTTTCAAGTCTCCTTTCTCCATAGGCCTCGGAAAACCATGGCTGCTAATAAAGGAATGGCGATCGGCATCGACTTGGGCACCACCTACTCGTGCGTGGGCGTGTTCCAGCACGGCAAGGTGGAGATCATCGCCAACGACCAGGGCAACCGCACGACCCCTAGCTACGTGGCCTTCACCGACACCGAGCGCCTCATCGGAGACGCTGCCAAGAACCAGGTGGCCATGAATCCCCAGAACACTGTTTTTGATGCCAAACGTCTAATTGGCAGGAAGTTTAATGATCCTGTTGTGCAGTCAGATATGAAGCTTTGGCCATTTCAAGTGATCAATGAAGCCGGCAAACCCAAGGTGATGGTGTCCTATAAAGGAGAGAAGAAAGCCTTCTACCCAGAGGAGATCTCATCCATGGTACTGACGAAGATGAAGGAGACTGCAGAGGCTTTTTTGGGCCACAATGTCACCAACGCTGTGATCACGGTGCCAGCCTATTTCAATGACTCTCAGCGGCAAGCCACCAAGGATGCAGGTGTCATCGCAGGACTCAATGTGCTGAGAATAATCAATGAGCCCACGGCGGCCGCCATCGCCTACGGCTTGGATAAAGGAAGTCACGGAGAGCGGCACGTGCTCATCTTCGACCTGGGGGGTGGCACGTTCGACGTGTCCATCCTGACGATCGACGACGGCATCTTCGAGGTGAAGGCCACGGCGGGCGACACGCACCTGGGAGGGGAGGACTTCGACAACCGGCTGGTGAGCCACTTCGTGGAGGAGTTCAAGAGGAAGCACAAGAAGGACATCAGCCAGAACAAGCGCGCGGTGCGGCGGCTGCGCACTGCGTGTGAGAGGGCCAAGAGGACGCTGTCGTCCAGCACCCAGGCAAACCTGGAGATCGACTCTTTATATGAGGGCATCGACTTCTACACGTCCATCACTAGAGCACGGTTTGAAGAGCTGTGTGCAGACCTATTTAGAGGCACACTTGAGCCCGTGGAAAAGTCTCTTCGGGATGCCAAGATGGATAAGGCTAAAATCCATGACATTGTTCTAGTAGGGGGCTCCACCCGCATCCCAAAGGTGCAAAAACTGCTTCAGGACTACTTTAATGGACGGGATCTCAACAAGAGTATCAATCCCGATGAGGCAGTCGCCTACGGAGCTGCAGTCCAGGCAGCTATTTTAATGGGCGACAAATCTGAAAAAGTACAGGATTTGCTTTTGTTGGACGTAGCTCCCCTGTCTCTAGGATTGGAGACAGCTGGGGGTGTGATGACTGTACTGATCAAGCGCAACTCCACCATCCCCACCAAGCAGACGCAGATCTTCACCACCTACTCGGACAACCAGCCCGGGGTGCTGATCCAGGTGTACGAGGGCGAGAGAGCCATGACGCGCGACAACAACCTGCTGGGGCGCTTTGACTTGACTGGAATACCTCCTGCACCTAGGGGCGTGCCACAGATCGAGGTGACCTTCGACATCGACGCCAACGGTATCCTGAACGTCACGGCCATGGACAAGAGCACCGGCAAGGCCAACAAGATCACCATCACCAACGACAAGGGTCGCCTGAGCAAGGAGGAGATTGAGCGCATGGTGCAGGAGGCCGAGCGCTACAAAGCGGAGGATGAGGGCCAGAGGGAGAAAATCGCTGCCAAAAATGCCTTAGAATCGTACGCCTTTAATATGAAGAGCGCTGTGGGTGATGAGGGTCTGAAGGACAAGATCAGCGAGTCCGATAAAAAGAAAATACTGGATAAATGCAATGAGGTCCTTTCCTGGCTGGAGGCCAACCAGCTGGCTGAGAAAGATGAGTTTGATCATAAAAGAAAAGAACTGGAAAATATGTGTAATCCGATCATCACAAAACTGTACCAGAGCGGATGCACCGGGCCCACCTGTACGCCAGGGTATACTCCCGGCAGGGCTGCCACAGGCCCTACCATCGAGGAAGTAGATTAGCCTTTTCCAGAATTGCAGGGTGCTAGGGTGCCTCTAGGCGAATTTTATTCATCTTCAAACATCAATATGATTCTTGAACTGACTGGACTCAAGCCTACGTCACCATCCTTTGGGATCCCGATGGAGAAGCCTCGAACTCGACCTTTTCACACCCCCACCCTCTCATCTATGATCCTGAACTGGACCTTTAGGAAAACCAGGCCCCTCTTTGAGCCATTTGAAGAATTTGGATGTCTGTTATTTATTATCCACACCCCACCTTTCTCCTTCCTGTGTGGATGGTTATTTGTCTCTCAGTAAATTTGTTCCCAAAGGAAACAACTTCTGTCATCTTTTATTTTTTTTAGTCAGGGCCTTACTGTATATGTCTAGCTGACTTGACACTTACTATGTAGGCCAACTTGGTCCCTAACTTGCAGCAATTCCCCTGTTCTGCACCTGAGTCCCGAGATCACAGGTATGCACCATCATGACCAGCTTTTGATTTTTCAGATGGATGCAGAGTTTCTTTTTCTTTTTTTTTTGGGGGGGGGGGTTCGAGACAGGAGTTCTCTGTGTAGCCCTGGCTGTCCTGGAACTCAGAGATCCCCCTGCCTCTGGCTCCCAAGTGCTGGGATTAAAGGCGTGTGCCACCACTGCCCCACACGGCAGAGTTTCTTGGAGCCCAGGCTAGCCTAAAACATTCTATACACCATTTTATTTCCTGGTATCTGTAAGCTGTCAATGGTCCTTGAAAATTAAGAAAGGAAGATATGCATTTTTCCATTCGTGGGTCCCTTGTGAATGTTTAACTTGATAAGGGCAAAGTACTTGAATTTGTGTAAGTTCATTTCCAACAAAACCATTTTGCTTTTTGTTTTGTTTTGTGGTTTTGAGACAGGGTCTAATATAGCCTAGGTCTGCCTTGAACTCTGATCACGATACCTCCACCTGCCAAGACAAACATTTCCTAATTCTCAGGCACCCTGGGCCCAAAGGACGCAGTTGCTAAATGTACTGACTGCTTCTATCCAGTGACAGCTTGTTTTCGATTCAAATCTTAAGGATTCTGCTGAACTTGGGAACAAATCCTGCTTGGTACCATGCTGGATCCAGCTCTGAACACAGTGATGTGCACCGGTAATGCCAGCACTGGGGGAGTGGGTAGGTAGGGCAGACAGAAGAAGCATCTTAGGGTCTTGCTGGCAAGTCAGTCTAGCTGAATGAACCTGTCAGCTCCAGGATCTATGGTAGATCCTATCTCAGAAAATGAGAGAAATGACTAAGTGGTTAAGAACACGTGTTGCTCTTCCACAGGACCAGGGTTTGATTCCCAGCACCTATGTGGTGGCTAACAACTGTAACTCTAGAGGATCCAACACTCTCTTCTAGTGTCTGGGAGCACTGCCCATGTGTACACAGATGGACATGCAAGGAAAAACGCTCACACATATACAATTTTAAAATATTAAATAAGGTGGAAAGAACAGGCAGTATCTATCTCTGGCCTACACAGTCATGCATGCTCCAGCCCTCACTCCCACCCCCAGGAAACCCTGGCTACAATCTATTTAGATTATTACACTAGAGAATTCCACCCTGCAATCAGCAGGTTTAGACTCTCAGAATTTTCACCTGTGTCCCGTGACTGCCTTGCACCTACAGCCAGCCTCAAGAAGAGAAGACAGAATAGAAAGTGTTTCCCTATTTATCCAGACATGATATCCACAGAAGATACAACCTAGCAACTTCCCACTTAATGTAATTATTTAAAAAAAAAAAAACAATAGGGCTGGAGAGATGGCTCAGCAGTTAAGAGCACTGACTGCTCTTCCAGAGGTCCTAAGTTCAATTTCCAGCAAGCACAGAGTGGCTCACAATCATCTGTAGTGGGATCTGATGCCCTCTTCTGGATGTCTGAAGAAAGCCACAGCATACTTACATAAAACAAGTCAATCGAAATAACAACAAAGCCCTTTCATCTCAGACCATCTCTTTCTTCTCTGGAACTTGCCTACTGAGGCTTTTCTAGTTTTTTGTTTTTTTTTTAAATCAGTCAGCTCTTGTGAACTCCTTCACAACCAGCATGTTACAAGCCTGGTAATGCTGTTCCCAGAACATCCAAAGTAGTATCTGTCGGTGATCTAGTTGAAAATATTTCAGTAATGCAGGGATGGATCAGCAGTTACAAGCATCTGTTGCTCTTCCAGAACACCCAGATTTGATTGCCAGCACCCACAAGGAGGCTCACCATTGTAACTCCAGGCCCAGGGCATTTGAAGCCCTCTCTTCTACCAGGAACTCATGTAGTACAGACATAACATACAGGCAAAAACTGTCAAACACACACAAAAAAAGCTAAGATAAAGTAAAATATTTCTGTCACTGAGTTCCAGTCAGTTTAGTCCTTTACAGACGAGTCCTATGCCAAATTATATATATATATATAACATTAGAGCTGGGATGTTGTTCATTTGCTTTGCTTAGAATGTGTCCGCTCTGGGTCAACTTTGCACCCCAAAAGACTGAAATTGAGAGAAACTTACTTACTGGGAACCTTTGATAAGAATCAGGATTTGTGTTCCGGTTTCTCTCTCACACTCACACACACCATAACCAGTGTGTATTGGTGTATATTTTATTCTCTGACACAGGGTCTTGCTATAATAGCTTTAGTTGACCTCTAAACCAGAATCCTCCCGTCTCAACTCCAGGATTCCAGTTGGGCACGAACGCTGTCCAGCTCTTAGCAACATTTTAAATTTTACTAAAGAATACGCAAGTCATAATTTTCTCAATCTTCCCAATAATTCCCCATAGAAAACGTAGACTACGAGCTAATCACGCGGCAGAGAGAAAAGTCTCAACAACCATCAGAAAAAGAGACGAACTACGTCCAACGCGCAGCTGCCACGGCCCACGCATGCGCTTGTGAGAAAGCGGCTGCTCGGGAGGAAGTGGGGGGGACAGGAAGTTCCGCCCCTCTACCGGTTTGGCGGTCCTCTCGGCTCTGCCCTACCCCGCTCCCTTTGAGCCTGAATTCAGCCGAGGTTTTCGCGGCTCCCCGTGCGCCTGCGTGATCCAGTCTTGCTTCACGCGCGGGCTCGCGCTCCGGCTCCCGCCCTGCCTCCGGCTCGCAGTCCCCGGCGCCTTCCTTCGCGGTCCAGGCCGCCCCGCGTGGCGCCAGCACCATGGTGGGTACCGTGACGTCAAAAGGGAGCGCCGCCGCTCGCGGCGGGCGGTTCGAACCGTGCGGGCGTGGGTGCGGGCACTCGTGTCGGTCGCTTGGGGCGGCAGCCAGGCCCCAGGGTTTTCCGTACAGCCTTACTGCCCACACCCCAGTGTGAGGAGGCTGCTCGGAGCCGATGGTGTTTTGGGGGAAACCTTTAGCAAGTCCAAGAGAAAGCCCACGGGCGCCGGGGGAGAACGGGAAGCGAGCCTTGCACTTCTGTGCTGTTGACGAGGACTTTGTGAGGGTGCGGTTGGGAAGCGGTCTCAGCTGGGAGGTGGTCGACTCAGAGAGTGGGTTCTAGCGTCGAGGGGTGCAACGCAGGTCCTGTCACTCCGTGGCTCCGTGAACTGCAGAGTCCCGTTTAACGGATTGTTGTTGGTTATGAAGTTTTGAGAACTACTAGGAGGGGCTACAAAGACTAGTATTTCAAAATACTGTCACGGGCTCCTCCTCCCCGTCCCTTTTCATGTGATAGTTCCTCCCTCTTTTCCAATAGCTCTTCTACTCCTTTTTCAAGTCTCTTGTGGGCAAGGATGTAGTCGTGGAACTCAAGAATGACCTGAGGTAGGTCCTTATTTTAGCGAGTTGGTGGAAGGTGGGGGTGCCGGGTGTCCTGATCCTTTTTGTCGTTGTTGTTGACAAAGTTACTTCAGAGTAGGTAGGCAAAACACAGAAGAAATACCTTTCGTCTTAAGTGTAAAAGATTAGTTTAAGAGTGAGCCTGGTATTGTGACACATGCTTGTAATCCCAACACTGAACGCAGAGGTGTGAGTTCAAGGACAGCTTGGTCTACATATGTCCAGGGCCATCCGGAGTTACACAGTGAGATACAGTTAAGTAACATGTATGTGTAGTCCTGGCTGTCCTGGAACACACAGATCCACATGCCTCTGTCTCCTGAGTGCTAGGATTTGCCTGGCTGTATCATTTGCTCTTAACGATTCAGGAGTTGGGGTAAATGCTTAAATGCTGTACCACTGGAAATATGTTTATGGGTTCTTGTCACATCCGTTAAGGTCTACTTGGTTCCTAATAGTGCTTCGAAAATTATAGTTTCATTGAAGCCGGGTTTTGTTTGCTTTTGTTTTCTTTCATGTACTGGGCATGCTCAACAAGTGAACTTCATATGCAGCCCTCATGTTTCTCTTTAAAATAACTTTTTTTTTTTTTTCCAGACAGGGTTTTTCTGTATAGCCCTGGCTGTCTTGGAACTCACTCTGTAGACCAGGCTGGCCTCGAACTCAGAAATCCGCCTGCCTCTGTCTCCCGAGTGCTGGGATTAAAGGCGTGTGCCACCACCGCCCAGCAAAATAACTTTATTTGTAGACTCTTGAAACCTTTGAACACACATCAGTGGTTGACCAGCAGGATGGTTCTGACCAGTGTGGCCAAGTTAGAAGCTGGCCCAGACTGAGGTGCAGACTAAGACCTTTCATAGTCTAAAAGTCAAATCACACGAATGGTCTACAGAGCTGTGGGGATTCATAGGATGTAGAGAGTGAGGAAGTAAAACTCAGGATCTGAGGTGGTTAAAGTTGGTTACACAGAGGGTAAATATAATATAAGGTGGGGCATGTAAGGTGGTATGGGAGCACTGGCCTTGATAACCTTGCTTAGGGGCTAGAGGGCTGGAGAACTGAGAAGACTTGACTTGTATCTTCATTATTAAAGATAAGTTGGGGGGGATAACATTTGAAATGTAAATAAAGAAAATATCCAATTTTTTAAAAAAGAAGAAGAAGCCGGGTGTGGTGGCGCAGGCCATTAATCCCAGCACTCGGGCTACACAGAGAAACCCTGTCTCGAAAAAAAACAAAAACAAAAAAAAACCAAACAAACAAACAAAAAACTCATACGAGAAAAAAAAGAGTGTAGCAAAAATAATAAAGAGTAATTCCAGCTACCAGTATGTGTACATAGGTCTGTGACTCCAAAGCAGTAAATGTTTACAAATAACAGTTAGGGAAGCTGCAGAGATTGCTCAGTGCTTTAAAAAGAGCTTGCTGGGGGCTGGAGAAATGGCTCAGAGATTTTAAGAGCACTGACTGCTCTTCCGAAGGTCCTGAGTTCAAATCCCAGCAACCACATGGTAGCTCACAACCATCTGTAAAGAGAGCGGACATCAGACGCCCTCTTCTGTAGTGTCTGAAGACAGCTACAGTGTACTTAGATATAATAATAAATAAATCTTTAAAACAAAACAAAACTTGTTGCTCTCCCTGAAAAATAAGAGTTCAGTTTCCAGCAACTACATTAGGTGATTCACACCTACCTAGAACTCTGGCTGCAAGTGATCTGATGCCCTCTTCTGGTCTCTGTGGGTAACTACATGCACATACACACAAATAATAAAAATCAATATTTTAAAAATAATAGTTGATGCTTCTGGGAGTCATGCAGATCTGGGCTGACCTTCAGTTTATTGGTTGTAAGTTTTGTTACCTTCCATGACCTCTCTCATATCCTGGAGGATGATAATACTTTGAAAGATGATTAGCTAAGTGGTGTTGATAGCAGTGCATCCCTTAAACCTTTAATCCAGCACTCAGGAGGTAGAGGCAGAAACAGGTGTGAGTTTGAGGCCAGCCTTATCTACATAGCTAGTTCTAGGTCCTCACAGAGAAACCCAGTGGGGAATGATCATGAATAGTGGGTCCCAGCTGTAGTTCCACAAGTGGAGGTAGGAGGATTGCCATAGTTTGAGGCCAGCCTGGGCGCAGTGAGATCCTGTCTTTAAAGGGAAATACAAGTAGTAAATGGAATGCAAGCCTGGCCTGCAGTAGTTAAATATTAGCTTCTGATGCATTGGTGTGAGCAAAGACTGAGTCTGGGATGCATTTTCGTTTCTACCTCAGAACTCACAGATGCTGCCTGCAGGCCTCAGGTCCTTAAGTTCCTCCCCGACTTGTCGTTCTAGTTTTGATTTTTCCCTCCACGCTGATTTCAGCATAAACCAATGCTTCTTCCCTCTTTGCCCTTGACAGCATCTGTGGAACCCTCCACTCTGTGGACCAGGTGAGATATACAATAAGGGTCAGTTTGTTCTTGGGGAAGGAAAGCAGCCAGTGAGGGTGGGTTGTTGTATCTTGTCTCTAGGGTTAATGACGATGTTCCTCTTTCTTAGTACCTCAATATCAAACTAACCGACATCAGTGTCACAGACCCTGAGAAATACCCTCACATGGTAAGTTGGGGCTGGGGAGGGGGAGGAGGAGGAAACCTTTAAAGCAAAAGGCCCCTGGGTGGCCGGAGGACACACTTTTAATGGAGGTGCTTTCATATTTGTCTCCAGTTATCAGTCAAGAACTGCTTCATCAGGGGCTCAGTCGTCCGCTATGTGCAGCTGCCAGCAGATGAGGTGGACACACAACTGCTACAGGATGCAGCAAGGAAGGAAGCCCTTCAGCAGAAGCAGTGATGGCACCTCCCCCCTCCCCCTCACTTCCCCATTGGTGACCCAGAACTTGACGTCCTACTGAGGACAAGAACACCCCTGCCCAATACTTAAGGTGTGTTTTGTTTTGTTAATGATTTTTTTTTTTTCTTTTTAACTGAATGGATGAGAGATAATTCCTCTGCTGAGAAGGGAGGGTAAGAGAGCCAGGAACTGCAGAATGGTCCTGGACTGGCTCCCAGTCTGTACCTTTTTCTCATCTTTCCTGGAGATGGGAGCAGCATCCTAAGCCCTTCCGTGGCGACATGTAATACATTTGAGGGATGGAAAGATCTGTCCCGCATCGGGAATAAAACTTATGATGCAAGCTGAATTCCTGGTTTGTCGTCTGCTTTGGGCAGGGAGTTGAGAAAGGATGTTGAATTCACTGACACTCCAGCACCCTACATTCCTCCTCCTCCCATCTCCAACCAAGATTCCAACCTGATTTACCAGCATGATGTACTTCTGCCCTAAAGCTTGTAGTCGGGTAAATTAAGGTGCCAGTGCCAACTCTTAAACATCCAGCCTTTCCTCCAGCCCACCACCCACCAAAGGTAATGGAAGAGAAAGCTCTTAGGATGTGGGGGAAGTAGATTGGTTTAGCAATAGGTGAGCTCAATCTTTATCAGCAGTTCAGTCCTGTAGCAAATACCAAATATGAAACTGCAGCTGCAGATGGTTCTTTCGGACAGGCAGACCCCACACATAAACCAGCAGCTGTAGTCCAGTCCTCTTAGCTAGCATGAACTAGCAGTTGTAGTTCAATCCTGAAGAAGCCACCCGGCTTGCCAGAAGACGTTGAGCCACTGAAGCAGCAAAAAGCTACAGGAACCTCACGAGCAGTTCTTGGGTGAGTTTCTCTCAATGGCAGCATTACTGCAAGTGGAGCTCAACAACGCTATGCAAGGTGAACCAGGTCACAGGTGTCATTAGCAAAGAATAGCAAGGCAGAGCAAACCAAACCAGTTCTCATGCTCCCCGTTTGTAGGGTAATATTTACACTCGTTTATCATGCGCTCTTTTATGTGTCTGCTATAGCAAGACATTCTTTCACCTGTGTGCCCCAGGAAAACATCATTTGACATAATCGACTTTCCAAAGAAACTAGAAGTTTCTACTTCAGCCACTTTAGAAGCAAACTCCCAATTAGAGGTTCTTCAGTGTCCACCATCTTCTTAAACTTTTTTTTTTTTAAGATTATTATATGTGAGTACACTAGCTGTCTTCTTGCTGGAATTTGAACTCAGGACCTTCAGAAGAGCAGTCAGTGCTCTTAACCGCTGAGCCATCTCTCTAGCCCCAACCACCATCTTCTTAGAGGTAGTATTGGGGTGCTGGCAGGAGCTCTGGCATGAAAAGCCTTATGTTATTAAAACATCTTAAGAGCGGGGCGTGGTGGCACACGCCTTTAATCCCAGCACTCAGGAGGCAGAGGCAGGCAGATTTCTGAGTTCGAGGCCAGCCTGGTCTACAAAGTGAGTTCCAGGACAGCCAGGGCTATACAGAAAAACCCTGTCTCGAAACGCCCCCCCCCCCCAAAATCTTAAATACCATAATCTAGATCTCAAGACTATATATAGCATATCTGAATAGGCAAACATTGCTTGTTTCTAGCTATTTACTATCTACTTAACTTTGAAAACATCTACAGAAGGCTAAATAACTCTTATTTCTGTAATTAGCTAAACTAATATCTGCCATGACCACAATTTGATTAATTACTAACTTGCATTTCTTAATTATCCTAAACAGTTTGTAATATAGTATCATTTAAGGATTTTAGAACTTTAGATTTTTAAATGAGTTGCTGTGGTGCAATACTCTAAACTAGTTGAAACATATACAATATGATAAAACAAAAATATAATCTTGAATGCATATCAGTATACAAAAATATACTCATGGGAAAATATTTGGCTTATTGATGTTCATTAATATAAAAGTAGATTTGGGTTGGAGAGATGGCTCAGTGGTTAAGAGCACTGAGTACTCTTCCAGAGGTTCTGAGTTCAAATCCCAGCAACCACATGGTGGCTCACAACCATCTGTAATGAGATCTAATGACCTCTTCTGGTGTGTTTGAAGACAGCTACAGTGTACTTACATATTATAATAAATCTTAAAAAAAAAAAAAAGAGAAGTAGATTCAATAATCTACCCTTTTATCCTATCATCTCTATATTCCCCTTTTTCTTTTCACCACCTCTCCTCTCCCTTCCCACTAATACTAGATAGGAGAGAAAGGAGGAAAGAAAGAGATCCCTGAATCTAATTTTACTGGGTTTCCTGGTTGACTAAGACCATTAACAGCGTGTGACCCATCCCCCTTAAACAATGACAAATATCCATCACCCAGCAAATGAGCAAAACCCACCCATCCCACCTCTTAGGAATGGCGGCATTGTTCTCTTAAAATACTTCCTGAGGGCAACAGCATTTTTTGAGGACCTTAAGAAAATTGAGATATTGGTCAAGTCCTGGGAGAGCTAGCTAGTTGTATCATTTGTGGTCCAGTCCTTGTGATGGGAAAGAGCAAGGCTTAATTGAAGTCCTGGCTGGAACAGCCTGTGGGACTGGAGCATCTTAGCAAGGCATGTTGAAGTTGTCCTGGATACAGATTTTTGAGGAAATAATTCCTGAGGCTGTGAAGCTGGATCACCAGGGCTACTTGTCTGGTCTTTTTGATCTGAAAACACACAAAGTGTGTATAACTACAGAATCAGCCTTTTTAGACTTAAAGCAATCACCTATTGAAATCCCGAATATGTGTCTATGGTCTGGAACATATACTCTAATTTTTTAAACTCTGGAAAAATGAAACATACTCATTTGCCAAATTTCTTTGGGGGGGGGGTTCCCTTTGGAATTTGGAGTTTGGTTTTCCAAGAACAAATGGGACATTGTATCATTTTCTTGGCTTGTTGCCAAGTGATAGAAGCCTCTTTCTTTAAACCTTTGCTGTTAGCATGGAGATTATTTTTGTTTTTTGAGACAGTGTTTCTCTGTATAGCCTTGGCTGTCCTGGAACTCACGTTGTAGACCAGGCTGGCCTTGAACTCAGAAATCCACCTGCCTCTGCCTCCCAAGTGCTCGGATTAAAGGCATGCGCCACCACCTCTCGGCCACAATGGACGATTTCTATTTCTGCTTATTTGTTGTAGTTGAATAAATAGTGACGTTTTAATTCTCAATCATTTGGAATAAGTTGAGCAGTTTCAATATGTAAAACAATTCTTTCTGCATAGAGAAACTATATTAAGAGATGCAGGAATATCGAATATTATACAGGAATGGCATACATCTCTGATTTTTAAATTGAATCATAAGGGCTCTGAGCCACTTTATTTTTCCTGATTTATAACTTGCCCTTCCTGACTTATTTACATAAGTGTAGAATGTGGGGGCTCCAGAAATCGGTTTCCCTTTAACTATATGAGGGAGAATCTGATTAGTACTTTTCAAAAACTGAAGTTGCTTTGGGGATATTTATTGTTAATTTCTCTAGAAAATTACCAGAAACTCTTTGCCAATGTTCATTTTCTGCCCATAATGAGGCAATTTCAGCATTAGTAAAAGGTACCACAATTTCTGCTGGGTCTATTCCTGCTAATTGACAAAATATCAATTTTCCTTTCAAAATCAATCCAGAAACCTTTTCCACATAGGCCTTTTTTTTCAGTTTTTTATCCTAAGAATATCCATCCTAAGATAGTATCTCTCTCTGCCTGAGGGTGCCTGTGGGACAATGAGTAATAGGAAAATAGGAACCAACAGTCCATATGTGCATCCGGTAATTGCTTTGCTTTCCTGGAACTCACTCTGTAGACGAGGCTGGCCTCAAACTCAGAAATCCGCCTGCCTCTGCCTGGCCTGTAACTTCTTTTCTATCAGAGCCAATACCTTTTCAGCTTTAGCTGATTTTTAAATTTTATTTATTATATGTAAGTACACAATAGCTGTCTTCAGACACTCCAGAAGAGGGAGTCAGATCTCATTATGGATGGCTGTGAGCTACTATGTGGTTGCTGGGATTTGAACTCAGGACCTTTGGGAGAGTAGTCAGTGCTCTTAACCACTGAGCCATCTCTCCAGCCCACCTGATAACTTTCATGAACTGTTTAAGTCTTAATCACCTTGTAAGCTTTGAAATAAATTACTTAGCTCTTGAGTAGTTAATTCAACTGTGGAATTTAGCCAATTAATATCTCCCAACAATTTTTGAAATTCCTTAAGTTTATAATTGTCTCCTGATTTGTACTTACTGTGGTTGAATTTTCTATAAGCTATCTTATATCTTAGGTGATTAATACAATCTCCTTTGGATTTTTTCCAGAAGCAAATTGTTATCACCAACAAGGCAAAATTCTCTTTACTGCATCAATTTTTTAAAAAGGATTTATTGGACTGGTGAGATGGCTCAGTGGGTAAGAGCACCCGACTGCTCTTCCGAAGGTCAGGAGTTCAAATCCCAGCAACCACATGGTGGCTCACAACCATCCATAACGAGATCTGACTCCCTCTTCTGGAGTGTCTGAGGACAGCTACAGTGTACTTACATATAATAAATAAATAAATCTTTTTTTTTTTAAAAAGGGATTTATTTATTGGTATGTTGAGTACCCAGTTGCTTCCTTCAGACACACCAGAAGAGGCATTGGATCCCATTACAGAAGGTTGTAAGCCACCATGTGGCTGCTGGGAATTGAACTCAGGACCTCTAGAACAGTCAGTGCTCTTAACCTCTGAGCCATCTCTCCAGCCCCTATTTTGTCAAGTTTTTAAAGGTATCTCCATCCAAATTAGCCAGCCACATATCATCCAGATGATAAATTTTAGATTGAACTGTTATGAATTATTTCCCACAGCTCTTGTACAAAATATTGGCATGAGGTATGACTGTTTAACATTCTTTGTGGTAAGACTTTGCAATTATATCTCTTTATTGGACAACTATTATAAGTAGCAAACCTTTTTCTATCCTGCTCATGCAAAGGGAAGTCTCCACCCAGTTGGTGAAGTCTGGATGCCAGCAGCTGTCACGGCTCCAGCAGATCCAAGGGGGGTGTTAAGTCCTGTTCCTACTTCATAAAGGGATGAATATCTCATCTCTGACTGTAGCAGAGTTTGTAGCACCAGTTTTGTCTTCTCTTCCTCCTAGAGTTAAACTGGGGGAATAGTCACAACCAGGCTACAAAACCCTGGCCTGGGGGGGGGGGGCAGGGGGGGAGCGGGCAGTGTCTATGCAGGGAGTTTTCTTTCCTTTACATCAAAGGAAGAAGGGGGGCAATGTACAAGTCAAGGCAGTAACAGTCTGACATTGGCAGTCTGTTGGGCCCAGGAGAAACGCAGAGGTAGGATAGATATTTGACCAAAAAGGGGAATGAATGTCCAGAAGGTCCGGACAGGTGTCATTTCTTTTGGCTGGTGTTATCACAGAAGTATTTGTGGGCTCTGAAGCAAGGAGGGCGGTAAGTGCTGGAGGTGGAAAAGAAACAGTGGGCAACATTTAGGTATGTGGTGAATGGGAAGGAGCTGGATGTGTTGGGTCCAGGATGCTGTTGATCACATTTGTTCCACTGTTTCATTTTCCTGTAGAACAATGTTATGATGAGTTAACACAGGCTTAACTGTGGTGGGTACAAGGAGATATGCAAGACAGCAGCAGGATACCTAGCAAGGAACTGATAGAACTTGTCCAACACCCCTGTACACCAGCAATCATGCTAGGCGTCTTCATAATGGATTATGGAATACTCCGCATCACTGTCCCGAAGGTAGATGGATTTCCCCTTTTTGCGATTAGTGGGACCTTTAGTAAAGCCCTCTTCTAGCCTGCAGGTGTACAATCAGCACACTCTAAGTATCAGCATCCTTGAGATGTGATGGCTCTGTTTGTCGGAAAGGAAAACACAGTCATTCAGGACATTGCTGCTATACCACAATCTGTGGACTCCTGGCATTCCTGCTAGTGAGTAGTCTACTGTCCTGACAGATTCCTCCTCTGACATAAAACCACCAGACCATACCAGGAAGAGAACAGGGCTAGCCATAGCACTCGTGTTAAGCAGGGTAAAAAGAGCCATCAGAATGAAAGAGAAGGATCCTCTGTGTGGACATGTGTCATTGGCCCTGAGGGCTGCAAGGGAAACCAGAATGGTGGACAGTTTTCCAAGTCTTGTAAAAATTTTGGAATAGATGTCTCCTGAAAGCCGGTCTATTATCAGTTTTGATATGGAGAGGGACCCCCATAGTAGAAAAAGTGAAGAACACGAGACTGGTTAGTTTTTTAAAATGGGAATAGGTATCAATGGTAACAAATACAAATTTTTGCATACCAAATGATGAGATGTGGGTGACATCAGTCTGCTAGAAGGCACTGGCCTTAGGACATCGGGGGTTGGTGCCCAATTGTTGTATAGCAGGGGTGTGAAGTTTATGGAGGCACAAGAGGAGAAGGCACAAGAGGAGGAAGTTTTGAGAATGTGTTTAAGGTGTTCTAAGGGGGTATTGGGAAATTTAAACTGTAGCCCATCAGGTTATTTGCTGATGTTTCTTTTGTGGTGAGGGATGAAACAGTCAAGGGCTCAGTTGTGGCACTCTTACTGGCTAAGGAGTGACCATGAGAGAGCGGGCTGGTCTGGGAAGGATGAATGTAACCGTACTTAGCAGAAGAAGATGGGAAGATGTTTTTGTTTGAAGTATTTTTGGAATTTATTATTAACATCGGAGAAAGAGGGTTACCACCAAGTCTCACATAGGAGCAGGCTAGCTAGGGGAAAGGGGAGAGTAGGGTGACCACAATTACTATCAGGTAGTAAAGAAGGCAATTAAGATTCCAAGCTATAAAGAGCCCATTAGCGGGGGTCGGGGGGGCATGCCTTTAATCCCAGCACTTGGGAGGCAGAGGCAGGCGGATTTCTGAGTTCGAGGCCAGCCTGGTCTACAGAGTGAGTTCCAGGACAGACAGGGCTACACAGACAAACCCTGTCTTGAAGAAGAGAAAAACAACAACAACAACAACAAAAAAGAGCCCATTGGCTGAATCATCTGATTTATCTGTTAATATCCTCCATTTTCCCGATTCCTTTCTTTAAAATAATAAACATAGAGGAACTCCATGGCCTGGTGGATTCTTCATTGTGTTGAGCATTTAGCTGCTTCTGTACCATCTGTTTTAGTACCTGTAGTTTATTCTAATACCACAGGCCTTTGTCCTCCCATATAGGTTTGCCAGCTATTTTAAAGGTAGGGCAGACGGTACCTTTGAAAGGCCAATACCGGGCTGGAGAGATGGCTCAGTGGTTAAGAGCAGCGCCTGCTCTTCAGAAGGTCCTGAATTCAAATCCCAGCAACCACATGGTGGCTCACAACCATCCGTAACGAGATCAGACTCCCTCTTCTGGAGTGTCTGAAGACAGCTACAGTGTACTTACATATAATAATAAATAAATCTTTGAAAAAAAAAAAAGGCCAATACTTGTTGTGTCCAGCCTATGGACAACCTGGACAGTCTGGGACTGTTCTTGATAATACCTTTTTTTTTTTCCAGAAGCCCTCTTCCCTTTTTTAAAGATTTACTTACTTTATGTATGAGCGTACATTATTGCTCTTTTCAGGCACACCAGAAGAGGGCATCAGATCCCATTACAGATGGTTGTGAGCCACCATGTGGTTGCTGGGATTTGAACTCAGGACTCTGGAAGAACAGTCGGTGCTCTTAACCGCTGAGCCATCTCTCCAGCCCTCAGAAGCATCTTTTATTCTATGGACTATTTCTGAGATTGAGAGAATGCTAATCTGTCTTCTATTGCTGCAACATATCATACCCCCATAAATCATGGCTATCTTGGCCACATAGCTTTAATTTTTCTATGTGACCTTCTGATCCTTAAGTAAGCATCTCACACTTTGTTTTTTTCCTAGGATAATGTCCCAACCCCTAGAAACCTCCCAAATAGGCCACAATTCTGGTAAAATCATTGTTACATCTGCTTTTGTGTCTATCAAGCCTTTAATTTCAGTATCATTTACAATAAACCCTTTAATTTTGGCCTCTGATCATCAGCTTGTCAAAATTCCTGGGTTTTTTTTTTTTTTTTTTTTTTTTTTTTTTTGTCTCTTCCAACTACTGAAGCCAGTCTGACGTTGATATCTGGGCTGTTGATGGCTGTCTCCAGAACAGTGCTGTTTATACACTCTACAGATGAGTTTCTCTGGCCTGAAATGGTTGACTTGAATTCAATACAGGGGCCAGCAAAAGGTTCCCTAGGGTCTGTCCCTTGCTGGTGGGCATTCATTAGTCCAATGCCAGCCTTTGCCACATCTTCTGTGTACTCTAGAAGGCTCAGGCCTTCCTTTGGAATTAGCTTGGCTTTGCCTACAATTCCTTTGAAATGACCTTGCTTGTCACAGTGAAGACATTTGAGTTTGGGTTTTGTTTGTTTGTTTGCTTGTTTTTCGAGACAGGGTTTCTCTGTATAGCCCAGGCTGCTGTCCCGGAACTCACTTTGTAGACCAGGCTGGCCTCGAACTCAGAAATCAGCCTGCCTCTGCCTCCTGAGTGCTGGGATTAAAGGCATGCACCACCATGCCCAGTGAGTTTGGGTTTACTTAAAACCTTTGGAGGTTACATCTATTACAGTTACATAATTAGTACGAGATCCAATATCAGCTATATTTTTAATCCATCTATTTATTAGTGCTGATCTTGCCTTTGAGGACTAGTCACCCTTCTGCACATAGAACTAGCTTTTTTTTTTTTTTAAGATTTATTTATTGATTATATATAAGTACAGTGTAGCTGTCTTCAGACACACCAGAAGAGGGTGTCAGATCTCATTGCGGATGGTTGCTGGGAATTGAACTCAGGACCTTTTGAAGAGCAGTCATTTCCCTTACCAGCTGAGCCATCTCACCAGCCCCCTGGAACTAGCTTTTTTTTAAAGTAAAAGATTTGATTAATACTTGCCTAGCTTCTGAATCAGATACTTTAATTTACATTTGAAGTCAATCTTTGTAAAATATCAGTGAATGCTTCCTTTGGACCTTGTATAATTTTAGTAAACACATCAGACCATTTTTTCTGTTTCTTCACCCTTGTTCCAAGCACTTAAAAGCTGTGGTGTTGCCAGATTCAACCTGCATGTGTACCTCAGCATGCTGACCTTCAGCTAGCAGTTCATTTTGGGAACTGCTGATACCTGAGCCCCATTTCTGTCCTATCCTCTTAGCCTCTCCTATCACAATCACCACTGAGACTGAGGGCCTGCCTCTAATACTGCTGTTGTCTTAGTTCCAGTCTTGGAGGATTACTCTATTTTGAACTGCCCAAGAATTTAGTATCTGCTTCACATATGGCAGATACATGCCATATGAAATGATGGCTTCTTTAAATTCTATATCTAGCATTTCTACAGCATGCCATCCAAGTTCTTCATAACCTTGAAGGTACCTATCATCTGCTGCTATTTGTCATATAGTAGCCAGATAAGCTAAGCTTGATTGTCTAACAACTTTTGGCTGACCTTCAGTTTCATTATATGGTGGCAAGTAGGCTCTAGTCTCAATTCCTCTGTCTGTAAATATCTTTCTCACTCTTTCTAGTTTTTTTTTTAAGATTTATTTATTTATTATATGTAAGTACACTGTAGTTGTCTTCAGATACACCAGAAGAGGGCATCAGATCTCATTACGGGTGGTTGTAAGCCACCATGTGGTTGTTGGATTTGAACTTTGGACCTTCGGAAGAGCAGTCGGGTGCTCTTACCCACTGAGCCATCTCACTAGCCCCTCTTTCTAGTTTTTTGTGTAAGGCTTATGTCTTATCAATCTGCTTTTCACAATTTTACTTTTCTCTGTATTTCTAAAGTCTTTCTTTTCGAGGGCACAGAAAGCTACTCTGGCTATTAAGACTCAAATATGAGCCATATTGAGCCAATATCAATAAAATCATCTATTCTTTTTTTCTTTCTCTAAAGCCATCATGATATTTCCCATTCTTATGCAGCTTATTCTTTTTTGGTTTTTTGGTTGGTTGGTTTGGTTTTTCGAGACAGGGTTTCTCTGTGTAGCCCTGGCTGTCCTGGAACTCAGAGATCTGCTTGCCTCTGCCTCCCAAGTGCTGGGATTAAAGGCATGCCCCACCACGCCCGGCTTATTCTTTTTTTAAAGATGTATTTATTTGGGCTAGAAAGATGGCTCATTGGTTAAGAGCACTGACTGCTCTTCTGAAGGTCCTGAGTTCGAATCCCAGCAACCACATGGTGGCTCAAAACCATCCTAATGAGATTTGATACCCTCCTCTGGTGTATCTTTAGACAGCTACAGTGCACTCACATACATAAAAAATATATATAAAAAAAAGATTTATGCACTCTTTCCACCATGAATAGTCTAGACAAGCAAAGGCTGTCTCCTTCCTGAAAGATGGTCATGGGGGAAGTCCTTGGTCACACAGAATTGTACAAGTCTCCCGCAGAAGGCCTTTCCACGCTTCTAGAGCTAAACCAGCCTCCCACCACCCTCCAGGGCTCATCTCAGGCCCTCCACTCCAGTTTTCAACTCTTCGCAGTTCCCAGCAGCATCTGTGCACCCAGGGGTCTGAGAGCCACAGGCTAGGGCCTGTGGGAAGCCGTTGCAGAGTGGCAGTTACAGAGTGACAGTTACAGAGTGGCAGTTGCAGAGTGGCAGTTGGCTATAGCTGGCCACCACACATACATAGCCAGTAAAGGTTCTTTTGCCAAGGTGAGGTTTTGAGAATTGACAAAAGTTAACCAATCAGATGAGAGACAAGTTAACCAATCAGATGAGAGAGAACGCCTGTCCTAGGCCTATAAAAGCAGCACCAGTTCTGGGCTCGAGGTCTTTTCGCCTCTACAATCAAGCTCTCCCAATAAACATGTGCAGAAGGATCCTGTTGCAGCGTCGTTCTTCCTGGCCAGTCGAGCGCGCGCAAGAAGGGCCCATATCTTAGGCTGTGTGGGTGATATGTCAGAGGCATCACATGAACCCGGCATCCCAGTGGGGAGAGAGAGATGCAGCCTGGTGCCCCTGCGTTTCACCTCCCCAAGCAGCAGTCCAACCCCCCAGCAGAGAAACCAAATGCAGAACCACAGGGGTTTCTACCTTGGACCATTTACTTCCCTGATAAAAGAAACAGACAACCTTTTTATTTATAACAAGCCTTAATCAGCACAAGAGCTGGGCAGATATCTATCCTCTACACTAGTATGCCTACTCCCCAGCCAGTAAGCCATCATCTAATTCCTCATGTTTCCATCTGGGCTGCTCTTAACTCCAATTAGCCAACCCACATAGCCATCATTCCACAACTCACCCAATCCACGCCCGCTTCCTCCTCCCTTCACCTTCTCGCCCTCCTGGTGCTTCTCTTACAACCCCAAGCTCAGGAACCCTAAACCCCACCCTGGTCTCTCCTGCCCAGCTATCGACTGCAGGCATCTTTATTCACCAACCAGAAGTAACTTAGGGTCAAGGTCACATAACATCACTTGGGTCTCTGGGGCAACCAGGGCTTGCACTAAGCATTCCAAAGCATAACAGACCAAAGCTCAATATATATCATCTATATAAAATGGCAACCACAAAGAGACGGCAGGCTCTCTTTTCCTTTTAAAGCCAGTTAGATTTCCAACTGTAGTTAGGTAATTTACACCAGGATTGTTTGTGTTCATAGTGAGGGGTGTCTGTACATTTTGGACTGGTCTGTACCTTGAAGGAAAAAGCGCCCTTTCATAGGGGCTTTCTTCAAATTGGCTTTAGCTACCCCACCCCCACCCCCCGTTGTCAGGGTGGCTGTGGATTGGCAGCCCATTCTTTTTTTTTTCCGAGACAGGGTTTCTCTGTGTAGCCTTGGCTGTCCTGGAACTCACTGTAGACCAGGCTGGCCTCGAACTCAGAAATCCGTCTGCCTCTGCCTCCCAAGTGCTGGGATTAAAAGTGTGTGCCACCACGCCTGGCTTGGCTGCCCATTCTTTATGGCTTTTCTGAGACTAAACTTAAGGCCTGACCTAGCAGCCTGTCTTAAAATGGAGTAAGTTAGGATCACTCTCTCTCACCTTAAGAGTCCATCTCAAACCCTTGAGCAGAATCCAAGGGTTAGCATTTTAATACGTGTCGGATGGTGGAGACCTGGTCCTTGATGAATCCATCAGGGGGTTAACAACATAGAGCTTGCATATCACAATGAGTATGACCAGGCCCAAGAATCCAGACAGAGTTGCAATAACTGTAATCCAAACAGGCTGACCCTGTTCCATTTCCCTTTTCCTGTCTTCTAGACGTTTCCTCACCTTAGCCAATAACTCCCTCGCATGCTTTAAGTTATCCACAAAGGTGCAGCACCTTTTCTCCAGAGGTTTACACAGTCCATCCTGTTGCAGAGATTGGAAGTCTTGTTCCCGCTGATTTCGAAGGGTGGCCTCCCTTAGAGAAGTTAATGAGGTTTTGGACTTGGATAAGGATTTCCCTAGTTCCATTAAATCTGCATCTATGGCAGAGCTTAACACTTTATAATTCTCATCTTGGAAGTCGAAGGCTGATGCACCCAGGATCTCGGCAACAGTAGCCCGCTTCGCTCGAGCAGCTGGGAATGGAGATAGTCTGGTCCCCATCTCATCAGAGTAACGAAGAATTCTAGGGGCAAGCTGGACCAGTACACAAAATCCATTTGTGAGGTTAAGAGCCTGGGTGTGGATGCAAGATGTCAGCCCAGTAGTGCATGCCCACCATGTATTGATGGGGGGTATAATGTAAGCATCCCTGTCTGGGGCTTCCTGGATGCTATTACATAAATGTCTATGGGTGTGGGGTATTGTCCCAAAGCAGAGTCCTTTTCCCTGAATTAGCTCTAAGGTTAGTCTCCCTTTACCTGGATACTGCCAACGACAGTCCTTGTTGTCAGTAGAGGTGGTATAATTTCCAGGAACGGCTATTCCTTCATAATAGGGTGGCTGGGCATCCAAGCAGAGCCAACATTTACTTGTAAGCTCTGGTTTAGAATTATTCAATACCAGGTAAGTGGCCTTAAGCAAGTCCCATGGCCCAGACCTGGGTCTAAGTTCCTGAGAAATGGGGACTGTGATTTGTGATTGAGTCACCGTGAGTCCAACAGGGGGCAGGGCTGGATTGGGGCCTAAAGGCATGCCCTGTCGGGCAGAGAGTTGGATCGTAAACATTACTCCATAGTCATATCCAGACACATACAGTCTTAGTCCCCATGTCTTTCCCTTTTCCCATCCTACGCTTTCTTTTCCCTTGGGGGTGAACTGAACTGTAATGGGGTTACAGTTGGAGGAACATGGCCCACCAAGATCATTTGCATCCAGCTTGGGCTGCAATCCATACCCCCATCCTTGGGATTCCGATCCAGGGCTCCTTTGGACCTTGATGAGGTCATCTTTTATCGGTGGCGTCCAGGAGATGGACCCAGTCGACTCACAACCCCAATATGCACAGAAGTATGACTCTGGTCCTCCACAGGTAGCCGTCTGCTGTGGAGACCTCCCCTCTCCAGGGCAGACATAGAAGGGGGTTCTCCGAAGTTCACTGTGTTGAGCTGGATGTTGACACCCCCATACAAGGCCCAGGGGATCCCAGGTCCCATCCGCTAGTGCACACAAATCAAAAACAAGATCAGGAAACCAAGTTCCAATGGGGGCGAGGTGGGAGGTCGAGTTAATTACAGTCCCCGTAGCAGTGTTAGTTATAACCCAAGTAAGGTTATGGGGTTCATGGGGCATAGGACTAGTTTGGACCACACCTATAGAAATCAGCAGAGTCAAGATCTGCAGTGTCTTAGCTTTAGGGAATCTTATGGTTGTCATTGGAGTCTTGATCCCGTCTGGGGCACTTGGCAGCATCTCCCGTCTAGTGATCGAGACTTCATCACCTGGTTGGAAACAATGGTGGTTAGGTGTTGCATAGATCTGCCATGTTTGGCCCAATCCATTTCTGTACCTTGTAAAGGACCTGTAAGCACTCTTGTCTACAGCTGGCATGAAGTTTTTCTGCCTGATTTCTCTCTCCGTGTACTTTTGAATAATACAAAGACAACTTTACACAGTACACAAGAGATTATCCCAACAGGCCTTTCTCCCCCAACCCCCCTTTCTTTTCTTCTTCTTTTTTTCTTGGTTTTTCGAGACAGGGTTTCTCTGTGTAGCTCTGGCTGTCCTCGAACTCAAGAAATCCGCCTGCCTCTGCCTCACACTCATAAGTGCTGGGATTAAAGGCATGCGCCACCACTGCCAGGCTAGCAGTGGCCTCTCAAAAGCACTGCGAACTTATGTTTTCCCTCTAGGTTTGAGCTTTAGTAGACCAGCTGGAGTGCTTCTGCCTTTGGGTCCCCTGCCCTTCCTTCACGTGACTCCATGTCAGGCAGTGAGCGCTCAGCACCTAGAGCCCCTTTCCTGTTTTACCTGGGTTAGATCCGAGGATCTTCCGCGAACTGGCGGTGCACTCCGTTACCAAAAGCCTGACATGGCCTTGAGCACACCCCATCAGTACGCTTTCTAAAAGCATAAGATAAATACAAGCAAGAGACGCGGAACGCACGGTGCATTTACCAACGCCAGGGAATTACCAACCTTTCATTCCCTACAGCAACAGCTCCCAGCAGCCAGGCACTGCTTGTGAAAGACCCCCAAGCTGGGTAGTCAATCACTCTGAGGAGACCCTCCCAAGGATCAGCGAGGCCACGATTCGGATGCAACAGCAAAAGGCTTTATTGGGAACACGGGTACCCGGGCGACTCAGTCTATCGGATGACTGGCGCGCCGAGTGTGGAGTACTTACCCTTCTTATAGGGCTAGGGCTGGGGGGCAAAAAGCGCGGGTACAGAAGCGAGAAGCGAGCTGATTGGTTAGTTTAAATAAGGCTTGGGGTATTTCCCGGTCATTTGGGGAACCTGAAACTGAGGTGGGACTTTCCAGAAACTGTTGCTGGTTTCGCTTTATCTGAGTACCATCTGTTCTTGGCCCTGAGCCGGGGCCCAGGTGCTTGACCACAGATATCCTGTTTGGCCCCTGTCCCGGTATTATTCAGCCTTATTCTTTAACTAAACTTCCTTGTAACTTTTGAGAACTCAGCTCTGGTACTTTATCATGCCTTGCAAAATGGCGTTACTGCAGCTAACTTGCTAAGCCTTATGGTGGGGTCTTTCACTTGGAGCAGCCCGAGATTCTGCAGCTCGCCCTGCAAAAGGCGGAAACCTGGGACCAAGCACGCACTCCAGACACTAGGGCTTTCGTTTTCCCGCGCTCTAGACACGAAGACCCCGGGCTGCCCGCGGCGGCGCCTGACCCGAGGGCCACGGGCTGCCCGCGGCGGCGCCTGACCCAGACCCAGGCTCGTCCCGGCACGCGGGTTCCCGTCTCCGTGCTGCACGAGCCACTCTGGCCCCTGCTTGACCCGTCCGGCAGCGGTGGGCCGCGCACGGACCCTCGGGATCGCGCACGCACAGGCGGGGCCCGGCAGCCCTGCGAGGACCCGAGTCCGGAAACGTGCGCTGTCACAAAGGGGGGGACACGTGGGTGCCGCTGTCCCGGCCGCGTTCTCCCGCAGCGGGAGAGCTGCCTCCGCTGCCCGCCACCTCCACCCCGGCCGCCCTGTGGGGCCGCGGCCGTAGCCGGCCGAGTGTGATCGCCGCCTTCAGTACGTACACGCGGCGCGGCCTCCCCTCTCCAACCCGAGGGGGCGGGCGATCGGGGTCCCGCCTCCTCCTCTAGGCGCTGCTGGCGGCTGCTCGGCCAGGCCTAGGGTCCGGCCGGGCGCCTGCGTACCTTGCAGCACGTGCTCAGGTCCCCTCCTCAATCTGCCGGGTCTCTCCTCAGGTCACTGCACCGCGTTCGGACCCTGCACAGCCATGTCCATCCTCTACGTCTCTCCTCACCCCGACGCCTTCCCCAGCCTCCGAGCCCTCATCGCTGCCCGATACGGGGAAGCTGGTGACGGTCCCGGGTGGGGAGGCCCTCACCCCCGCATCTGCTTGCAGCCTCCCCCGAGCAGCCGGACTCCATTCCCTCCGCCTCGCCTGCCCGCCCTGGAGCAGGGACCTGGCGGCCTGTGGGTGTGGGGGGCCCCGGCTGTAGCTCAGCTGTTGTGGCCTGCAGGCCTGGGGGGACCCGGGGGCAGCCGGGCAGCTGTCCTGGTCCAGCAGTGGGTCAGTTATGCTGACACGGAGCTCATACCCGCTGCCTGCGGGGCGACCCTGCCTGCCCTGGGACTTCGAGGTCCTGGTCAGGATCCCCAGGTGAGAGGGAAGAAAAAGGGAGAAATTCTGACTACACAAACAGGATTGGGAAGAATCCCACGAAAAAAGTCGGTTGTCAGGCGGTCGCATCTCTGCCTGCCACCTGGTGTAGTAACTTTGGGAACACTTTTTCTCGAGCCTTGGTCTTCTATGTCTGAGAATGCAAGATGATGAAATCTCTTCCTTCCTCCGGGGGTGTGATACATGAGCGCCCGGGAGTGGAGCGTGGTTTTGCTGTTTTCACTACGTTTGGAGTGTGTGTGTGTGTGTGTGTGTGTGTGTGTGTGTGTCTTTAAATTAGGTCTCGCTCTAACTGAATGGCTCGGAACGAACGCACTGGTGTGCCAAGCATTCCCAAGTCTGTCTTTGGGTTTCTGTTGCCATGTTTAAAACAACATGACCAAAAGCGCCTTGGGAAAGAAAGGAATTGTTTCAGGTTACAGCTCTCCATCACTGAAGGAAGTCAGACCAGTGACTGGAAGCAGAAACAAAAAGAGGCCGTGCAGGACCGATACTTTCTGGCTCACTTTCCACAGCTTGTTCAGCCTGCTCTTTTATACCGTCCAGGGCTGCTTTGCCAGGGGTGGTATCCCCTACAATGGACTGGCCCTCCACATAATCATTAGTTAAGAAAACGTCCCCACACGCTTACCCACAGGCCAGTCTGGTGGGGACATTTTCCCAATTGAGTTTCCCACTTCGCACGGGCCACTGGCTTAGGTGAGGTTGACAAGGCCCTGGTTGGCAAGTGTGACAGGGATGCAGGATGTGAGCGGTTTTATGTTGAACTGTAGGGAAGACTGGGGAGAGATGACAGTTGCTGGGAGGAGTCAGAGGAGGCTTGAAGTTGAAGGAGAGGCAGGGAGAGGACAGATGACACACCAGATTGTTTCTGTGAGTCCTTCCAGGGTAGACCTGTGTCTGCCTTAACTGAAAGCTCTGCCCCTGCAGGGTAGGGAGTGCATGGTGGCTGCCTAGTGTCACTTCAGTGGGGGAATGAAGGAACAGTGCAGATGGTGACTGGCTTCTTCATATCTGGATGGACTAACAGAGAGCCTCATTCCTGCGGGGTAGTACTTCAGACCTGCGCTCATTTGTGGTTTTCCTGGGTGAAATCTATTGATGCCCAGACCTGGCAGTCTTGTTTCATATAATCCTTTAACTTTAGAGCCTGATATGTTTCCTTGGACTCATAAACTTAAGTGTTTAGTGATAACTTGTTGGATAAATCACACACACAAAATACTTGTGTGTATTCGATTTTTATTTTATGTGTATAAGTGTTTTGCTTGTGTGTGTGTGTGTGTGTGTGTGTGTACACTTGTGTGCCTAGTGGCCAAGGAATCTGGGGACATGTAACGAGGTGTTGTCATAACTTGGTTTACGGACTGTTGTGCACCACCATGTGGGCTCCTGGAACCAAACTCTCTAAGAGCAGCCAGTGTTACAAACGCTGATCTGTGTCATTCACCTCTCCAGTCCTATAATGTATATAATCCAGGGGCCTCCTGCATGCTATGCTAAGTACTCTTCCTTGAACTTTCAGCCAGACTAGAGTTTTGTTGTTGCTTTAAGACAGGGTCTTAACTATGTAGCCTTACCTGAAGTGGGACTGGTTGTGAAGACTAGCAAGCTTTAAAGGCAGATCCCTCTGCCTTGCCTTCGGAGACCTAGGGTTAAGGGCATGGTACCACACCCAGGAGAACTATTTATAGTGACCTTGTGAATGAGGAAGGAAGGAGCCTGAGACCTGGTGGTCAGTGGCTTGAGTCTGGGAAGGTCGTGGACAGGTGGAGTAGTGGCTCTTAACCTTGCCCAGGTCAGGACCCTTCTGAGGGGATGGAAATGACCCTTTCACGGGGGTCACCAAGAAAAACATTGAAAGACAGATATTAAGATTCATTACCATAGCAATGCCACAGTTATGAAGTAGCAACAAACGTAATGGGGGGTCATGACCCTTTCACAGGGGTCGCCTAAGAAAAACATTAAAAGACAGATAATGGGCTGGAGAGATGGCTCAGCAGGTAAGAGCATTGACTGCTCTTCCAGAGGTCCTGAGTTCAATTCCCAGCAACCACATGGTGGCTCACAACCATCTATCTGTAATGAGATCTGACACCCTCTTCTGGTGTGTCTGAAGGCAGCTACAGTGTACTTAAATACAATAAATAAATCTTTTAAAAAAACAGACAGATATTATATTACAACTCATTACCACAGCAATGCTACAGTTATGAAGTAGCAACAAAAGTAATTTTATGGTGTGGGAGGGTCACCACAACATGGGGAGCTGTAGTAAAGGGTCTCCGCATTGGGAAGGACCACTGAGATAAGGGTGTAAGCCTGTCATAACACTATCCTTTCCTGTTAGGCTGCCCTTGGGGCCCTGGGCAAGGCCTTGAACCCCTTGGAGGACTGGCTGCGGCTGCACACCTACCTGGCTGGAGATGCCCCCACTCTGGCTGACTTAGCTGCTGTGACAGCCTTACTGCTGCCTTTCCGATACGTGAGTCACTGAGCTTGGGGAGGGACAAATGCGTGCCCGTTAGACCTCCTTACACGGTGACTACGATAATTTTTTGGTTCGGTTTGGTTTCTCGCAGGTTCTGGACCCTTCTGCCCGCCGGATCTGGGGCAATGTGACTCGCTGGTTTAACACTTGTGTCCGGCAACCGGAATTCCGGGCTGTGCTGGGAGAAGTGGCCCTGTACTCGGGGGCCAGGTCTGTCACTCAACAGCCAGGTGAGGAGGATGGGAGACAGCAGAGGGCACAAGGGCCCCTTTTATCTTGAAATCCTGGGGCCACCATCTGGTGTGGAGGCTTTGTAGGGTGAGGGTCAAAGATGATCATCAAGCCTGAGGCAAGAGCTTTAGACTCAGCACTCTTCACAGAGAGTCCCCAGCAACCTTGAGTCTGAATTTCTGTGCTTCTCTCCAGGCTCTGAGGTCATCGCACCCCAAAAAACACCCGCGCAGCTCAAAAAAGAGGCAAAGAAACGGGAGAAACTAGAGAAATTCCAGCAGAAGCAGAAGACCCAGCAGCAGCCCCCGCACGGAGAGGTGGGGGGGCCAAAGGCTGAGCGGGAGTGGGTGGAGCCTTGTTGGGGAGGCTCATGTTTGGGTCTGTGTCTTCTTCTGAACAGAAGAAACCAAAACCAGAGAAGAAGGAGAAACGGGACCCTGGGGTCATTACCTATGACCTCCCTACCCCACCGGGGGAGAAGAAAGGTACTGGCTGGGGAAGGGCCCAGCTCCGGCCGCTGCTGTCTCGGTTCCTCTGTGCTGTGTGTGTCCTGGCTTCCACCCTGCTTAGTGAGGGATGGCTAGCCTCAGGCTGGCCTGTGGGGAGAATGGCAAACGGCCTGTTGCTTCTGGCCTAACTCAGAGTCTTTACTGAGCCCTCTCCTTCCTCCCAGATGTAAGTGGCGCCATGCCCGACTCCTACAGCCCTCAGTATGTGGAGGCTGCCTGGTATCCATGGTGGGAGCGGCAGGGCTTCTTCAAGCCAGAGTACGGGGTGAGTGGTTACTGCTGCCCGGACCCAGAGGGGGCTGGAGGTGGAGAAGGGTGGGACTTCAGGAGCCGTGCCTGGGAAGGGATGCCATAGGCTTTAGCATCTGCCCCTCCTTCTCCACCACCAGCGTCCTAGTGTGTCAGCACCAAATCCCCGGGGTGTCTTCATGATGTGCATCCCACCCCCCAACGTGACAGGCTCCCTGCACCTGGGCCACGCACTCACCAACGCCATCCAGGACTCCCTGACTCGATGGTGAGCTCCTGTTTGCGCCTCCAGCCGGTGCCTTCTGCCCTGCTTGGCTCCATTCTCTCTGCTGACTAGGCTCCCTCTGCCACGGTGGCCTTGTCTGGCCCTCAGGGGTGACTTTCCTGCTTGCTCCCCTCTGAGCGTTCAGTAGTCTTTCCTGTTCAAGTAATCTGTCAGCGAGGCTGACTTCCACAGGTTCCTTCTCCCTCCCGTCTGTCTCCTGAGAAGGATGTTATAGCCCCACTGTCGAAGCACTGGGGACCGGGCCTGTGGCCTGTAGACACCAAGTGCTCAGTCTACCTTAGACCCGCACCATTGGTCTGCAGCAACGTTCCTTTGGATTTTAACGGCATGAGCAGACTCATGTTGAAACGTACATCTCCTTGACCTTCCTACTCAGACCTCCTCCCTTCCAGAGTGGAGTCCTTGCTTATTAGCAGTCAAAGTACATCTTCCCAGGTCTGTCCTAGCTGTCTCTGTGTATCTACATAGAAGTATCATTCAGTGTTCTTTCCAGGATACACTGGTCCTTAGATGCTGAGGGGGAAGTAGTAGTTTTTCTTTCTTTTTTTTTTTTTTTTTTTTTTTTTTAAAGATTTATTTATTTATTATATGTAAGTACACTGTAGCTGTCTTCAGACACTCCAGAAGAGGGCGTCAGATCTTGTTATAGATGGTTATGAGCCACCATGTGGTTGCTGGGATTTGAACTCCGGACCTTCGGAAGAGCAGTCAGGTGCTCTTACCTGCTGAGCCATCTCACCAGCCCCTTTCTTTCTTTTTTTAAAAAGATTTATTTATTTTGTGTATGTGAGTACACTATAGCTGTACAGATGGTTGTGAGTCTTCATGTGGTTGTTGGAAATTGAATTTTTAGGACCTCTGCTCGCTCCAGTTCAACTCTGCTCACTCAGTCCCTGCTTGCTCCAGCCCATAGATTTATTTATTATTATATCTAAGTACACTGAAGCTGTCTTCAGACACACTAGAAGAGGGCATCATATCTCATTACAGATGGTTGTGGCCAACCTGTGGTTGCTGGGATTTGAACCCAGGACCTTCGGAAGAGCAGTCAGTGCTCTTACCCACTGAGCCATCTCGCCAGCCCTTTTGTTTTTTTCAAGACATGGTCTTACTATGTAGGTTTATCTGTGCTGTCCTGGAAATGACTCTGTAGACCAGGCTGACTTTGAACTCACAGAGATCTGTCTTCCTTGGCTTCTCAGGTCCTGGAGGGAAGGTAGTTGTTATTCTAGACCAATCTTCCCTTCTATTTTACTTTCAAAGTTTGACTTAAGTTATATGTGTTTATGTGGGTCCGTGCACATGAGAGCAGATGCTGGCAGCAGCCAAGGGTGTTGGATGCTCCTGGAGTTAGGGGTGGATGTGAGCCACGATGTGGCGCTGGAAATTGCACTCTGGTCCTTTGGAAGAGCAACACATGTTCTTGATAATCACTGAGCCATCTCCACAACCCCTCTTCCTTCCCTTCCCTTCCCTTCCCTTCCCTTCCCTTCCCTTCCCTTCCCTTCCCTTTCCTTTCCTTTCTTTTAGTAGAAAAGATTTAAATCTAACCAGCAAAAGTTGTAACTCCGAGTTGGAGAAGTGGTTCGGCAGTAGGTTTGGTTCCTAAAACACCAATATGGTGACTTGTCAAGCGTCCTTAACCCCATTTCCGGATCCATGTTTGTGTAGGCAAAACAATCATTTATAAAGTTAAAAAAAGTTTTATAGCCAGGTGTAATGGCAATGCTGGCAGGAGTGTGGCCAGTTCAAGGCTAGCCTGGGCTATGTAGTGAGACTATAGCTCAAAGCAAATATACAGAGAGTTGTTCCTTAGCTTTTTCCCAATGTTCAACGGTTTCTCTTGGGCGTGTTTACTTGTTCTTGTATACAGGCTGACTTTGTTTTTATTCTTTTTTTAATTTAAAAATCATCTTAAAAGAATTAATTGTATGTATGAGTATACTGTTGCTGTCTTCAGATACACCAGAAGAGGGCATCTGATCTCATTACAGATGGTTGTGAGCCACCATGTAAATGCTGGGAGTTGAACTCAGGACCTCTGGAAGAGCAGTCAGTGCTCTTACCCGCTGAGCCATCTCTCCAGCCCCTAATTTAAATTTTTATTAAATGTGTGAATAGTATTTTACTGTATAATGTACCACATGAGTGCTTTGTGCCTGCAGAGGCCAGAAGAGGAAGTTGGATCCCTCGGAACTACAGTTAGAGACATTTGTGAGTCACTATGTGGGTGCTGGGCTTTGAACCTAGGTCCTTTGGACAGGCAGCCAGTGTTCTCTTTACTGTTCCTTGAGTTGAGGTCTCATGTTGGCTAGGCTAGCCTGCAGCTCCTGGTGACCCTCGCTGTTGATCTCAGTAGCTGCGACTACGGGTACATGCTCTGGAGTCCAGCTCCTGATTTATTTATCTGTGCATTCTGTTTTCTGTTCTTTGTGTACTAGTGTTTTGCCTGCGTTTATGTCTGGGTGCCGCTTGTGTACAGTCACAGCAATCCCTTGGGACTGGAGTTAGATAGTCGTGAGCAGCCCTGTGAAGCTGGGAGAGAGCCTGAGTCCTTGAGATCCTCAGCCCATGCTCCTGACCGCTGCAAATGTAAATGAGCAAACCTTCCCCAGGCCACCCTACCCCCATTTTGGTTTTTGTTTTGTTGTGTGGCTTTTAAATTTCCTGTCTTAGAGGTTAGTAGCCCAGAATGGCATCAGGCTAAGTGAGTTAGGTGACCAAGGCAGACCTTGAACTCCCGACAATCCTGCCTTCTAACAAATATAGGGAGTGCACACATGAGCTGTTCTACCCTGATTCTTTGGTTTGGTTTGGTTTTTGGTTTTTCGAGACAGGGTTGCTCTGTGTAGCCCTGGCTGTCCTGGATCTCACTCTGTAAACCAGGCCTTGAACTCAGAAATCTGCCTGCCTCTGCCTCCCGAGTGCGGGGATTAAAGGCATGTGTCCGGTACCCAGAATCATTTTTAACAGTAATGATACCAAAAGGTGCTGTTTTTCTTTTTTTGAGTTGGATCTATTGTAGAACTTGCTTTGTAGACCAGGCTGGCCTCAGACTCGCAGTTTGCCTCTGCCTCCTGGGCAGTGAGATTAAGTATGTGCACCACCACCGCCTCGTTTCTTAAAGCGTATTAAATGCTTTTAATACGTTCCTAGCGTATGTTAATGCTCTCCAAGGCGTTTGTAAAGACGACTTCTTGCCATCTATAAGAGGATGGACTTTCTACAATCTCTTTCCACAGAAAATCTGAGTGTAGTGTGATAAGCAGGCTTGAATATATTACTCACTTTATTATGTATTGGTCATGGTCCACAAACATGCGGGAGGGAGCTGTGAAGATGGCTCAGTGGATAAAGCACTTACTGCAAAAATATGCAAACCTGAGTTTGAATCCACAGGACCTATGCAAAGCTGAGTGAACATCTGTAATCTCAGAAGCCCCAGAGGTCACTGGAAGCCAGCTAAGCTTGTTACAGTGGGGAATCTGACCCCAGCTCACGGTGGAAGACGGGGACCGAGGCCTCGGTTCACCCTCTGGCTTTCACGTGCACTCTTCAGTCCCTTCCTGTCCTTCCCTTAATCATCTCTCACTTTGCTTAGAAGTACTGATTTGGCTTCTTGGTACTTTGTGTCTGCCGTTTTTGGCAAATGGACTCGTTGAGACAGGCTTTCCTGAGTATGTAGTCCTCAGTGGCCTACAGCTTGCTGTTTAGATCAGGCTGGCCTGGAACTCACAGAAATCCACCTGCCTCTGCCTCGGGGGCTGGGATTACGAGGCCACCACCCTGGCACCTAGCACGGTTTCTTTTTTGTTGTTGTTGTTGTTGTTTGTTTTTGTTTTTCAAGACAGGGTTTCTCTGTGTAGCCCTGGCTATCCTGGAACTCACTCTATAGACCAGGCTGGCCTCGAACTCAGAAATCTGCCTGCCTCTGCCTCCCAAGTGCTGGGATTAAAGACATGCGCCACTACTGCCCAGACTCACCTAACACTTTCTTGCCAGCGTATGACATAATCTATCATTTGCCCTCCCTTACCATCTGTGTGCCTCATCCTCCTGCTGATCTCCCGTTTGTTGTTGCGAACCAGTGAACCGAGTGAAGGCTTGCTCATTTACAGGGCCACAGGCATCATGCCGACTCCACTGAGGAACACTTGTCTCTCCTCCCTCTGCAGTCACTGCCTGGGGATCCACAGAGCCATGTACCTCTCCCTGTCCTGTCTTCTCTGTCGGCACTTGGATGTGTGACAGCTCTTAGGACATGGGGGTTAGAGCAAGCCCTCTTGCGTAATCTGCCTGGGTCCCTGTGGATAAAGTTTGCATCTTTCTGTGGCTTTGTTCCTAGGACCACCTTGTGCTTGGCTCTCTGGCTGGGTGAGACCTCCTGTTCCTTTTACAGATTGTTCTGCTGGGCTTCCAACTCCTTTCTCACTACCTGACTTTAGAATGAGAAGGTTTCAACCCATCTCTTTCTTTTTTTTCTTTTTTTTTAAGATTTATTTATTTATTTTATGTATGTGAGTACACTATAGCTGTACAGATAGATGGGTTGTGAGCCTTCATGTGGTTGTTGGGAATTGAATTTTTGGGACCTCTATTCGCTCTGGTAAACCCCTCCCACTCCAGCCCAAAGATTTATTATTATAATCTTCAGACACACCAGAAGAGGGCTCATTATGGGTGGTTATAAGCCACCATGTGGTTGCTGGGATTTGAACCCGGGACCTTCGGAAGAGCAGTGAGTGCTCTTACCCACTGAGCCATCTCACCAGCCCCAACCCATCCCTTTCTTAAGCATCCATGAACCCCTCTGGCAGAAACCTGAGACCGCTGGTGTCAGAATCTGCCAGCCTGGCTTACCCTCTGGTTTTCATGCCTCCCACAGGCACCGCATGCGTGGGGAGACCACCCTATGGAACCCAGGCTGTGACCATGCAGGCATTGCCACCCAGGTGGTGGTGGAAAAGAAGCTCTGGAAAGAGCGGGGTCTGAACCGGCACCAGCTGGGCCGCGAGGCCTTTCTTGAGGAGGTCTGGAAGTGGAAAGCCGAGTGAGTACAGTAACCCCATGGATGCTGCAACCCTGGCCGCAGGCTCAGGCGTCCCACGGGGCTGGCCAAAGGGAGAAACTTGTCACCTTCAGAGGGGCAAGTGGGTCCCTCACTACCCACCAGCCACGGGTGGCAGAAGGCTTATCCTGGACTCTGTCCACTTCCAGGAAGGGTGACAGGATTTACCACCAATTAAAGAAACTTGGCAGCTCCTTGGACTGGGATCGAGCCTGCTTCACCATGGATCCTGTATGCAGGCAGAACCTTGGGGCAGGGCAGGGATGCTCCATGGGTGGGCTCCCCTCTACCAGGAGGTCAGAACATAGCCAAGGACTCAGCCACCAGCACCCAGACCCTAGCTCAAGTTCCCTGCTGACCCAGCATCACCAGGCTCATGGCCTGCCCTGGGCGTTCTGTGCTGGGTGCAGGACTCTAGGATAGGCCTGGTGGACTCCCTTGCCTCCTGCTGCCTTGGGTAAATTCCTTGGCCTCCAGGGATCAAGGTGTCTCTAACTTCCATTATCTTTACCCTAGAAATTGTCAGCAACTGTGACAGAGGCCTTTGTTAGGCTCCACGAAGAAGGGGTCATCTACCGTAGCACCCGCCTGGTCAACTGGTCCTGCACCCTCAACTCAGCCATTTCTGACATTGAGGTGTGTCTCTGCCCACAGCCCGTCTCCCTCTAGTCTTCCCCAGCCCAGGCCTGGCCCACTTCTCTAAACACCCATCTCACAGGTGGATAAGAAGGAGCTGACAGGCCGCACCCTGCTTCCTGTGCCTGGCTACAAGGAGAAGGTGGAGTTTGGGGTCCTTGTGTCCTTTGCCTACAAGGTCCAAGGCTCAGGTGGGAGCTGAGGACACCAGGATGTGGGTTGGGAGAGGTGGGGAGGAGGAGAGAGCTCAGACACAGAGCCTTCTGTCACCTCAGACAGCGACGAGGAGGTGGTGGTGGCAACAACCCGGATTGAGACCATGCTGGGAGACGTGGCTGTAGCTGTGCACCCCAAGGATCCCAGATACCAGGTGGGACGGGGACATTCGTGCCTGTGTCCTGGGATGGCTGCTGGCTCAGGATAGGCTCTCCCCGGGTGAGGGCCCAGCCCTGTGTCAACCCCACTGTTTCCCTCCCTGTTAAGCACTTAAAGGGAAAGTGTGTCGTCCACCCATTCTTGTCCCGGAGCCTTCCCATCGTCTTCGATGACTTTGTAGACATGGAGTTTGGCACAGGTGAGCAACGGCCGTGGCCTGTTGGGAGAAAAGACTGAAAAATTGTCTTCAGTCCCGTAGGCAGGACTGGGGCTGGATATGAGAACTGTTCGGACAGCAGAGTGGTCTGAGAGCTGTGCCCTTCGGCACAAGAGGTGTGGAAGGGAACCCCAGCATGCAGTAGAACCCTGGCACGCCCCGTGTCCTCCAGGTGCCGTGAAGATCACCCCGGCACATGACCAAAATGACTATGAGGTTGGGCAGCGACACAGGCTCGAGGCCATTAGCATCATGGACTCAAAGGGGGCCCTCATCAATGTGCCTCCACCTTTCCTGGTGAGGTGTCGGGACTGTGGGGACCTGCGTGGGAGGTGGAGAGCTAACGTGGGCATTGCCATGATGAAGCCTTTTCCATCCAGGGCCTGCCCAGGTTTGAGGCCAGGAAGGCTGTGCTGGCGGCACTGAAGGAGCGGGGCCTGTTCCGTGGAGTCAAGGACAACCCCATGGTGGTGCCGCTTTGCAAGTGAGACTGGGGCAGGCGCACATGGGGAAGGGTGGGGTTCCTCTGGGTGCTCAGCACATGACCTCTCGATGGCCGTCTTCCTACTACAGCCGCTCCAAGGATGTGGTGGAGCCTCTGTTAAGGCCACAATGGTACGTGCGCTGTGGGGAGATGGCTCAGGCTGCCAGTGCTGCTGTGACCCGGGGTGACCTCCGTATACTGCCTGAGGCCCATCAACGGACGTGGCATTCTTGGATGGACAACATCAGGTGTGTATGGCCCCTGGGTGGGGAGGCTGGCCAGCTGAGGGGCCCAGCCTGAGCCCCCTGACTGACCCTTGCTGTTTGTAGAGACTGGTGCATCTCTCGGCAGCTGTGGTGGGGCCACCGAATCCCTGCCTACTTTATCACCGTCCATGACCCGGCAGTACCCCCTGGGGAGGTGAGAAAGGCTATAGCTAGCTGTTTCCTGGCTGTGGTTTGTTGGGCCCTTGGTTGGCAGAGGGGCTTGGCAAAGTAAAGGAAGCCTTTTTGATAACCCTCTCTGTTAGGACCCTGATGGGCGGTACTGGGTAAGCGGACGCACTGAAGCAGAGGCCCGAGAGAAGGCAGCACGGGAGTTTGGAGTGTCCCCTGACAAGATCAGCCTTCAGCAAGGCAGGGATGGGCACGGAGGATGGGGACAGTCGGGATTCTTCTTTTCTGTTCCTGTCCCTCTAATGTCTGACCCTGGCTTTCCCCAGATGAGGATGTGTTGGACACCTGGTTCTCCTCCGGTCTCTTTCCCTTCTCCATCTTTGGCTGGCCCAATCAGGTATGCTAGAGTGAGGGGAGGGGCACTGAAGGGGAATGCTTGGCTCATCTCCTTGCCCTCGTCCTCCCGCAGTCAGAAGACCTCAGTGTGTTCTACCCTGGGACCCTGTTGGAGACAGGCCATGATATCCTCTTCTTCTGGGTGGCCCGGATGGTCATGCTCGGCCTGAAGCTCACTGGGAAGCTGCCCTTCAGAGAGGTGTGACTATGGCTAAGCCCCGCCCCTGCCCCGTGTCTCCTTACCTGCCTTCTTGGGTGGCTGTTGGCTAAGATTAGCTTGATGGGTCTGCCTCAGGGCTTCCTCTTCCCAGAGGAGGGGGCACTTGTCAGATACACTATGACCAGCCAGTAGGGCCACTAGGAACCTATGATTCCAAGTGGGCAGACTGGGGAGGGCCTTCAAGACTGGGAGGAGCATGGCCTCACAGTTCATCACGCCTCGTGCCCTCAGGTCTATCTCCATGCAATCGTGCGTGATGCTCATGGCAGGAAGATGAGCAAGTCTCTTGGCAATGTCATCGACCCCCTGGATGTCATCCATGGAGTTTCCTTGCAGGTGGGGTACTCAGTGGGTCAGCTAGAAACAACTTTGCAGCTGTGGCTAGAACGATCTGACACCTCCCATCTCCTCCCTAGGGCCTCTATGACCAACTACTGAACAGCAACCTGGATCCCAGTGAGGTGGAGAAAGCCAAAGAAGGACAGGTAAGGGGTGTGCTCCGGGGGTGGGCTGCAGCAGGTGGGCAGGAGTGGGTGTACCCCAGGGGTGGGCTGCAGCAGGTGGGCAACCTGACCACCCTGCTCAACCGCCCTGTTCCTCTGCATCCTCTGTAGAAGGCCGACTTTCCAGCAGGGATTCCCGAGTGTGGCACTGATGCCCTACGCTTTGGACTCTGTGCCTACACATCCCAAGGTATGGTCTCCCGACCTCCCTCAGTTGCCTGTTTTCTTCCCTGCAACCCGTGATCTCCTCTACCTTGGGCCTTCAGAGGACCTCTCTGAGAGGGCAACTGGGGTGGAATCACAGACATCCCTCCTCTAGGTCGAGACATCAACCTGGATGTGAACAGGATCCTGGGGTACCGTCACTTCTGCAACAAACTCTGGAATGCTACCAAGTTTGCCCTGCGCGGCCTTGGGAAGGGCTTTGTGCCCTCAGCAACCTCCAAGGTGAGGATCTTGTCGGTGGCCATCGGTGACAGTGCCTGTGCCCACACAGTCTGTGGCTCCCTCCACTCAAGTGTCAAGACTAAAGCTGCTGTCCCCTGAGATCCTCCTTTTAGTCAGGGACAGACAGGTGGAAGTTGATGATTGATGGGGAAGTCTCTGCAGCTTGGGGCCCATGAGGAATGCAGATTCTCCTGTGTCCCACTCTACTCCCTGCCCTGGTAGTGTGATGGCCTACTGCCTGACGTTTCTCTTCCCCCAAGCCTGAAGGGCACGAGAGCCTGGTGGACCGCTGGATCCGCAGCCGCCTAACTGAGGCCGTGAGGCTCAGCAATGAAGGCTTCCAGGCTTACGATTTCCCGGCCATCACCACCGCCCAGTACAGCTTTTGGCTCTATGAGCTCTGTGATGTCTATTTGGTGAGCAGCTGGGGCGGGGCCTGGGCACGTGTAGCTCTGACCTCAGCTTGGCCCTGAAACTTGAGGTCACCTTTTGGTTTTTCCAGTCCTAATGGGGGCAGCAGGGGAGGGGGCTCCAGGTGGGACCTGGCCCTGAGCCTTCTGCCTCCCCATCTCTAGGAGTGTCTAAAACCTGTGCTGAATGGAGTGGACCAGGTGGCGGCAGAGTGTGCTCGGCAGACCCTCTACACCTGCCTGGATGTTGGCCTGCGGCTGCTCTCGCCCTTCATGCCCTTTGTCACAGAGGAGCTATTCCAGAGACTGCCCCGGCGGACACCAAAAGCGCCTGCTAGCCTCTGTGTCACCCCGTACCCAGAGCCCTCAGAGGTATGAGGTGTGGCCTGGAGGGCATGCTGCTGCCCTCCTGAGCAGTCCTTTTCTCCCACTCTGCCCCACAGTGCTCCCCCTTTCCCCACTCTGCCCCACAGTGCTCCCCTTTTCCCCCCGTCTGACTCACAGTGCTCCCCCTCCCCCCACTCTGCCCTAGTGCTCCCCTTTTCCCCCAGTCTGACTCACAGTGCTCCCCCTTCCCCCACTCTGCCCCACAGTGCTCCTGGAAGGACCCTGAAGCTGAAGCTGCTCTTGAACTAGCTCTGAGCATCACTCGAGCTGTGCGCTCCCTGCGTGCTGACTACAACCTGACCCGCACCAGGCCCGACTGTAAGCCTCAGTCCCTCGCATCCACCTATCCCCTGACCTCCACGGCCCCTTGGGGAGCCCAGGGTCTGGCTGTACCTCGGCTTCCCTTTCCTCTTTTTCCCCCTCTTCGCTCTACAGGTTTCTTGGAAGTAGCCGATGAGGCCACAGGTGCCTTGGCCTCGGCAGTGTCGGGCTACGTGCAGGCTCTGGCCAGTGCGGGCGTGGTGGCTGTCCTCGCCCTGGGTGCTCCTGCACCGCAGGGCTGCGCTGTAGCTGTGGCTTCTGACCGCTGCTCCATCCACCTGCAGCTGCAGGGGCTAGTGGACCCAGCCCGGGAGTTGGGCAAGCTGCAGGCCAAGCGAAGTGAGGCACAGCGGCAGGCTCAGCGGCTGCAGGAGCGCCGTGCTGCCTCCAGCTACTCAGCAAAGGTGCCCCTTGAGGTCCAGGAGGCAGATGAAGCGAAGGTGTGTGGAGGGGATGGGGTATGCCAGTGGGTCGTGTGTGGCCAGGCAGCCTGTGGACTCCTGCACAGGTGGGGTTGTGTGTGCTCTGGGGCCCTTTGTCACTGTACTCTCAAGAAAAGAAGCGCTCTAGAGGAAGAGGGACTTGGAAGCCTGCTGCCCTGACTTCCTGGTCATCCTCACCCATCTCATCACCCTGGGCTCCTCTGCTCTCTGGGTGTTTAGGCTCCTTGGGTATGGGGTCACCACATACCTCTTTTGCACCCCCAGTTGCAACAGACAGAGGCGGAGCTCAGGAAGGTGGATGAGGCCATCGCCCTGTTCCAGAAGATGCTGTGACCCCCCATTCCAACCCTCAGCCCCCAGTGTTCCATCAACAGGGATGGCAGCAATAAAATATTTTCCCAACATTCGCTCTTGTCTGTGTGGTGTGGGCAGGGGGCGTACAGAGGCCTGACCTAGGGCTTCCCAGGAGCAGCAGGAGAACTGCCGGCTCCTGCCTGGCCCTGGTCCTGGTGGGCAGCAGGATGCGTCTGCCTGGGTCTGTCTCTGGCACAGTGCCAGGCCTGAGTCACGGTGCTCTGCTGCCAGCTCCCCGCCTCCCCAGTTCACCTCACTGCACTGCACTGCGCTGTGCCTGCGGAGGCCTGCCCTGGGCCCGCCCCGGCTTTCGCTACATCTTGTGGCTCTGGGTTGGCACGAATGGAAGATGGCCAGGGGCTGCCTGTCCTCAATCCCCTTGCTAAGAGCCTCCCTCTCACTCTACTGAGGCCCAGTTAATTATAACTCTGACCTAAGTGCCCTGTGACGCCACACCCAGGCCAGCGCTGCCCAGGAGACCCAGCTTCCAGGTAGGAGAGGCCTGAGGAGACTTCTATCCGTGGGGCAGGGCCAGGGCTCAGTCTGGTGTAGGAAGAGAATCTTGAGAGGGTCCTCCGGGGCCTCCGATGGCAGCTGTGGGCTCCACTGGCCTGACAGGCCCTTAGTTTGTATGGGTTGCAGGCACAGGGAGGGGAGCCACCCTGGAGTATATGGGGCACCTGAAGCAAAGCAGGAAGTGGGCAATAGGTGCCATGGTGACAGCAGGCCTGCCCTGCAATTGGTGGCTTTTTTTTCCCTTGAGGTGCTTCTGTTCCCTAGGTCCATGCTTCAGCCATGCTCCCTGTGGAGGTACCCCTGTCCCACCTGGGCCCCCCAATACTGCTTCTGCTTCAGCTGCTGTTGCCCCCAACATCTGCCTTCTTTCCCAACATCTGGAGCCTTCTGGCTGCCCCTGGCTCTGTCACTCACCAAGACCTGACTGAGGAGGCTGCACTCAATGTCACCCTTGTGCTCTTTCTGGAGCAGCCACACCCAGGCCGACCACGCCTCCATGTAGAGGACTACAGGGTGAGCACCTTAGATTCACCTGGGGTTTCTCAGAGGATCCTTGTCACAAGGAGGCTCCACCTTTGACTTGCTCACTTCCACACTTGTCCCTCCTCAATTCTGGTCCTGAAATCCTGAGTCGCCAGTCTTGGGAAAGTCTGTACCAAAAGAGATGTGATGGCACACACCTGTAATCCCAGCACTTAAGGAGAATGGAAGTTAAAGGCCAGCATGGGCTGCATAGTGAGCGCCAGGCTAGCCGGGTCAGCCAGTCCAAATCTGCTGCTCCCCTGTGGGTCTCTTGGCCCACCATTCTATTCAGCCTTGAGTGCCAGTTGCTAGGGTACTTCAGGCAGTGGTAGCATCCAAACGACTTCTGGAGTTTCTTTCCCTAACCACTCTTGCTAGGGCCGGACCCTCCTCGCCGATGACATCTTTGCTGCCTACTTTGGACCTGGGTTTTCTTCCCGGCGGTTCAGGGCAGCTTTAGGAGAGGTGTCTCGTGCCAATGCAGCCCAAGACTTCCTGCCAGCTTTCAAGAGCAACCCCGACCTGCACTTCGATGCTGAACGGCTGGTCCAGGGGCGCACTCGCCTGGTGGGGGCCCTTCGGGAAACCCTGGTGGCTGCCAGAGCCCTCGAATATACATTGGCCCGCCAGCGCCTAGGGGCTGCACTTCATGCCCTGCAGGTGACTCTCAGGGCTTTTAACCTGCCTCCTCTTGCTTTGGGAGGAGGGTACACACCCCTCCTGAGCTGGCAGCACTTCCTCTGTCTGGCCAGGAGTAGCTACAAAGAAGGGAAGGAGAGAGGAAGACCTGGAGGTGGGGGTGTTAATTTATCCTAGAAAGCCTGTGGCTTAGACTCCAAGAAGGGCTGGGGTGTGTCCATTTGGGCAAAGCTCTTTCCTGGGCAATGAGAACAGAAGAAACAGGGGTACAGAAACAGGAGCAGCAGGGTGGAATTCTTTGTTTGGTGGGAACACCAAGTCAGGGCATATGGGCTGCACGACTGGGTGTTGGGCTCTGGGTGGCATATCAAGGTGTTGACCCTGACTAGATCAAATCAGTGCCTGTTGCCCCTTCCTTCTCTCCTGGGGACCAGGATTTCTATAGCCACAGCAACTGGGTGGAGCTGGGGGAGCGGCAGCCACACCCTCACCTCCTCTGGCCAAGGCAGGAGCTCTGGAGCCTGGCACAAGGTATGGCCATGATGCAGTTTGGAGGTAGGAAGGGACTCAGGGAGCTTCCTGTCCCCCGTGTCACCTTCTGCAGTCCCAGGATGGGACGATGCTTTATCCCTGCAGGGACTCTGAGGTCCTTGAGTAGCTAATGGCTACAAGAGTTCAGTGGCTTTCTCAGCCTTACACAGGAAAGCATCCAGGATCAGCTCAGACCTCACGCCAGTCTTGCCCGTGGCTTGTTCTATCCACCTGTGACAGCCCTGTGGCCTTCTCTTGAAGCCCCCCTCATGCTCCCAACTCACTGGGAGCTACGTCGTCCCATAGCAACTCACTATGGGATGGTAGCCTGCCTGTGGTTCACAGAGAGCAGAATCCCCAAAGAATTGGTACCCACACTTGTGGGTTGTGCACATCAGACATCCAAATGGTGACCCTGAGGTTTAGTGCAAAAAGCCTGGCCAAGGTGTCTGTGGCCTTTCCTATCTTTCCAGCTGAGAGGAGGATGTTAGGTAACCAGGGGTAAACCCAGCAGGTTGAGGCTTGGATTCCAGCCCCTGCCCTCTGTTCCCAGTGGGCGATCCTACATGCTCTGACTGTGAGGGGCTGAGCTGCCCTGGGAATATGCTGGACTCGACACTGCTCACCTCTGGCTACTTCGGAATGCATCCCCCCAAACCTCCAGGTACCAGATGCGAAGGCTCCCAGAAGGGACAGGAGAAAGTCACTTTCTTTGACTTTTTTTTTTAAGATTTATTTTATTTATATGAGTACACTGTAGCTGTCTTCAGACACACCAGAAGAGGGCATCAGATCCCATTACAGATGGTTGTGAACCACCATATGGTTGCTAGGAATTGAACTCAGGACCTCTGGAAGAGCATCTCTCCAGCCCCACTTTCTTTGACTTTAACACAAGATCCTGGTTGCATCTCCTTAGGAGAGGGTGGTGGGATAGAACCAGAATGGGTGGATGAAGGCTGAGGAGACATTGTCATTCTCTGTTGCCTGGGCAGTGTTGGGGAATGGATACAGAGAAAGACTCTGACCACTCTAGATGCACACAGAATGTCACTAAGTGCTGATGCTATCGTGCTGAGGGGTGGAAAAATCAAACCAGGTCAGAAAGGGTCCCCACAGTCTTTAGTAGGCACCGAGCCTTTGACTCTTACGTGCCAGATCTCTTCCCTTAATCTAGGGAAATGTAGCCATGGGGGCCATTTTGACCAGAGCAGCTCCCAGCCACCCCGGGGAGGCATCAACAAGGACAGCACATCCCCAAGTTTCTCCCCGCACCATAAGCTGCACCTCCAGGCTGCAGAAGTGGCACTCCTGGCCTCCATCGAGGCCTTCAGCCTCCTGCGAAGCCGCCTGGGCGACAAGGCTTTCTCCAGGTGGGTGGCCTCGTGGAGTCAGGTTCCCTGATGGGTCGGTGCTCCTGCCTGCGGGAACTGAGGCATTGGGGACGAATGCGGAAACTTCACTGCTCCTCTGACTTGAACCACAGGCTGCTGGACATCACCCCAGCTTCCAGCCTGAGCTTTGTCCTGGACACCACAGGCAGTATGGGCGAGGAAATCAACGCAGCCAAGATCCAGGCTCGCCGCATTGTGGAGCAGCGTCAAGGCAGCCCCATGGAGCCTGTTTTCTATATCCTAGTGCCCTTCCACGACCCAGGTAGCGGTGGTCTACAGGGATGATGGTGGGAAGGAGGGCCCAGGACAGAGGCTGGAGACCTCCCTCTGGTGAGGAGGTGGGCCTCAGGGCCATTCTACCTGTTGTCCTGAGTGAGCCTCTACTGGGTACCTGTGTCCATGTAGACAATAAGCTGCTTCTGCTATCTCTAAAATGGTAGGGGGCGGTTTCACAAGTCCAGTGCCTGCTTAGGCACCTGCCTCTGGCTTCCTTAGACTTCTGTGCTAATAGAATATGCCTTTTGGGTTCATTTTGTTTTAAACCATGGGTGGCTGTTTCGCTTTCATGTTGGTCTGCGTATGCACACGTATGAAGGACAGGAAAGGGTGTCAGATCCCCAGGAACCGGAGTTGGTGGTCCCGAGTCACCCAATATGGAGTGGAACTCAGGTCCTTGCCCCAGGGCAGCGACACTCTTACCTGCTGAGCCGGCTCCCCAGGCTGCTGCTGAGGTCAGAGATAAGATGAAGGTGTATGGGGAGGTTAGAGAGTACCACTCCTACATCTTCCCACTGAGCCCAAAGTCAGCTTACCTGGCCTGGCTCTACTGGTCTTACTGCACCCTTGGGCTGGCCATCTAATCCTTCTGTGCTATAGCCTCTATAAAACGGCCAGTGCGTGCATGCCTGGTTTAATCCTCCTGGATGGAGAACTCCTGCAGGGGGTAGTGTCTGATATTAAGTAGGGACTTAGTGTGTGCTTGTGGACACATGCGTCAATAACCTCATAGTACCGTGTCCGGGCGTTTACAAATGCAGGGCTCATTCAGTTCTCCCAAGGAGCCTCTCAGGTGAGTTCTATCCTTTTCTCTCATTACATTTTAAAGGTGAGGACTGGAGAAATGGTTCAGCAGCTAAGAGTACTTGCTACTCATGCAGAGGACCTGGGTTTTGGTGTTCCGTATTGGTATCCACCTCGGGGTAGAGGCTCACAGCTCCCTCATGGCCTCTATTCTCCTCATCCACCTGACCTTCCTTTCCTCTTGCCCAGGGTTTGGCCCCGTCTTTACAACCAGCGACCCGGACAGCTTTTGGCAGAAACTCAACGAGATCCATGCCTTGGGGGGTGGAGATGAGCCAGAGATGTGCCTGTCTGCCCTGGAGGTCTTGACTCTCCTTCCCTCTCCCGCCTCTCCCTTTCCCTCTTATCCTGCCCTTCCAGGCCCCGCCACCAGGGGGAGCCAAGAGCTAGCAAGGCTCCCTTCTCTTCCCCCAACCCCCTCACCATCCTCCCATCCTCTATCCTCGGTTCCATCAGCTTCCTTCCAGGGTCATGCTCCCTTGCGCTCTGCCCTCCCTGGCTCTACCCTGCTGCCCACCATTTTAAACATGAGCCTTTTTTTCTCCTGGCCAGCTAGCCCTGTTGCACACCCCTCCCCTCTCTGACATCTTTGTCTTCACTGATGCCTCACCCAAGGATGCTCTTCTTACCAACCGGGTGGAATCCCTGACTCGGGAGAGGCGCTGCAGGGTGAGCGCAGTGCTAGCAACCTGAGTATGGGAAAGAGAGCGGCCTCATGGGAGGTCACCCCCCTCCCCCGCCCCGCATCTTTAACAGAGTGGGAGGCCGTGCCCTTATTAAACGGATCCAATAAGCCATTCAGAGAACCCGTTGTGAGGGTCTCTGCAGTCACCAGGGTAGACAGAAACAAGTGAAGCAAGAAGGTTCAACATCTAGAATCTGACCCTGGGTGGTTTATTTTAGGCATTTTAAATATCCAGTGCAACTCTGGGGAAAGGTTTCCTGGTAACACTTGTCACAGTAAAGCTTTGCAAAGGACATGTGACTTCCTACTTAAGACTGGGAAACAATGCTCAAGATAAGGAAGGCCTAGGGAGGAAGAGTCTGAGATAAACCCCGAAGTCTGGAAGACTCGGTGAGGCCTGGCCCTACAGATAGCACAGAGCACAAGCTCTTAACTCCCACTTCCCCAGAGGATAGACATCTCTTCCGTTGAGGAGACAACCATTCATTCCCGGTATCTGCAGAGCTTATCTGTGAGCACAAGGACCTTTTCCCTCTGCATCAGGCAAACAAGGGCGGGCCTAGCTCTGTGGTGTCTAAATCTGATGCACTGGGTCTAATCCTTAGTACAACACACAAGAAGTAAATGCCAGTATGTATAAAGACAGAATTAAAACAAAGCCAGGAAATGAATCTCTGGGAAACTCCTTCCGAGGTGTGGTTAGAGCTCTCCCAAGGGCTGTTTCACTGGGAGGTCCCACCCACCACATCAGCATCAGCCAGGGGGCAGACAGCTCTAGAAAAAGTGGGGCAGAAGGACCTTCATTAACAATGCAGGCTGATTGGGAGGCAGAGGCAGTCAGATTTCTGAGTTCGAGGCCAGCCTGGTCTACAGAGTGAGTTCCAGGACAACCAGGGCTATACAGAGAAACCCTGTCTCGAAAAATCAAAAAAACAAAAAACAAAAAAACAATGCAGGCTGAGCTTCCTGGATACACCAAGCATTGGGTTGTCATTTGGCCACAGGTGACATTTCTAGTAACTGAAGACCCATCGAGGACTGGGGGTCGACGACGGCGAGAGGCCTTGTCTCCTCTGCGTTTTGAACCATATGAAGCAATAGCCCGGGCATCAGGGGGAGAGGTGATCTTCACCAAAGACCAGTACATCCAGGATGTGGCTGCCATTGTTGGGGAGAGCATGGCTGGTCTGGTGAGTGAGGGGAAGCTAGAGGGGGCCATGCCCTTAGCCAGAGCTGAGGTCTGAGGTGCTGTGTGCTTCTTCTCAAAGGAGGAGTTCTGACAGAAGTCAGGAAGGGACTCTTCTCTTCCCAGACATCCCTGGTTTCTTACCTTCCACCCTCTTTTCATGTCAATAACTGCACCCTGGCCTCTAGGGCTGCCATAGGAAATCAGTTGTTTGTTTGTTTGGTTGGTTTTTTAGTTTTGTTTTTGAGGCAGGGTCTCACTATGTAGTCCTGGCTAGCTTGGAATTCACTGTGTAGACCAGGCTGGCCTTGAACTCACAGAGATCTATCTATTCATCATCTTTGGAGGGGGAACAAGAAATGATGACGTCATTCTAAACCCCTCACCTCCAAGCACAGTCCCTGGTCCATGCAGGGCCCGCTGACATCCATCCTCCCTGTGGGAGGCAGTCTTCCCATGTCCCTCCTCTGCCTTTGCTTCCACCTCCCTCCATGCTTTCCCTCTTTCTCTCCTTTGGACCTGATCGTATCTCCAGGTGACTCTTCCCCTGGATCCCCCTGTCTTCACCCCTGGGGAGCCGTGTGTGTTTTCTGTGGACAGTCTGCTCTGGCAGGTCACAGTCCGGATGCACGGGGACATCAGTAGCTTCTGGATCAAGAGCCCTGCAGGTATTCTAATGTGGGGCTCAAGGCAGACAGAAGATTCAAGAGTGGAGAACAGGAGAAGGACTGTGCAGAGAGAAAAGAATTACTTCATGTGACAGTGTCTTGTTCCCATCCAAGGGGTGTCCCAGGGCCCAGAGGAGGGCATAGGTCCTCTGGGTCACACTCGTCGCTTTGGGCAATTCTGGACGGTGACCATGACTGACCCTCCTCGGACAGGGACTTGGGAGATCCAGGTAGCAGCTGCGGGAACCCCCCGGGTGAGAGTACAAGGTAAGGAGAAGGGTTCCTAGGCACAGCAGTGGTGAGCCGTGGTGGCCGTGGTCCTCACAAAGTCTAAGACTGCTTCCCCTCCCAGCCCAGACCTCTCTGGACTTCCTCTTTCATTTCGGTATCTCTGTGGAGGATGGACCCCACCCTGGCCTCTACCCCCTGACTCAGCCAGTTGCAGGTAGTACTATTCCCTGACCTCTGCCCCCTTGGTCTGCTGCAGTGTAACTGTGTGTAAATGAACACATGTGTGCCTTGTTTGATGAGTAAAGCATGCTAGGGAGAGTCCAGCTTCATGGGCCTCACGTGGTGCACTCCTATGACCCTGCCCAGCTGAGACCAGACATTCCTTTTACCCTGCACCTCCAACAGTTTCATGCAGACCAACTCCTTTCCCTCTCACCTCAGGTCTCCAGACCCAGCTGCTGGTAGAAGTGACAGGGCTCACCTCTAGACAGAAGCTTGTGGGTGGCCAGCCACAGTTTTCCCATGTTGTCCTTCGAAGGGTCCCAGAGGGCACTCAGCTGGGCCGGGTGTCCTTGGAGCCCGTGGGACCCCCCGTTCGAGGCCTCCTTGCTGCCTCTCTACCACCCACACTGCTGTCAGTCTCTTCTCCCTTCTCCCTGGAGCTGGTCGGCCAGGGTGGAGGGGGAGAGAGCCTGCGGAGGACTGCGCCCCAGCCTTGCAGTGTGGCCCCCGTGCTTCTGGAGGTGAGGAGAAGTGTGGCCAGGGCTGGGGAGGTTAGAACCAGCTGTTCTGACCCGCCCTTCCTTCCCTGCAGCTGAGTGGCCCTCCAGATTTCTTGACTCCGGGCAGCAAGGCCCCTCTCAGCCTCCACATCGTCAGCTTCTCTGGCCCCCAGGATCTTGATCTTAGGACATCGGTGAACCCTAGCTTCTCCCTCACCTCCAACCTCTCCAGGTGAGTCTTTTGTGAACCTCTGCTTGGGTTCTGGCTCTACCCAGTCAGTTCTACAGGGGCTGGGGCTCAAGGACTTGACCCTTAGCCCTCAATCCTGTCCTATGATTGGCTTCACCCCTTGGCTGGGACCTACCAGGGACCTTCTGTCTGATCTGAGGTTGTCCACTCTTCAGGGCTCGCCTGGGACTGAATGAGTCTGCCTGGGGACGCCTGTGGCTAGAGGTCCCAGATTCAGCAGCCCCTGACAGTGTGGTGATGGTGACTGTGACTGCAGCAGGTCAGGGAGCCAGCCAGGTGCCCCCAACCCATGCCTTCCTCCGGCTGCTGGTGCTGGCCCAGTCCTCGAAGGTAAGGTGCTTCCTCACCCCCTCGGCAGCGGGGGGGGGGGGGGGGGCGGGGATGTGGGGGGAGTGGAGGCTCAGCACTCTTCACCTTCTCCCTCCTCTCCACAGGACCAGCTGGACGGCCCTGCCCACTCTGCTGCCCCTGTGCTGCCCCCGGTCAGCCCTGCCTTGCTTCCTTCCACTTTGGTGACTCAGGGCAGAGCTGGGGGAGGGATGGCAGGCAAAGCCTGGTGGGGAACAGTTGGAGGGGTGCTGTTCCTGCTAGGCTGCACTTCCTGGTAACACAGGAACAGGACATCAAGCCCCATTTTCAGTCTGCCCTATGGGTGGGATGGTCACGTGGATTCAGGGCCCTGCCCTGCCTACCTGGTTTGGGGATTTTTCTTCCATCACATTTGTCCCTCCTCTTTCTTTCTTTCTTTCTTTCTTTCTTTCTTTCTTTCTTTCTTTCTTTCTTTCTTTCTAGATTTATTTATTTATTATATGTAAGTGCACTGTGGCTGTCTTCAGACACACCAGAAGAGGGGGGCATCAGATCTCATTACAGATGGTTATGAGCAACCATGTGGTTGCTGGGAATTGAACTCATGACCTTTGGAAGAGCAGTCAGGTCCCTTTATCTTTCTTTAGACCAGGCTGGCCTCACAGAGATCTACTTGCCTCTGTGTGTCTTCCTACTGCTGGAATCAAAGGCATGCACCACCGCTGCCCGGCTCCCTTATCTTTCTAAAATGAGTAGATTGGCATAACCAGGTGGTACCTACCTGTCGCCCCTGTAACAGGGAGGACTGCTGCTGTGAGTTCAAGGCCAGCCTGAGCTATGAGACCCTAGCTCAAAATCCACATCAACCAAAACCAGAAGATTGGGATGGAGGGTGATGGGTTTCCCTTGGGGTGCTTTTCCTAACCCCAACAGGAGCCAAACCAAAGGCTTTTTTTTTTTTTTTTTTAATAAGGAAGCTGCTGTTTATTCCAGAAGCAGAGCAGGACACAGGGCACAGAGCAGCACACAGGGCACCAGATGGTGCAGTTTTCACTCTAAGTTCCAGGGCAGCTGCTTTAGCTTAGTTTTGCTTCAGCTGAAGGCGAGTCTCAGTGATCACGCCTTCTCACCGGATACACTGGGGAAAGACGGTTGTTGTGCACGATGAAGGGGAGAGCGAGGGCAAGGGGCATGGAGAAGGAGCTGTGGACACTTTGTACCAAGCTGTCTGAATTTCTCAGCCTGGAGCCCCCTGGCTGCTGAGTTAAGATGAAATCGGGGTGGGGAGGGGCAGGAGTATTCTGACTCCAACCCCACCCCTTACTCACCAGTGCAGGGAGGGGAGGGTCTCCTGTCTACACAAGGGTAGGCCCCTTTGGCCCTGGGGGAGCCTGGCTGACCACCTCTCCCGTGGACTGGGTGACTCCTTTCCGATGCTTTGACAACTCCTAAAAGAGAGAGAATCCGCCCTGCCCTGCACCGTCCCCCACCCTGTGGGTTTGTCAGCCAGGGCTCAACCCCTGTCAGTTCACCCATTGCCACCAGAAGTTCTCTTGCCCTGACATTCCCTCCTGGTCCTGGACTGTGTGGGAGTCAGCCAGTGCATATGGACGAGGCTAAATCAGTACGACTCCAAAAGCCCCGTCCGTCCCCGAAGTCTAGAAATTAAAACTAATAAACTCACCTTGTGAATCAGACTGTGCAGACAAGCATTCACCTTTTGAATCCGGGTTAGCAGAGGGGCATCAGTCTCTGAATGCAAGTCCATCAGAAAGTCCTAGGCAGGGTTGGAGGGTGACCGAGTGCTGGAGACAGGTCCTCCTGCCACTTCCTCACCACGGGCCACTCTTCTCATCAGATTCCCTTCTCCCAGAACCCTTCCAGACAGATGGAAAGGCCAGCCCTCTCTCTCCACCTCCATCTTTTTTTTTTTTTGGTTTTTGGAGACAGGGTTTCTCTGTAGCCCTGGCTGTCCTGGAACTCACTCTGTAGACCAGGCTGGCCTCGAACTCAGAAATCTGCCTGCCTCTGCCTCCCAAGTGCCGGGATTAAAGGCGTGGGCCACCACTCCACCTCCATCTCTTAAAATTGCAGTCAGTTCCTTTCAAACTACCTGGAACCCCACCCCCACCCTGGAACCCCACCCCCACTCCTGTTCCTTATGGGTCTTCTCCCCCCCCCCCCCCCCCCGCCCAGTGAGAGACACCCAGGCCACTCTCTGATTCTCTGTGGGGTGCTCAGATGGAGTCCCTCTGAATGGAATGCAGACCACTTCTTCCAGCACAATGAACACTGGTGGCTGTCCTGTCATTTCCAATGCTATTCCAGTTCATGTGCCCTGCCCGTTAACCCTCCCCTTCCCAGAGCAGCCTTTGAGGTCCACGTGCTCCCTGCTTCTCCCTCCCCAGCCCGTGCACAGATGGCTGCCCCCTACCTCGCCAAGGGCCCCCAGCTGCAGCTGCCGTTGCTGGGTCTCCCTCAGCCGGTCTGCGAACCAGGCCTGGCCATGCTCCAGCAGCTCCAGGCCCTGCCACAGAGCATCTTGTTCCCTCTCCAGAGCCTGCATCATCTGCAGCTGGCTTAGAGGAGACACAGGCCAAAACGACTCACTCCCAGCAGGACCCTAGGTATGGCAATCTCCTCTAAAGGGCTCACTATCTGATCACTAAGGATTTGAATAACAAAGGAATACAGAGGGAAAGTCTGTGGGTCCTCAGTTGAGAGGAAATATATGCAGGGTACATCATGGGAGGGGATGTCCCAAGACTGAGTTGGTCTCGCACTCACCCAGAGGAAGAAGTTCTGGGCTCCTGGGTCTTGGCGGCTTGTCCCCAGTGGTAGCAGCAGAACAGTGTAGGGCGCTTGCACCAGGGGTGGCCCACCAGGACCTGGGCTCTCCATGGCTCTAAAGTAGGAAGGGCGGAGCCGGGGCTGGTCCCTCCCCAACCCATCTTCTACCCATCCTGCCTTGTCTTTCAGCCTGTGAGGCCAGGATAATTCTTAAGGCAACAGATAGCTTCCCTTAAACTGTGTGTCAACCTTCATTTTTGTTTTTGTGGTTTTTGTTTTGTATAGTCTGTTGGAAGTAGCTTGTCCTCATTGAGTCCCAAGGACAGAATCTAAATTTATTTAAAGTTTTATTTAGAGTCAGGGTCTCCCTGTGTAGCCTAGCTAGCCTGGAACTCACTATATAGACCAGGCTGGCCTCAAACTCAGAGCTCCACCTGCCTTTGTCTTCCCAGTGGTAGAATTAAAGGTCTGCACCATCGTACCTGCATTTATTTATTTATACCACCATTCCTGACTAAATGTAATTATCTACTTGTTAGTTTATGTGTATGTGTGTGTCCATGAGCTTATGTGTATTCCATGTGTCCCAGAGCCCCTGAGACTAGAAGAGGGTGTAAGATCCCTTGGAACTGGAGTGACACACAGATGTGACCCACCATGTGGTTCTTGGAACCAAAGCCACTTTCTCTGCAAGAGCAGTCAGTGCCTCTAATCACTGAGCATCTGCCCAGCCCAACTGTCACTATATTTGAGTGACTTCCCCCTGTCCCAGCTGATGTCCTGTTGGGTGACCTAAGGAAACACCTTGATCTAAAATAAGCTTTATTCCTAGCACAAGACACAATGTGCAAACTGAGAACTCTGCAGTAAGGGAAAAAAAAAAACCCGAAAAGGCATGGTAGGCCCCGGGGCTCAGGTAGCTGGGAGGCGAGGGAGGACTCTCAGAGGATGGTGGGAGCAGCGGGCAGCACTTCCTGACTAATGAAAATGTCCAGGTCCAGGGTGGGATCCTCCAAGTCCAGTTTTAGAAACGTATCCACCAGTGCCTGGCAGCTGCAGGAGAGACAGAACAGTGTGGCTGCTGGGTCGCCAACTCCCTATGCAGACAGAGGGGAGGGTCTGTGCGGGAAACTGCAGCCTTGGAGAGCCAAGCGTTTCAAAAGCAGCCATGGATACTGAGTTGGTTTTGTTTGTCGTTTTCTGACAAGGTCTTGCTATGTAGCTCAGGCTGGCCTTGAACACCAGGCTTACAGGCACGTGCCCGTGCCACACCTGACTTGGTGAGGAGAAGGAGGAGGAGGAGGAGGAGGAAGAGAGCACGGGGCTGCAGAAAGATGGCTGGGGCCAGGTGAGGGAGAACACAGGAGCTGTGGGGAGCATGGCAGGCCCCACTCACTTTTCCATTTGGTTCCTCCTCAGAAGCTCATTCGTGGCCTTGATGGGTTTCCCACTGCGGATCAAGTCTGAGACCTAGCACAGAGGCACAGGGAGGATGGGGTGAGGACGTTAGGGAAGAGGGGAAATGAGGGTCAGAAGTCCTGTGGGCCTACAAGTCCAGAGTTTCAAGAGGAACAGGAAAGAGGGTGCAGAGATGCCTCAGCAGCTAAGAGCACTGACTGCTCTCTCAGAGAACCTGGGTTCAATTCCCAGCACCCACTGGCAGCTCACAAACCATCTGTAACTCCAGTGTCCTGAGATTGATGTCATTTTCTGACCTCCACAGACACCAGGCACATGTGGTGTATTTATATAAATTCAAGGAAAACACTCATATGCATAAGATAAGTCAATCTTAAACTTAGCAAGAGGAGCAGTGTACTTGAGGGGGCCCGAGGTGGGGTGGTGCTCATTACCTCTTTGCCACGAGCAATGAGTGGGTCAGGAAGCCCAGCCTGGGCCGCTGTGTGGGAGGCGTGGCTGGCACTGGCGACGCCTTGGCAAAGCTGGTAGAAGAAGACAAGGTCTTCCCCATCCTCACAAGTCTCCATGGTCTGTAAAGAGAACAAACAAGGACCCTGTGCCTTCAGTGCCCTGGGGCTGAGAAGAGGGAAAGGCCATGGGCAGAGTGACTTCCTCACCAAATACTGCACCAGGGGTCCTTGCGGCAGCAGCTGCAGCTGAACAAGGCTCAGGAAGTTGGTGGCTACAAAGACGTGGGGGCAGCTGGGTCCCAGTGCTAGCCAGTGACGGAGCACAGCAGCCAGAAGTGCCAGGCCATCCACCTGTCAAAGGGCAGAGGTGAGAGGGCAGAGCCAGGACAGCTGTGTCCTTCTGTAGCTGTCATGGCTTCTCCTCCCCTCTGTGCACGCATCCCCCTTTCTTCCCTGAGGTCAGTCTCCTGCTCCCGTTTCTCATTTTCCTCCATCCCCCCTCCTTAGCATCTCTTCATTTTCCTCCGCACCGAGTTGGTCCCCTTCCCGAATTCATCGATCAGGACCAGCGAGTGCTCTGTGGCATTGTTCACTGCTTTCGCCACCTGCTGGGCATGAAGGGGACAAGGGAGCTTCCTTAGCGGTCAGGGCTGTGATGTGTCATCATGAATAAACTCCTTACATGTGTCTACCCCTAAACCGCAACCTTTTTAATAGCGATGCTCTTATATGCCCGGCCTTCCCCTGCCAGCTGAGAGGTCACACAAAGGAGCCTCAAGAACTGTGGATGGTGTTGCAGCCTCCAGACTCTGACCTCAGTGCTCCCTGGCCCCCAGTGCAGATGCATGCATTGGAGGAAATGTGTTCCTGCCCAAGACTTCCAGGGGCACAGTTTCTACCCGGTCACCCTTCCCCCAGCCCCTGCTGCTCCCTTTAACCTGGTTGAGATCAATCATGAAGGTGGAGAGGCCGAGGGAGATGGATTCGCAGCTGTGAATTCGAGTGAAGATGGCGTCGATTACCCCAATCTCGGCCTCCTCTGCAGGCACGAAACTGCCCACCAGGGCCATGAAAGTGATCAAGCCTACCTGGGCCAGGGCAGGGGAGACAGAACATGGGCCTGTTGCCGTACTATGGGCAAAGTAAAAATGGGTCTCAACTAAAGACATGAACGACAGATTAAAGAGAGGACACAGTGTAACAGAAGAACAGAGCCCTGGAACACAGTTTCCTGGGTCCTGACTTCACAATTAACTCCAGAGTCAAGGTTGTGGGTAAAGGCATACTAGGGAACGGCATGGATCTATTTGGAGGTTGGTCCAGGGACTTGTGGCCACGGAAAGGTCTATCCTAAAGAACAGACTGTCCCTCAGAGGACAAGGACATGTGCTGTATGTGTGTGTGGGGGGGGGCAGAGGATCTGGCCTGGCGGCCAGAGGAGATGGAGATGTGGGCCCCCAGCTTGGCGGCCCCTCACCTGCTTGAGATATATGCTTTTCCCTGAGGAGTTGGGCCCAGTGATGACTTTGACCCTGCCCTGGTCCCCACCACAGTCCGTGGAGTTGGGCACGAAGGTTCGTGCACACAGTTCCATCAGAGGATGCCTGTGGTGGGTAGAGAGACACTGCATGGTTTGTGGACCCAGGGAGGATCCCCACAGCAGGACATGGGGCCCCTTCTCACCTGCCATTCCTGATTCGTACTCCATGGATACAGGGAGAGTAATGCGGTCTCGAATAGCCGTAGTCCCGGGCAGCACTGGCAAGAGCCAACAGGACGTCCAGGCGGGAGGCAAGGTCCAATACCCGAGTCAAGACCGAAGCCCGTGCCAGCACCTGGCACTGCAGCTGGTACATCAACAGGGTCTCCTGGTCTGGAGAAGGAGAGAGAGAGGTGCCTGGAAAGATCTGGAAGCAGGCATGCAGATGCAGTGTGACCATGCAGAGGGGCCAGCATGAGAGCAGGGTCTGTTAGAGCAGCCTGCCCCCTCCTACCACGGGCTCCTCACCCCGGATCTCGCAGTGCAGGTCTCCCAGCAGCGTGTCCAGCTCCTTGGTCCGGGCGCTACGATAGTGCAGCTTGTCCTCTGAGAGAAACTGGGTGCAAGGAGTCCAAACTCTGGGCTTGTTGTCTCTTGGTTTTTGTTTTGTTTTGTTTTGGGACAGGATTTCATTCTATAGTCCTGGCTGGCTTGCAACTCACAGAGACCCACCTGCCTCTGTCTCCAGAGTGCTGGGATTAAAGCTGTGGTCACAAGCCAGGCAGCAGTAGCGCACACCTTCAATCCCCAGCACTTGGGAGTCACAGGCAGGCGGACTCTGTGAGTCTGAGGCCAGCCTGGTCTACAGAGTGAGTTCCCGCCACCATCATGCCCACACCACCACGCCCACACCACCATGCCCCACACCACCACGCCCACACCACCATGCCCCACACCACCACGCCCACACCATCACACCCAGTGGCTTTTCATCCCTTGGGTCCTCTCTCCTCTCCACCTGCCTGGACCTCCTCCAGCCCCTCACCCCCAACTCCTCTTCTGACTCAGGACTGGAAAAGCTTCTTAAGCTACAAAAATGATCCCACATCGTGTTCAGTGCTGATGGGTTGAGACCCTTCTTCCAGTTTCTTATCACACTCCTCCCACCACCGAGAGGTCAAGACACTTACCATGAAGTCCAGCCCCTCAATCTCAAAGTCACTAGCTTCCACCATGAAAGGCAAGCGGGGAATGGAAAGAAGGAAGCCAATCTGGGGAGAGAACGGAGTCAGAGTGGGCAGGAACCTACTGAACACCCTCTGGTCCAAGAGAGAGCCCAGACACCACTGGGATCCTCCATTCCTCTGTCAGAGACTGAAGTCACCAAAGATATTCATGTCACTGGGTTTAAGGACAGAGGGTGCCTGTCGCCCACTGACTGCCAGGGTTAATTTAGCTCATCTGGCTGGGTGTCACTTCCTCCCTTACCACTCCACATGAGACCTATGGATGCATTCATGAGCAGCTGTCCTGCCCTCCAGCGTTGAAAGGCTTTCATGCATCACCATGAAACTCCTGGGGACTTCACTGCTCCCCTGCACTCGCTCACCAGAGGGATGTAGATGACACTGCATGAGGGGATGCGAGAGTCCAGGTTCTCCAGCTCCTTCTGAGCAACTTCAGTGAGGAAGCTCGGAAGCCCTATCAGCCTTCGCTTCTCTAGGTGTGTAGAGAATTACATGCATATAAAAACGAGGTATGGGAGGATTAAGGGTTCAAGGCCAACTTTGGCCACATGAAACTATTTTTTTTTAAGAATTCCTGATTATCCAGGCGTGGTGGTTGGTGCATGCCTGCAATCCAAGCCCTCCAGAGTGGGAGCAGGAGGATCAGGAGTTTGAGGCTGTCCTTAGTGATATACTGAGTTTGAGGCTAGCCCATGCTACTGGAGACTCTAAAGGAAGAGCTGTCTTCTGGCTGCAGGCTGATTCCCATGTATGTGTCTAGCTGCGCATGGATCGAATGACTGCCCCAGGACCCCCAGGCCTAGGACCCACACGCCCAGCACTCACTGGCATCTATGTCAGGGTCTATGTTAGGGAGGACTGTGAAGCGATTTTCAGCAAGACTTTCCTCAAAGTCCACCTGAGGAGACAGATTAGACGTCCAGTTTCTTAGCACCCAGCACCCTCTCTCTGTTCTGTCCCCCGTTCTCCTTGGGCCCCAGATCCCCCTTTAATCCTCATCTTCAGACACTTCCTCTCAGCATGTTGTTTTGTCACCAGGTGACCCCACATCTCCCATGCGCCCCCACCTCCCACACCACATACTCCAAACCCCAGACCCTTTCTACTCCTCCATCCTGTCCCACTCCTCCTCCTCCTCCTCCTCCTCCTCCTCCTCCTCTTCCTCCTCCTCGGGTGTCTGGCTTCCGCTCACCACCTTCCCGATGAGGCTGGCAATGTGATGCAGGTCGTCAGAGAACTCCTGGGCAATGTCCTGAAAAAGCTGGATGGACTGTGGCAGAGAACGGCAGGCATCCCTCAGGCCGAGAGCACTGTACACAGTCTGTGGGAGAGATGACTGAGAAGGTGACCCCACCCAGGTGACATGGACAGAACGAGAAACACAAGGACCAATGGTGAACACTGAGAGGTTACCAAAGGCAAGAACACACACACACACACAGAGACACAGATAAAAAAACACATAGAGAGTGGGGCATGATGGTGCATGCCTACAATTTCAGCACTTGAGTGGCAGAGGCAGGTGGATCTCTGTGAGTTCCAGGACAGCCTGGTCTACAGAGTGAGTTCCAGGACAGCCAGGGCTACACAGGAGACTCTGTCTCAAAAAACAAGCAAAGAGAAAGAAAGAAAGAGAGAGAGAGAGAGAGAGAGAGAGAGGGAGAGAGAGAGAGAGGGAGAGAGAGAGAGAGAGAGAGAGAGAGAGAGAGAGAGAAAAGAAAGAGGGCTGGAGAGATGGCTCAGTGGTTAAGCCATCCAAAGGTCCTGAGTTCAAATCCCAGCAACCACATGGTGACTCACAACCATCTGCAATGAGAGCTGATGCCCTCTTCTGGTGTGTCTGAGACAGCTACACTGTACTCGTATAAATAAAAATCTTAAAAAAAAAAAAAAAAGGGGGCTGGTGAGATGGCTCAGTGGGTTAGAGCACCCGACTGCTCTTCCGAAGGTCCAGAGTTCAAATCCCAGCAACCACATGGTGGCTCACAACCATCCGTAACGAGATCTGACTCCCTCTTCTGGTGTGTCTGAAGACAGCTACAGTGTACTTACATATAATAAATAAATAAATCTAAAAAAAAAAAAAAAAGGAAGAGAAAGGAAGAAAAGAAAGAAAGGAAAAACTGATGGAGAGAACAGATTATTATTAAATTAAACTTCTGCAAGAGGAGGACAAGAAAACAATCAGGCTGGGCATGGTGGTGCACGCCTTTGATCCCAACACTTGGGAGGCAGAGACAGGTGGATCTCTGTGAGTTCGAGGCCAGCCTGGTCTACAGAGTGAGTTCCAGGACAGCCAGGGATACCCAGAGAAACCCTGTCTCGAAAAAAACAAAACCAAAACAGAAAAAAGGGTTTTAGAAGTCAGGGAGGAAGTATGTTAGAAGAAGCAGAGGGAGGCCAGTGTCCCTGAGAACTAATTCTCCAGGGCAAGGTCAGTGACTGGGAGCTGATGTGACCACAGGTTAAGCTATGGACAGAGCATAGCACCAGAGGGAGTGTCCTTCTGTAGAAGAGCTGCATAAACTGCACAAGTCAAGGGCTGGGACGAGCAGCAGACTCAGTAGCCCCGATAAAGCAGACAGAGTTGAACAACTGACAAAGTCCAAGAATTTCAAACAAGTCTGGCGGGGCCTGAGGCTGTTTGGGAAGCCTTTTCACAGAAAAGGAAAGGAGGTGGGCCTTAAATAAAAACTCCAAAGTCAGCTGAGAACAGAGAGCAAATGAACAGAGGAGGGAGACGCAGTGACCCGCACTGATGTGCCAGACCACGTTCTAGATTTCCTTGTGAGTCAGAGCCCTGTGGGGTGGGCACTACCTCCACCTTCAGCTCACAGATGAGCAGTCTGAAGCACAAGAGGCAATGGCAGCCTCAACTCTCACAGCAAATTAATGAACTGGGGCTTGAATCAAGGGTGTAGCTCCCTTGTTCTCATTGTCACCATGCACCACTGCTAAGCTGCAACCCAACGTTTACTCTGAGATAATATCACACTAAGTTACCCACACAGCTTTCTTTTTTTTTTTTTTTTTTTTTTTTTTTTTTTTAAAGATTTATTTATTTATTATATGTAAGTACACCATAGCTGTCTTCAGACACACCAGAAGAGGGCGTCAGATCTTGTTACAGATGGTTGTGAGCCACCATGTGGTTGCTGGGATTTGAACTCTGGACCTTGGGAAGAGCAGTCGGGTGGGGTGCTCTTACCCACTGAGCCATCTCACCAGCCCCCCCCACACAGCTTTCTAACTCACTCTGTAGCCCAGGATAGCCTTGTGCTTCTTTTGCTTTGGGGGCACAAGGTCTCAATTGGGTGTGATGTCGAAAGTCTGTAATCCCAGCACTCTGGAAACTGAGGCAGATGGATCACAAATTCAAGATCAACTGAGATGTCATAGTGCATTTAAGGCTAGCCTGTGCTATATTTTGAGATCCTGTGTCTAAGCAACCAAACAAGCAAATGTCAGTGCTTATAAGGCAGAGACAAAAGGGCTGCTACAAGTTTGAGGCTAGCCTACTCTACACAGCAAGTTACAGGAAGTACATTGCTACACAGTGAGACCCTGTCTCAAGCTAGACAATAAAAATTTTTGTTGTTGTTGTGGTTTTTGTTTGTTCGAGACTGGGTTTCTCTGTAGCCCTGGCTGTCCTGGAACTCACTCTGTAGACCAGGCTGGCCTCGAACTCAGAAATCTGCCTGCCTCTGCCTCCCAAGTGCTGGGATAAAGGCATGTGCCACCACCGCCCAGCGTCTCTATGAATGTTAAGCCATTAGGGTTTACATAAAGAGTTCTATTCCAGATAGGGCTACATAATGAAACCCTATCTCAAAACAAACAAACAAACAAACAAACAAACACAAAGTTAGTAAATAAATGTGGTGGTTTGAATGAAAATGGTCTCCATAGGCCCACAGGTTGTCGTCTTGTTGGTAGAAGTGTGTCACTGGGGGTGGGCTTTGAGGTTTCAGATACTCAAGCCAGGCCCAGTGTCACTCTCTCTCCCTGTTGTGTTAAGAGCTTTTACTGCCACTTCTAGGAATTTGGCATTTGTCACTGGGCTCAGACAATATAAGAAACAGTGACTGTACTGGCTGGTTTTGTGTGTCAACTTGACACAGGCTGGAGTTATTAGAGAAGGGAGCTTCAGTTAGGGAAATGCCTCCATGAGATCCAGCTGTGGGGCATTTTCTTAGTTGGTGATCAAGGAGGGAGGGCCCACAGTGGGTGGTGCCATCCCTGGGCTAGTAGCCCCGGGTTCTATAAGAAAGCAAGCTGATCAAGCCAGGGGAAGCAAGCCAGTAAGTAACATCCCTCCATGGCCTCTGCATCAGCTCCTGCTTCCTGGCCTGCTTGAGTTCCAGTCCTGACTTCCTTAGGTGATGAACAGCAATGTGGAAGTGTGAGCTGCATAAACCCTTTCCTCCCCAACTTGCTTCTAAGTCACGTTGTTTGTGCAGGAATAGAAACCCTGACTAAGACAGTGACCATGGGGCTTTGTTAACTCCTTTGCTTAATGATCACCTTGTGTGTTTACTACTTCTCTCCATTACTTTGTTTGTGCTCTAAGAACTGCCCATGTGTTTTGGATGTACCTAGAATAATATCAAAGCAGGCCTGAGAGAAATAAACCCGCTTCAGCCTCAGTGCAGGCTGGAGTCTTGTAATTTTGTCCGTTTTTCATTTTTCTTTTTTCAATCCTCACTCCCTCCCTTTTGAGACCTTGTTGACTGACTGAGCTGGCTTGGTCACTGCTGTCTGAGGACTGGGATGTGGAGTTCTAAGTTACATCTCTAGTACCATGTCTGACTGGATGCCGCCATGCTCCCACCACAATAATGGACAGAACCTTTGAACTGTAAGCGAGGCCCATTTAAATGTTTTTCTTTTTTTCTTTTAAAAGTTGCTGTGGTCATGGTGTCTCCTCACAGCAATAGAACATTGTCTAAAACATAAAATGAAAAATTTAACTTTGCTTTATAATTATGTAAAAACATTTGCAGTCATATCAACCCAGACAAGTTAAACATGGACACATTGCACAGACAGAGGCAAACACTCCTATATATCAAATAAAGCTTTACAAATTAAAAAGAAGCCAGGTTGAGCTGGGTGTGGTTGCACATGCCTTTGGTCCCAGCATGTAGGAGGCAGACAGATCTCTGTGAGGTCTGTGAAGTCAAAGACACAGCCTAGTCTACAAAGAGAGAGAGCCAGGAGAGCCAGGGCTACACAGAGAAACATTTTCTCAAAAAACCAGATAGATAGGTGGATGGGTGGGTGGTAGGTGGATAGATAGGTGGGTGGATGGATGGACAGATAGACAGACTGACTGATGGATAGATAGATAGATAGATAGATAAAGTAAATAAGTAAATAAAAATAAATAAAAAGCTAGCCACGGTGGCTCACTCCTTTAATCCCAGTACTCGGGAGGCAGAGGCAGGTGGGTCTCTGAGTTTGAGGCCAACCTGGTCTACAGAGCGGGTTCCAAGATAGCTAGGACTACACAGAGAAACCTTGTCTCTAAAACCCCTAAAATAAATAAATAAAAAGCAAGCAGGCAAGGAAGACAGGTGAGTGGACCAACACGGGGTAGGGGCAGACCTCATGGTTCTGATATTGAGTAGCAACATCAGTACCAATTCTGTGATGGTCACAATGAAGTGTTTATGGCTAGAATAATCTAATGGTTGGAGATGAAGAGATTGTTATGAGTCAAAGGGTTGAAGCTGAATGTGTAGCTAAAAGAGGAGTAATTGCACTATTCACCTGCAAACATTTTTGCTATTTCTGCAACACAGAGTTTAAAGGAACCATCAGTGAGTAAAGTGTGGCATGGTGTCCCAAGAGAAGAAGGTCTAGACACAGGCCACGAAGGCTTGACTTGAACTTCTGATCTAAAACGGGAAGCCTGTAATCCCAGAACTCAGGCACAGGGGCAGGGAGATACTAAGAGTGAGGCTCTCCTAGGCTATACCTTGATGCCAACAAAACAGCGGCCTTACCTTGTAGAGGACCTGCCAGTCACTGACCTTGGTGTGGGACAACTTCATGCGTTTCAGAATCAGCTATAAGCATACAAGAGACAGCTATGGTTTGCCATTTGACATCTGATGCCCCTCAAGGCATTATCCTCCAGGTGGGAGAGATGGTCTTTCAGAGGACCAAGGTTTGGTTCCCAGCACCCACAACAGGAGGTTCACAACCACCCATAACTCTAGCTTTAGATGATTCATCATCCTGTTTTAGACTCTAGTCACCCACACTCACATGGGTGTTCTCCACACAGAGTCACCTAATTTCTGTTTTGTTTTGTTTTGTTTTGTTTGAGAAGGTTCCATTAGGTAGCCCTGACTGAACTGGAACTCACTATATAGACCAGGCTGGCTTCAAACTCACAGGCCTGGCTATAGATGCATATAATTGAAAATAAAATAAATATTGGGCTGGGTGTGGTGGTGCATGCCTTTCATCTCAGCACTCCAGAGGCAGGTGGATCTCTGAGTTCAAGGCCAGCCTGGTCTATATAGCAAGTTCTAGAATAGCCAGGGCTACATAGTGAGACCCTGTCTCAAAACCAAACATCCAGGTGTGGTTGTACACAGCTTTACTCCCAGCACTCAGGAGGCAGAGGCAGGTAGAGCTCTGTGAGTTCTAGGCCATACATGGGTACATAGTGAGACCCTAACCCAAATCAAAAACAAAACCCAACCAAATGAAATTTTAATAAAATAAGCTGTCTAAGTTTTTCTATAAGCCATCACTCTTATTCCCCACCCTGATCTCTGCCCTGGGCTCACAGGCACATTCTTGATGTGGCTCAGGAGTCGGTGCAGCATCTGGGCCATGTCCAGGTTCTGAGGCATCAGGAAGAACTGAATGACATCCAGTCGGGAATTGAGTTCCCTTAGCTCCCGGGTTGGACGTGTAAACCACAGCCTGGAGGGTTGGGATGGGAAGGTTACAAGTCACTTCTTCTCTCATCTTGACTTTGCTTGGGGAGCGTGGTACTGTATACCTGCAGCACACAATGGGAAAGAACTAACTGGCAAGTGCAGGCCCCGTGTATATAGGCTCGTTTATATGTGCATTTTGAAAACTGCCGGAGTAGTCACCATGACTGTGTCTATACTGAGACCATGTGCCGCTCCGTGTGGATATGTGGTGGAGCATGTCAGTGTTTTAGAGAGGAACAGTGTGTTGTGGTATTTGTGTGCCAACACTGCAGCTCTCTGCAGCTGAGTGGGAGATGGTGAGTCAATATGAGTTTGCTATCTGTGTGTAGCCGCCACAGTATCTCAGGGAAACAGCATAGACAAAATATCATCTTTCCCTGCTCTTTCTGCATAAATGCCTGTAACTAATTTTCATCCTCACCCCCACCCTCCAGACTCCTTCCATCCTTCCTTCTTTGGCAAAGTTTAGGGCTGTGTCAAGGCTTACTCACTACCTAAATAACAAACTACTGAGACACACCCCCAGCCTGCAATTTTTTTTTTTTTTTGAGACAGGGTTTCACATCATTCAGACTGTTCTCAAAGTTGCTATCAAGGCTGACCTAGAACTCCTGCTCCTCTAGCTTCTATTTCCTAGAATTTGCTGGAATTACAGGTGTTTGCCACAGGCCTCTTTCCAGCCTGCTGTTCTTTGTGTGTTGTATGTATTGTACATATGTGAACACAGATGTCATGGCACTGGTGGAGATAACTCTGTGGAGTTGGTTCTGTCCTGCCTTTATGTGTGCTCAGGTTGCTAGGCCTGTGCAGGAAGCACCTTTACCTGTGGAGTTGGTCCATCAGCCCCTAGCCTACAATTCCTTCTTTTTCTTTTCTTATTTCCTTAATTCTCTCTTGCTTTTTGTAAAGGTGTGTGTGTTTGTGTGTGTGCGTGTATGCATGTGCCATATGCATAAGATGGAGGACAACTTGTATGACTTGGTTTTCTGCTTCTTCCATCATGAGTTCTGGGACTCAAACTCAGGTCATCAGGTTTAGTGGCATGTGCCTCTATTCACTGAGCTATCTCACTACACGCCAATCTACTCAGCTTACAATTCTATTTTGTTTTGGTTTTGGTTGTTTTGAGACAAGGTCTCATTATGTAGCCTTGGCTGACCTGGAACTCATAGAGATCTGCCTGCCTCTGACTCGGATGGGATTAAACACATGGTGGCCATGCCCAATTCATCTTACAACACTTTTTAAAAAAATAATTATTTATTTTATGTATATAAGTACATCTTAGTTGTCTTCAGACACACCAGAAGAGGGCATCAGATTCCATTACAGATGGTTGTGAGCCACCATGTGGTTGCTGGGAATTGAACTCAGGACCTCTGGAAGAGCAGTCAGTGTTCCTAACAGCTGAGGCATCTCTCTTACAACTCTTTTTGTTGTTGTTGTTTTGTTTTGTTTTTCAAGACAGGGTTTCTTTGTGTAGCCCTGGCTGTCCTAGAACTCACTCTGTAGACCAGGCTGGCCTCAAACTCAGAAATCCGCCTGCCTCTGCCTCCCAAGTGCTGGGATTAAAGGCATGCCCCACCAATCCAGGCTTCTCTTACAACTCTTAATAATGGTCATCCCTTAGTAGAGAAAGCTGATTTGACCCTCAACTATGAGAGTAAATGTTGACAGGGTGATGAGAACACAGGGTCTATCTAGTAGAAAGGACTTACAAGGAGTTTGAGGACGAGATCCTGAAAATTAAAATCCAGGTAAACAGAGGTGCCATGATCAGTTTAATTGTCAACTAGACACAGTCTAGAACTACTCTGAGGGATTATCTTAATCACATTCTTTGATGTGAGAGAACCCACCCACTATAAGCAACATCATTCCCTGAGCTTGAGAACCTAGACTGAATAAAAAGGAGAAAGCTCGTTATCCACAGGGATGTTTGCAGCTGTGCTGACAACATAAAATGAAGACTATCCTAGCTACTCCACTAGGTTCTAGATGGGCAGTTGGTATTTCTAGTACTGCTAATTGAAAGAGTGTTTTGTAGACTGCTATAATAGGCCTCAGTACTCAGTGTGTATTTGTTTATAAACCCATGTCTGAGGCCACTCACCTGAGCAGCTTCTGTCCCCACTTACAGCGGCATCTGTTGAGGATTCCTGTGGGGTATGCATAGGGAGTGAACTGGTTACAAGGTAGGCTGGTCTGGAGGCCCAGATACAGAACACAAAAGCAGCCAAATTAGTGCCTAGCTACAAATTGGATTATCATGTGAGGGTAGGAAAAGGGATGGACACCCAGTCAGGAAAATATATAAACGGGCATAGCCACAACTCACAAAAGCCCATCACAATATCTAAAACTAAAGCATAACCCAGTGAGAAGCTAGACACTTGGAGTCGCATCCCTAATAGACTCCAAAGCCAGAAGAACCAGATAAAAACTATATGAAGCAGTTCTAAAACTCCTCAGTGGACACACCCATACAAAGCCAGAGACTGAACACAGTATTGTTAAGGTCACAGCTGACAAGCAAATTACACTATATGGCTAGAGTCTATGAAGGAGCTTGAGTCAGGTGGGCACAGAGACTGAGATACCTGGGCTGGTGTGGAAAGGCCATCTGGCAATGTCAGTAAGCCAGAAGAGAGAGAGAGAGAGCGCGCCTGCGCATGGCTATAGAGTCAATTGCTTTTCTAGCATGTTTTCAGAGTGTGGGGTGAGCAACAGGCCACACCTACCAAAAAGGCTGAGCCCCTCCTTCAGCCCACTGGCTACTTTGTACACCGAGGGGTGAGACTCACTCTTGAAAATCTGTAGAACGCTGTCACAGAGAAATGGAGGAGTCTGAATTTCTATGCATCCCACATGTGGTATATGCATGCATGTACATATTTGGTTTTGAGACAGGGTCTCTCTATGTAGCCCTGGCTATCCTGGAACTCACTATGTAGACGAGGCTGGTCTCAAACGTATAGAAATCCCACTGCCTCTGCCTCTCAGTGCTGGGATTAAAGGTGAGCCACCACACTTGCCTGTGTGCACATATTTGTATGCAGGTGAACATGCTCCTGCACATATATGCAGAGGCTTTGTTCTCTCCATCTCGTTCTCTTTTAAGACAAGGTCTCTCATTGAACCCGGAATTCCCCATTTTCTTTGGCTAAGCTGGCAGCCAGTAAAACCCAGCAGTCCTGTCTCCACCCACGCCAGCACCAAGACTGCAGGCACACAAACCTCAGTGAGTGGCTTTTTATGCAAATGCTTAGAATCCAAACTCAGATCCTCAAACTTGTGTAGCAAAAGCTTTTACTCACTAAACTATGTTCCTATACATACTGTAATGGATTTTTTTTTTTATAATAAAGGGAGTTGAGAATTAAGAATAGAAATGTGATTTAAGTTAATAATAAGCTTCTTATTTCATGTCTAGCAACAGTAATCTCGATGTGTGGTTTATTACTCACTTCTTTTTTTTTTTTTTTTTAAAGATTTATTTATTATTATATGTAAGTACACTGTAGCTGACTTCAGACACACCAGAAGAGGGCATCAGATCTCATTACGGGTGGTTGTGAGCCACCATGTGGTTACTGGGATTTGAACTCAGGACCTCTGGAAGAGCAGTCAGTGCTCTTAACCCCTGAGCCATCTCTCCAGTCCCCTATTACTCACTTCTGTTTGACTTAGCTTCTCCCCTTAGGAAAGGAAAGAAAAGCCAGGTATGGTGTCTCATACCAGTAACCCAAGCACTCAGAACGCAGAGGCAGGCAGGGAGTTTGAGGCCAGTTGGTCTAGATAGTGGGTTCCAGAACAGCCAGGGTTACATGGAGAGACCCTGTCTCAAAAAAGAAAGGAGGAAAAAAGAAAAAGTAAACAAAAGGAAGGAAGGAAGGAAGGAAGGAAGGAAGGAAAGAAAAGGGTGGGTTGAAGTTGTCACTCAAGAGCAGGGTACTTGGGCTGGAGCGATGGCTCAGTGGTTAAGAACACTGATTGATCTTCCAGAGGTCCTGAAGTTCAATTCCCAGCAACCACATGGTGGCTCACAACCATCTGTAATGAGATCTGACGTCCTCTTCTGGTGTGTCTGAAGACAGTGATGGTATACTCACATACATGAAATAAATAAATCTTTAAAAAAAATAGGGGGGGTTTCTTGTCTAGCAAGCACCAGTCCCTCAGTTAATTCAAAGTTGCAAAGAGGAAGGACGGTGATTCCTCTGTGCCCCTTCCTTTCCTTTACCCTCATCCACACAATCACCCTTTTCTTTCCTTCAAGCCCCAGGATTAAAGAAGCCAGAGCCTCAGTAGGATTATCAGAGCCTTAAACTCGTCCTTTGTTTCTGCAGGCAGCAGCTTGTCTCCACCTCACCTGTAAGTGTCTTGATCTATGCTCACCAGATGGGTCCTAAGAACAGAAAAAGCCGCAAGAACGGTGTCTGAGGCATGAGGAGTCACTACTAAACTACTCCTCTCTCCCAATACCTCTCCAAGCAATCCAATCTTTCTGGTTCTCCTGTGCCAGAGCACACTTCAGCCACTGCCCTTCATCTGTACACATACAGACACACACACACACTCACACAGAGAAATACACATGCACACACCCTTTCTTCTTAGACCTCCCAGTCCTCTTTACTTTGGTTGAGGTTTGGATGAGTCACCTACAATACAAACTTCTTGAATCCCAGGATAGGGACGCCAACATCATAGTCTTCCAGTTCAACCCCAATTCTTCTTCGACTCAGGAACTTGAGCAGTCCTCCAAGTGCCCGGACCTGGGAGGGGATCAGCAGTGAAGTTGGATGAAGCCTAGTGTTCCAGAAGCTAGACGACACTACTATCAGGAAAACCGTGATTTTTACAGGGCTGGGCAGTCCAGTCACAATTCTGCCCTGTGGCTGGGAGCTCATGCCTTTCCCCAGCTGCATCCTAGCCCTCACCCCATGACCCAGCTCACCGTGAGGACACAGTCAAAGGGAATAATGGAGGAGAGGAAAAGGATTTTCTCAGTAGCAGTCATGGAGTCTGAGATGAAGGAGTAGTTTCCGGAAAGGAGACGCTGTTTGCTTATCTCTGGACCTATTTGGGGAGGATGGGGAGTGAAAGGTCTCATAGGTCCATTCTCTTGCCCCAGTTTAACAATAAGAACAAATCTGACCATATGGCTTGTCCAAGGCCATAGAGGTGGTTAAGGAAAGCTAAAGAAAGAATCAAAACATACAGATGTAGTCTCATTCTTTCGGTTCTTTATGTAATGTAGATGTCTGGCTATAAGCACAACCTGAGAGAGACAAGTGACTCAGGAGGCAAAAGGTCAAGATGGCAGGGATTGTGGATATATATGGAACTAATACTAATACTGCCCATTTCCTGTATTTCCTGTCCTTTTTGCAAACCTGGAAGTTTGCAAAGTAGGGAGTGCCTTATGGACCATGGTTCCCAGAAACAGTGCCGTTTCCTTTTTAATGCAACAAAGGACTTTGGCTCCAACGTTCAAAACTGTTTTTAAGAGTATCATCTCTCCATTTTCTTCCACTCCCCCATTCCTCACATACCTAACCCCATAGTTTCTCAGTAAGTTGTACTAAAGATAGTAAAGGTGCAGGAGAGATCTCGGGGAGACTCATGATGGGGTGTGGGAAGCAGCTTCCAGATAAGAGTACATGAGGCAAGGTTTCTGATAATAGGAGCTCCTTTCAGAGAAAGGACAGAGGCCCTGGGATGGGGGCTGGTAACATAAAAGGAAGGAGCTACCAAAATCCACGCTTGGCAGAAGTATGATTTCAGGTCCCTTTGGCTCTCTGTGCTCCTCGGAGGCTGTGGAGGCAAGAGGCCACAGTCTTGTACAGTTCAGGCCTGTCATTGTCCCATGCTCCCTCCCAGCCAAAGATTTAGTAGTCTATTTCCATTTCCCCTTCTCTATGCAATCCTTACCAAGCTTCCCTAGAAATCGAGTCATAGCCTCATCCTGTTTGGCACTTGTGACAACAGACTGGGGGTTGATTTCATCCAGAACTTGAAGAGAGAAGGAAGGTGCCTGATGAGTCGAAGGATATCTCCACTGTGACTAAGAGGAAAGTGGTGGCTCTCTTCCTGCCACTGTCTGTTCTCCTCAAGAATTTATCATCTTAGCCAGGCATGGTGACACATGCCTTTGACCCCAGCCCTTGGGAGGCAGGGGAATCTCCATGAAATCAAAATCTGCCTGATCTACACAATAGGTTTCAGGATAAACCAGAGCCACATAGTACATAGTGAGACCCTGTCTCAAAAAAAAACCAAAACCAAACTAAAGTTATTTTATGTCTGTAAGGGATGGTCTGCACACTGGGAGCGCAGTGGAGGAGACTTAGTAAAGGCACGGTGGGAAGGAACAAGAGTGTCCTGGAAACTATCACTAAAATCATGGTTTGCCAGGGACAAAATCTGTAGCATTTCACATACAGTAGGTACCTAATAAAGTTGTGTTGAATAAGTAATTCCTAAATCAGGTGACTATAAACTACATGAGGATGTATGAGTGAACACACGTCCCACCCCAGAGGAGAGGAATGCAGGGCTCTGTCGCACCTCTCTGGAGAAGCTTTAGGCTCTCGTGGTCTGGGGCATCTGGCATGAAGTGGATAGTGGAGTCACTAGTGTCATAGTAAGCAATGCCCAGGTATCCCGAGCTCCACAGCACGCACAGATGGATCTGTCCCGCGAGGAAGGAAAGGGGATCGATATCTGAATCCCTCGGAAGGGCATGGATTGGTCATCCCTTATTATTAATCATTTAACCAAATCTCGGAGATAGGCACTCATGGGGAGTTTAGTCAACGTGAAACGGGGTCGGCTCAGCCTCTCCCAGCCCTCCCAACTCCGCGGACACCTCGGCGGGCTCCTCCTCGTCCTCTTCCTCGATACCTCCAGGCCCCGCCATTGGGGGCTGAGGGCTGGGGAAGCTGGCTGAGGGGATTCCGGATCTGGGTCCGGGTCCCGGCGGCGTCCGGCCTGGGGTCGCTCTGAAAGCCATGGGCTCGGCGACTCTGAGGACATGGGAGGGGAAGGAGGTCCAAAAGCAGCATTCAGCAGGCGGCTGGTGCGCGGGCTTTCAGGGGACAGGCGCGGGGGCTGCCCCTTTAGGTTGGGAGCAGCTCCGAGCTACTGTCCCACCCTCATTCCTGTCACTCGAAGCCGTGCTTTGGAAGCTCTGACGGAGCGCGCTGTCACGTCAAGTCTCTCCCGCCACCCACGCCCTTACAGCCGCAGCGCGCTCTCCTGACCCACCCCCACCCCCTCCCCCACCCCCACCCCACTGGAGCCGCCAATTCGCAGCACTTTCCCGCCTTTTCCGTCACCTCAGCCGCGACGATCCACCTCCCTGACCAACCGCCGCAAGCCTGCAGCCTGTAGGCGTGGGCCGCGCGCGCTCGCCCCGCCCCCTTAGTGGCTGAAAGGGTCTGCTTAGCCATCCAACGGGAAGGCGGTGAGGACGCTAGATGTCGATTGGTCCGTTTGCATTGGGGGCGGTGCTAGAGTGTTCAAAATTCCCGCCCTCTGCCGTTGCTAAGCAGCCGTGTCGCAGAGCTTTGATTGATGTTGGGCGGAGCCCGCCCTAAACTAAGGTCCCCGCCTGGAAAAAGGGTCTGGGCCACGGTGGAGAAGGCCAGAGCCCGGAGGCCGACCTTAAAGGGCCAGAGGCAGTCTTCCTCCTTCCTGAAGAGTGGAGAGAAGCAACATTAATTCAACCTGTGCCAACAGCAACAACTCCGTTAATATTTGTACCCACTAAGTTAATATTTATAAAAAACTCAGAACAGTGCCCAGCAAACAAAGTAAGCGCTACATGAGTGTTTTAAATAAATAAGTGGAAGTAAGAACTAACTCCTGTTTCAGACCTACTTTGCCTGTTTCCTGATTGCAGGAGATGATCACCAACCACAGGAGCAACACGGGGCTTGATTATTTTGGAACCCCTGAAGAGGAAGTATAAGTATCTGAAAGACACTAAATTCTGAAAGTAGACCTAATTAGAACACATACAACCATACTACAGTCCTCTCACCCCTAAGGACACAGGGTATCTCTGACTGATGATCCATCTGGATGGGAAAGAAGGAGAAGGAAGGAGTTTCTGAGGGAAAGAAAAAAAACCATACTTTACAAAACAATAAACAAACAAACAAAAACTTCAGTGCTGGCTTAGCAGGTAAAAGTACCTTCAATTTTGTACCCAGATTGTCCTCTGTCCTCCATACCTGTGCTGCTTGTACACACACACTCACACTCACACTCACACACCACATAATTTTTTAAAAACTGTCCTAGCTACACTAAACTAAGATCCTGCCTGAGGTTCAGAAATGGCATGAGGTGACCTGGCTCTGCTGATCAGCGACTGGAAAAATCATCTCCAAAGGGGAGCAGGTCTAAGGGCTGGGTTAATGGTTACTCTTGGCAAATTATTGAGCAATGGAGTTATGGAAACCTGGAAGAGGTTATTGGTGACAGCTCTGGGGAGTGGCAGAGAGGGACACACCTTCCATTCTGGGGTATGAAGAGATTAGGGACTGGTTTACCAAGAAGAGGAAGGGATCAGACCCAGGAAGAGAAGGCAGCAGAAGAAAAGAAGAGCTGGAGAAAGAAGAAGTGGGAGCTCAGAGATAAGATGGCAGTCTACATTTTTTTTTTTTTTAATGCAGTCCTGGCTTCAAATCCAGGAGCACTGCTGGGTGATCCCAGGACAGAGCAGCCTGGAAAATAAAGGCAAGATAACGCATTTGTGTGTGCGTAGCAATTCAGGCAGCCACAGTCAATAGTGATGATCAGAGCAGCTGCGGCCATAAAGACAGCCAAGAGAGGCAGCCAAACCTGTTTGAATCTAAAGTTTCTCCCAGCGATCTAACTGTGAGCAGATTGCCCGCTGGCCACTTGCTGACCAGAGGGAAAAAAGGAGGTGTCTGGGAAATAAGGCTTCATGGAAGCCATCTCTCTTATCAGTGGGAAGAGGCTCTGGTGCAGATCTCAAGGGTCAGCATAGAGGGAACATTCTTAGGACTCAGCTGGGGCTCACGCATGAGTCAGTCTACAACTGTCTGCAACGCTGTAGTTCAAAAGCCCAAACACCAAGTATATTCTGCCTTCCTGGGGAGGAGAGAGATAAGCCAGCCCCCCCCCCCGCCCCCCGCGCCCCAGGGAGGAGAAAGCTCTCAGAAGAGGAAGCACAAGAGGAAACCACTAACTAACTGCTGTTCCAGCAAACATGCATCAATTCACCTCAGCCCTCCCTGCCTCTTTCAGTTTCCAGCCCAGTCTTTCCTCTCTGTCTTTCCAAGTCCAGAATATTTTCTTCAAATATGTCTGTATATGTGTGTGTGTGTGTGTGTTAGACTGAGAAGAAAAGAAAGCTAGTCGATAGTAGAGAAATTTAGAGTGTGGAGGTTAGATATTGGCAGACATATTTTAGGTTTTTTTGTTTTTTGTTTTGTTTTTGTTTTTTGTTTTTTCGAGACAGGGTTTCTCTGTATAGCCCTGGCTGTCCTGGAACTTACTTTGTAGACCAGGCTGGCCTCGAACTCAGAAATCTGCCTGCCTCTGCCTCCTGAGTGCTGGGATTAAAGGTGTGCACCACTATGCCTGGTTTTGTTTTTGTTTTTAAAAAAGGTAGAAGTAGTAGGCAGGGCAGTGGTGGCGCATGCCTGTAATCCCAGCACCTGGGAGGCAGAGGTAGTCGGATTTCTGAATTTGAGGCCAGCCTGGTCTACAGAGTGAGTTCCAGGACAGCCTCAACCACACAGAGAAACCCTGTCACTAAAAACCAAAATACACAAACACACACACACACACACACACACACACACACACACACGAGTAGTAGAGCTCTCTTCAGTAGCACTCACACTAAAATTGGAAAGATACAGAGATTAGCATGGCCCCTGCGGAAGGATGTCACGCAAATTTGTAAGGCATTCCATATTTTTATTTGCCTGTGCTTTATCTAAAATCATTTGTATAGGTGGGTAATTAAAAGATACTGAAGTGAAAAAAAATAGGTAGTAAAGTTCTATCTTTATACTAAAGTTAGACCCTCCAGAATCAGGCCTCCCAGGGAAAGTGACACCCCCCCCCCCGTCTTATTTACTTAGATGTCCCCCAAGACTCTGCTCACACTGACCTGTCTGACCTTTCCTTTTTTTCTTCCCGTGATAGAACCAGTCGCTACCCCACCCACCCCAGGATGAGCCCAGTGCTATCCTAGAACCAGGATAAGTCTCCAAGGCAACATTCACCATTGAGAGGAGGGTAAGGGGCCCGGGTTGGGGAAAGTCTAAGCTTGGCCAGGCTTCCAGAGGACCGCCCCCTGCCGTGAAGCCTGGGCTCAGCTTCCTGTTTCCCCTGCATCAGGCCTCCTGGCCTCTGGCGGCCTGTGTCTTGGAGTGCCCTTTGCCAATCTGTAGTCCTCAGCTCACTATCTCCTTCCCGATCCCCCTCCACACACGCAGAGCACAGTCCCAGCAAACCAGAAGACTGACTGGATAACTGAAAACAAAACAAAACAAAACAAAACGCAGAACCCTTGCATCCTCAAACTCCCTTTCTGCACCTCCGTGGTCACTTCGCTAGTGTCAAGCTTCCCTGTTTGATAGTGGCCACCCTTCTCATTAACGAAGCGAGGAAACTGAGGCACGAAAATGCTGCTGTGTTTAGGAGAGGTCAGGGAATCGAGGAAGCCCCCGGACTTCCCTTCTAACACCTTATCCCTGGGATCCCGAGACCTCTGACTTCAGTCCCGGACCCACTCCCACGATCCCCGTGTCCCCTCCCCTCATGTCCCCTCCCCAGGTCCAGGGCGGGGCCGGCCGGTGAGTCAGCTGCTCCCTGAGCTAAACAGGAGGGACCGAGGTGGAGCAGCTGGGTGTGGGGTGCACTGGGCCTGTGGGGAAGCCGTGTTGGAGCGAACTAAAGGGTCTGATCGGACTTGGGTTGCGCCGAAGGGACAGCCCTGAGTCTGGAGGAGAGAATCCCGGACCGTGAGACCCGCCTTCCCTTGCCCCGGCCCCTCCCAGTTCCCCCAGCGACGGCTGCTTCCTGGTCCCCGACGCAACCATGGCTGAAGAACAACCTCAGGTCGAACTGTTCGTGAAGGTAAGAACACTTTCTCTTTCTTTGGCCACTCTCAGGATTTCTGCAAGTCAGTCCTCCCCTCTCCTGGGCTCCAGCTCAAACTCCCCAACCCCTTCCTAGTTGACCCCACTCCCAGCCCCGGTGCTGTTTTGCTGGGGGCAGGGTGGGCGGGCAGACACGACTTGTGAGACGGTAATGGGAGTGCTAGACTCGCCCTGGGAAGTTTATAGAAGAGGTTTCCAGCAGCCTAAAGGGGAGAAAGGTAAAGTTTCAGGAATGAGAGAGTGAATGGGGTTCGGTGCGGGATCCAGGGGGATCCAGACAAGAGAAGGACCGAGAAAGGGACAGTGGTGGGGTTCGAGAAGGTCAGGAGAGTTGGCTACGACGTGTGGCCCTATGAAAGAAAGAGAAAAATGAAAGATGGGGCAGAGAGAACGTGGGGAGAGAGCGAGAAAGAGGGAGGGAGAGAGGGAGAAAAAGAGGAGAGGAGAGGAGAGGAGAGGAGAGGAGAGGAGAGGAGAGGAGAGGAGAGGAGAGGAGAGGAGAGGAGAGGAGAGGAGAGGAGAGGAGAGGAGAGAGAGAGAGAGAGAGAGAGAGAGAGAGAGAGAGAGAGAGAATGAATAAGAATCTGGTAGGGTTGAAGGATGAGTGTGTCGCATGGTGGAAGGAAAGAGCCTTCACGAAGAAGCAGCACAATCAGTGGCTGAGATGACTATCCCCCAGCTGAGGCAGGAAGGAGATTAAAGTTTAGCAGTAGTTACTTATGAAGAGAGGAGAGGAGAGCTCCAAAGGGGACAGGAGACTCCTTGGGTTAGATGTAAATGCCGGGCTGATACCGGGCTGGAAGAAAAAGCCCCCTCCCCCTGAGCCCTCCCCCTTTACACTATCCTCTCTGTGGGTGTGGTCAAGGCAAGCTGGTGCTAGGCTTTTGGCTTTTGGGTTCGGAAACCGCTGGCTGCCGCGCTCCTCCTCTGCCCAGGCCTGTCCCCTCCGGCACCACCCTTCCCCATACCCCCGTGCACGTCCCTTCCTCTCCGGGCAGGTCCTCTCCCAGTGAGCACATTCGCACTCGTTTTTTGCTTCTCGGCCTCTCTTGGCATTCCTTTCGTTCTTCCCGTCTGTGTGTCGGTGTTCTGTTTTTCTCTATCTTTTTTTTCTGGGTTTTCTCTGGCTGCCTTTCCCAGTTTCTTGGCCCAGGGAAGTGAACTGGAGCCTGGGTCCGCCCCTTAGGTGTGGTCCCCACCTCACACTCGCCTCCAGGGGCTATTTTTACCCTGGGCGAGGAGATGCTGTAGAGATCCTGGCCCTTTGTCCTGTGACGAGGATCTTAGAGGACCAGAGGACATGAGTGAGGGTTTGGGGAACTGTAGGAGTGGCGGCAGCTGCCTAGGCCTCTGTGTGTATAGGTCCCTGCCCCCACTTCCTTGCCAGGAAGGAAGCTGCTGAGGCCTGAAGACACAGAAATGAATCACCCTCAGTCTAGGGGGAGGTGTCCCTTGGGGGATGAGGTCACCTGCATCCAATTAGAGAGTTGCCCCCTTTGTTAGGTCCTCCATATCTCTAAGTTGAGATTAGGTCCTCTGCCTGCCAGGCCCAGCTTCCAGAAACAGCTTAGATAGAGGCTTAGTGAATGGGGACCCTAGTTTCCAAACCCTGCCCTACCTCTCTGCTCCGCTGAAGATCTAGTATTCAATTCCAACCCCACCAAGTCCCCTATTCTTTGCCTTTTGAATCCTGATTCTCAAAGCTAGCCAAGACTTAACTGTTCCTCTGCCTCCTCCCAACTGTCAATCACTGGGATGCCACCAGCCTACCTTTGCTGATCCAGAACCAAAGGAGAAAATAATCCTGCTCTCGGGGTAGCTTAGAGATTGTGGCAGTGTATGTCAGAATTAGCAAGAGGTTCAGAGAGCAGCCTGGTAAGGATGGGGTGCGCCAAGCCTAATGCTGAGTGTGTTATTTTTTTCAGGCTGGCAGTGATGGTGCCAAGATTGGGAACTGCCCCTTCTCCCAGAGACTGTTCATGGTGCTCTGGCTCAAGGGAGTCACCTTCAACGTTACCACTGTGGACACCAAGAGGTGGGCCCACTTCTGACCCTCTAAACATCCTTTGTGTGGATGCACGTGCACTGCATGCGCATGCGCACTCTCGTGAACCCGTCTTCCTTAAACCGGTTCTCTCTCTCGTCTGGGACAAATCTCTCCATTCTATGTCCCTGTTTCTGACACACACACACACACACACACACACACACACACACTCACACACACACACACATCCCTTTTCCTTTCTTGACGTGTGACCTCTTCTCCAGACGGACAGAGACTGTACAGAAGCTCTGCCCCGGTGGGCAGCTGCCGTTCTTGCTCTATGGCACCGAAGTGCACACAGACACCAACAAGATCGAGGAATTCCTGGAGGCCATGCTGTGCCCTCCCAGGTACAGGGACACTTGGAAAGAAAAGGGGAGCTGGGAGGCTTTGCAGAACAAAGGTCGAAGAGGGGAGACAGGGAGGCAGGGGGAAGTACCCCAGAAAGGACTTCACTTTATCCCTCTGCCTTCCAGGTACCCAAAGCTGGCTGCCCTGAACCCTGAGTCCAACACCTCGGGACTGGACATATTTGCAAAGTTTTCTGCCTACATCAAGAACTCAAACCCAGCCCTCAATGACAGTGAGTCTTATGGGTCAGGGGCTTAGGTCCTACAGGGTTGGGGCATCTGTGAGCTCGGCTGTCAGGGAGATGGAGAGGATGTTTTCAGACCCCCGCTGAGCCTCCATTAACCTCCTGGCTGGCTGGCTGTCTCATTGCTAAGACTTTTGGAGTTTAGGGTTTGTTTTGGTTTTTTGTTTGTTTGTTTTTTGGTTTTTTTGAGATTTTATTTATTTCTTATATACATGAGAAGTATTTGTCTGTATATCTCTGCATCAAGAGCATGAAGTGCCTGAAGGCCAAGAGAGAGTATTAGAGTCCCTGGGATTGGAGTTACAGATATTGGCTGGGAATCAAACTTCAGGTCCTCTGCAAGAACAGCCAATGTTCTCAACCACTGAATGGTCTCTGCAGTCCCAAGACCAGCTTTTTAATTGGGTACTGGCATTTGAAGCTGAGTTCTTATGTTTATACATCACATGTTGTACCCACAAATCATCTCTCAACCGTCTAGAGTTCACTCTTTTGTTTTGTTTTGGTTGGTTTTTTTGTTTGGTTGGTTGTTTTTTTTTTTTTTTTTTTTTTTCTTTTGGCTTTTTGAGACAGGGTTTCTCTGTGTAGTCCAGGCTGTCCTGGAACTCACTCTGTAGACCAGGCTGACCTTGAACTCAGAAACCCGCCTGCCTCTGCCTCCCAAGTGCTGGGATTAAAGGCGTGCGCCACCACATCCGGCTCCTACAATTCATTCTTAAAGTGCATCCTCATGTGTGCAGCCCACACCACCACGTGTACTGCAGCATTGCCAGGCTCACAGACATGAGAGCTCTTTTACTATTTTGCATACATACTTTGCTCTTTGGTAGAACTGGGGAATGACCGATTCTGGGAAGGTCTCGGCATCTCTCTAAATCTGCTTCCAGATCTATAGAGTGGGGATAACTTCCATTTTCTCGATTTGCGTGAGAAGTGAATGGCTGAGACTTGTTTCTAGACTGACTGGGAGGCTGAGGGAGAGGATGTGACTCAGTGTACAGAGCTTGACTTGTGTGCGAAATCCTAGGCTCCATTTCTAGCGCTTGTGGGGATAAATTGCAAGCCGGCGGCTGGGGAGATGGATGTCACCTGTGTGCTTGCTACTAAAGTCTGAGTACCGAGTACTTGCGTTTGGATGCTCAGTGGTCAAAATCTTTGAATGATGGGCACCTCTGTAATCCCAGTGCTGGGGAAGCAGAGGTAGGAGGGCCCTGGGCTCAGGCGATCAGCTAATAGAGTCTGATTGATAAGCTCTAGGTTCAGGGAGAGAGACCTTGCCTCAAAAATACAGTGGGGACTGGAAAGATGGTTCACTGGTTAAAAGCTCCTGCCGAGGACTGGGTTTTGGTTTCCAGCATCCACCTGACAGCTCACACTACCTGTAACTCCAGTTTCTGGGGGTCTGAACCTGTTTCTGACCGCCACCACCACCACCACCACGCCTGCTAGGATCCTACATGTACAAGATGTGTGTATACTTCTATGGCCTCGCACACATACACATAAATAAAAATATATAAATAAACCTTAGAGAGAGAGAGAGAGAGAGAGAGGCTGGAGAGATGGCTCAGCAGTTAAGAGCACTGACTGTTCTTCCAGAGGTCCTGAGTTCAATTCCCAGCAACTACATGGTGGCTCACAACCATCTGTAATGGGATCCGATGCCCTCTTCTGGTGTGTCTGAAGACGGCGACAGTGTAATCATATACATAAAATAAATAAATAAATCTTAAAAAAAGGAAAAAAAAAAGAAAGGAAGGAAGGAAGGAAGGAAGGAAGGAAGGAAGGAAGGAAGGAAGGAAGATGGAGAACCATTGAGGAAGACAATGGATATTGACCTCTGACCCACACACACACACACACACACACACACATGTAAACACCTGCACACATATGTCACACAAACATTTAATAATAGCATTCACAATGAAGTTGTTTTGTTTGTTTTTCTTAATCAAATCCAGGGTCTCACACATGCTAAGCAGGCTCTTTCTCTCTGAGCTATGCCCTCACCCCTCCACAGCTCTTCTTGGGCAGGTTATTTAAGGTTCTGATCAGCTTCCTCTCTTGCACAGACCTAGAGAAGGGACTCCTGAAAGCCCTGAAGGTTCTAGACAATTACCTGACATCCCCCCTCCCAGAAGAAGTGGATGAAACCAGCGCCGAAGATGAGGGCATCTCTCAGAGGAAGTTTCTGGACGGCAATGAGCTCACCCTGGCTGACTGCAACCTGCTGCCAAAGCTTCACATAGTACAGGTTGGTGGTCACCGTGGGGGGAAACGGGATCAATCTCTAAAGTGATTTTTTTTTTTTTTTTGAGACAGGGCTTCTCTGTGTAGTCCTAGCTGTCCTGGAACTCACTCTGTAGACCAGGCTGGCCTCGAACTCAGAAATCCGCCTGCCTCTGCCTCCCGAGTGCTGGGATTAAAGGTGTGAGCCACCACGCCCGGCGGTGATTTTTTTTTTAATCACCTTTTATTTATTACAAAGGGCAAAACACAAACGGGGTTTGGAAATCAGGAGAAAACTGGGGGGAGTCAGTTTTCTCCCCTCCACCACGTGGATCCCAAAGATTGAGCCTTGGTCACCTGACTTGGCTGCAGATGTCTTTACTCTGCTGAGCAGTCTTACCAGTCCAGTGTTGCTGTCCATCATGCCTAGGCTTTTACGTGGATGCTGAGCATCCGAACTCAGGCACGCATACTTGCACAGCAAGCATCCACTTTCTCCGAATGGTTTCCATAGATTGCTACCAGTGATGGGCCCCTGCCCAGGGACCACACCCTTAGCAATTGTTGCCCAAGTAAGAGAATTACATCCCATGACACAAGCCATGCTTATACAGCATCCATTAAAGAGTGGCATTCAGTTTTACTGTATGTCTGTGTTTTATCTGTGTACATGTGTGTCTGTATGTGCCTGTGTATCTGTGTGCATATGTTTGCCTGTGTGTATGGGTGTCTGTATCTGTGTGTGCCTGTGTGTATGTGTGTGCCTGGGATGTGGGGGAGGGTGCGCCTGTGTGTATGTGTGTGGCTATGTGTCTGTGTGTATGTGTGTGCCTGCCTGTTTGTATCCAGGGTTGCTTCCAAGAAGGCTTTTCCTGCAACTGTATCACTGCCAAATGTACAAATCAAACAAAGGATTCTCCCAGGTCTATGATGTAACTCTTCACATAGTCCAGGCTTCCCAGGTTCTCTCAAGGACTCTTCCTGAGTTGCTGTTTCCTTTCTGTCCTGGCCTTAAAGTTACAGTGTAATTTAGTAAAACACAGAGCCACTATCACTCCACCATCAACTGAGAGGCACCAGACAGTAAGAAAGCTGGGCAGAGCGTCTCCTCTCCTGCCTGTAATCCTCAGCGTGCTGCAGGCTGAAGTAGTAAGTTCAGTGCGAGTTGGAGGCCAGCCTTAGCTACAGAATAAGAGCCTGGTTCAAACACCACCACTACCACCACTACCCCACACACACAAAGAAAAAGAAAAAAGAGAAAGCAGCCAGGCAGTGGTGGCGCACGCCTTTAATCCCAGCACTCAGGAGGCAGAGGCAGGTGGATTTCTGAGTTTGAGGCCAGCCTGATCTACAAAGTGAGTTACAGGACAGCCAGGGCTACACAGAGAAACCCTGTCTTGGAAAACCAAAAAAAAAAAAAAAAAAAAAAAAAAAAAAAAAAAAAAAAGAAAAGAAAAGAAAAGAAAGCAACGAGAAAAGAAGCAAATGATGTTCATTTAGTTCTTGCCCACAAACAGTTGAAATTGAATTGAAGAGAAAGCATTCACATCAAGGGATGTGATGGCTTGCAGAGATGGCTCAGTGGTTAAAAGCACCGGCTGCTCTTCCAGAGGATCTGGGTTCAATTCCCAGCACCCACATGGCAGCTCCCAACTGTCTATAACTCCAGTTCTAGAGAATCTGACATCCTCACTCAGGCATACATGCAGTCAAACACCAATGCACAAAATATAAAACAAACAAACAATTAAAAAAACCCATCCACATCAAGGTACTAAAAGATGACCTGAAAGAAGTCAAGTGAAAAGGAGACAAAGTTCTCTACAAAAATGTTTACTCTTTGCCAACTCTCTCTCTCTCTCTCTCTCTCTCTCTCTCTCTGTGTGTGTGTGTGTGTGTGTGTGTGTGTGTGTGTGTGTGTTTACTGATAATGGAGCCCAGGACTAACCACAACCCTAGCCTGTGTTTGTCTCTGCCTCTGTATATATTCAGTTTTAATCACACGTGAGTGCAGGTGCCTTTGGAGTGCAGAAGGCGGTGGTAGATCCCCTGGAACTGGAGCTGCCCACTGAGGGCGCTGGAAACCAAACATCTACAGCAGGTGTTCACCACTGAGCCATTTCTTAGCCTGTCTCTCTCTTTATCTGTTTCTTGAGACAGGGTCTTTCTATTTAGTTTTAGTGACCATGGAACTTGCTAGTGAGTTCTAGGACTGCCAGGTTTACACAGAGAAACCCCATCTTGTGATGTGTGTGTGGGGGGGGAGGGGGTAGTGAGGATGGGGATGGAAGGGAAAGAATCGGTGAGAAGTCTCTAGAGGGGCTGGCTCAGGGGTTAAGAGCACTGACTGCTCTTCTTGAGGACCATGTTCAGTTGCCAGCACCCACATGGCACCTAACAGCATCTGTAACTCAGACCAGAGGATCTGATGCACAGTCATACAAATAAACAAACGCCCATCCTCATAAAATAAAAATAAGTCTAGCCAGCATGGTGGTGCACGCCTTTAATCCCAGCCCTTAGGAGGTAGAGATGGGTGCATTCCAGAGTTTGAGACCAGCCTGGTCTACAGAGCAAGTTCCAGGACAGCCAGGGCTACACAGAGAAACCCTGTCTTGAAAAGCCTAAATAAATAACATCTAAAAGTACAATTTTTAAAGACTCTAGGCACAGGGTACATGTCTGTAATACCATTCCAGAGATCATCCAGCCTGCGTGACACAGAGAGACCCTATCTCAAAAGAACGGCAGCAAAAAAGCTTGTAAGAATCGAAGTTCATTGGTCTGGCATCCTGGACAGGGCTCGGTTTTTTGTTTGTTTTGTTTTGTTTTTTGTTTTTGTTTTTTACCTGGCAGACCCTAAAGGAAGAGAAAGTTCAACAGCTTCAAAGCAAAGCAAGCATGCCTTCCCTGGGGCTAACACACTGACCTCTCTCTAACCTTTAGGTGGTGTGCAAAAAGTACAGAGGCTTCACCATCCCAGAGGCATTCCGTGGAGTGCATCGGTACTTGAGCAACGCTTATGCCCGGGAAGAATTTGCCTCCACCTGTCCAGATGATGAAGAGATAGAGCTAGCCTATGAGCAAGTGGCCAGGGCTCTCAAATGAGCACTTTTTAAAGGGTCCTTCACCCACTCTGTGCTCTCCACAGAGGCTTCGGGGGGCTTCCACGTTGCTGCATAATGGACACACTCCGAAATTGCCAGTGGGCAGGAAATCCGGGGCACTTGTGGGGTGGGGCTGTGGGATAAGGCAAAGGATAGTGGACAAGGGTAAGATTTTTATTTTGGGATGGGGTGGGTAGGACAACGCATTTCAGTAATAAAATACAGAATGGAAAAAAATCTAGTGTTGTTTTTACACAAAGACGGCTTAAAGTGTAGTGGGCTCCAAATGAAGAGAAGGGTCAGTGATCTTTTAAGCTCAGTGTAACTGCTGGGAATTTGGGAGGGGAGTGTTTGTACAGGGGCTGCCATGTTTTGTATCTGTCCATAAGAGGGCTGTTTCGTGGTCCACATCGCGATTGTAACCCCACAGCCAGGGCTAGCAGGATCAGGGTGGGCCTGGACACTGCTCTGGGGGCGGTGCCTGAGTTCAGGGAAGGGGGGCACTCAGCCCTGGAGGAATGGGCGCGGCCTAGCAGGGCGGAATGGGCGTGGTCTTAGAAGGTCCCGCCCCGTCCCGCTTAGACAATGCCCCGGAGCCGCCAGACCATCGCGCCCCCGCCCCATCGTCGTACGTGAGCTCGCCTACCCTGGGAACCCCTCAAAAGCCCGAGCTATCCGTCTCTCCAGCTTGAGGACTCAGACTCCCATCTTCATTAACTCTCTCCTCTGGGGGTGGGGCCAAGGCTGAAATCACAAGGCTGCAGGAGTGGAGGTGGCCGCTGGTGAGTCTGAAGAGGGGGCTGTCTCCGAAACGGTATGGGGAGACTGGAGTTTGGGGGTGCTGCATACGTCCCTGCACCGGACGGAGTGTGCGAATAACCTGCACTTGGGCGAAGAGCTGGGCGGGGTAGACTTTAGAAGATGGACAGGGGTACGGAGTTCTGAAGCCTGGAGTGGCTCCACGCCGCGCCCCTCCCCCGTTTCTCCGCCCTCCAGATTTCGTTTAAGACCTCTCCCAGTCCTCCGGGACTAAGTCTGGTTTGTACTGGGTCGCTCGAAGGGCAGCGTGACGACCCGGGGTGGAGAGAGAGGATGCTTAACTCCTTAGATTCTAGTTCCTCGGGTTTGCGCCCGTTTCCCTTTCTCCTTCGAGCATACGGGACTTCACACCCCAGGTCCTGATTCACCACCCAGTTTTCTTTTCCAGTCCTATAACCTCTGCGGGTCCCTGGCAGGACTTTGGGTCCCTCCTGCTGCGAGCAGCTGAGGGTTAAGGGGGCGGGGCCGCCGCATTTTTGGGGAGTGAGCGCATCCTAGCGGCTGCCAGGAGGGGCGCGGGGCAGGGACCTAGCGGAGCCCCGAGCAGGGGCAACAGGTGTTTGGGAGATTAAGGATCCAAGTCTTGTTCCCTTGGGCGCCTCTTAAAGCAGATCCCCGGTGAAAGGAGGCTGAGCGGGGTCCACAGAGCCAGAAGGTTTGGAGGGGGTGGGGCAGAGTGGGAGGGGCGCCTGGAGATGGCAGGAGGAAGACCTAGGAGCTTTTAACACTCACCCCTTCTCTTCTTTGCATGTCTTTCTCTTCTACCCCCACCCCTTTCTGTTTCTTCTCTTAGACCAGTGAAGTCAAGAGAAAAAACAAAACAGCTTGGCTGGAAGGGGCTTCGGTGTGGATGTGATGGGGACGCCGGGGGAGGGGCTGGGTCGTTGTTCCCATGCCCTGATCCGGGGTGTCCCCGAGAGCTTGGCATCCGGGGAAGGTGCTGGCGCTGGTCTTCCGGCTCTGGACCTGGCTAAAGCTCAAAGGGAGCATGGAGTACTAGGAGGTAAACTGAGGCAACGACTAGGGCTGCAGCTGCTTGAACTGCCTCCTGAGGAGTCACTGCCGCTGGGACCACTGCTTGGTGACACGGCTGTGATCCAAGGAGACACGGCCCTAATCACAAGGCCCTGGAGCCCAGCACGTAGGCCTGAGGTGAGGACCCGGGTGCGGGTGTGTTGGAGAACAGGATTGCGCGGGGTGGGGTGGAAGAAGGTCGAGGGGAGGAGGCTGGATGTCTGGGATTGGCAGAAAATAGGGAGTGAGGATGTCTCTGCCTGCTCTCTCTTCTCCAAGGTTGATGGAGTGCGTAAAGCCCTCCAGGACTTGGGACTCCGAATTGTGGAGATGGGGGATGAGAATGCGACGCTGGACGGCACCGACGTCCTCTTCACCGGTGAGGCAACGGATGGTCAGCACCTATGTGGGCTTGGCAAGGGAAGCAGAGTTTGGGAGACTAGGAGATCTCAGGTCTTGACTCCAAACTCACTCTGGCCTTCAAACCTTCGCATCCTCCCGGGATTCAGGCCGGGAGTTTTTCGTAGGCCTCTCCAAGTGGACCAATCATCGAGGAGCTGAGATCGTGGCAGACACGTTCCGGGTGAGGAACCAGAGAAGTTTGGAGAATGAGTGCGGCCAATATGCCAGAGGGCTTGACCTGTGCTCCTTACGCACCCCTAAATCCTCCTGCTCTTCTAGGACTTCGCTGTCTCAACGGTACCGGTCTCAGGCTCCTCGCACCTGCGCGGCCTCTGTGGCATGGGGGGACCTCGCACCGTGGTGGCTGGAAGCAGCGAGGCTGCCCAAAAAGCAGTCAGGGTGAGGCGGGGCAGGGCTATGGTGAAGGCGTGGTCAACAAAGTGGGCGTGGTTTAGGGCACAGAAGTTGCCTAGCTCTGGGAATTGCCCACAACCCTTGTCTTCACTAAGATGTTCAGCTAATACAAAGGGACACCCTAGTAATGATGGGGTACAGAAGAAACAAGAGTAGGGGAGGGGTTGCAAAAGGCAGCGGTAGCTAAAGTGCCTGAGACGACTGTGTCTGTCACAGCAGGCATTATATACTTGCTGTCATTATCTCACAAAAGTAACCCTTACCCCAAGATCTTACTTTGTGGTAGGTCAGGCATACTCAGCTGTGGAGACCTCAATGCCCTCTTCCTCTCTCCAGGCAATGGCAGCGCTGACTGATCACCCCTACGCCTCTCTGACCCTCCCAGATGATGCAGCTAGTGACTGTCTCTTTCTGCGTCCTGGGTTGCCTGGTGCCACACCTTTCCTCCTGCACCGCGGAGGTGGGGACCTGCCCAACAGCCAGGAGGTGAGGGAGGGAAAAACCGCCCCACCAACCAGAGAAAGCAGTCTGTCTTTCCCAGTGGGAGAAAGGAGGGGCCCATCCTCAGAAGCCTGGGTGGGACCCACTGGGAACTGGCTAGAGGGGGGTTGTGGCTCTGTTATCAAAACATCCTTGGGGTCCTCCCTGCAGGCTCTGCAGAAGCTCTCTGATGTCACCCTGGTACCTGTGTCCTGCTCAGAACTGGAGAAGGCTGGAGCTGGCCTCAGCTCCCTCTGCCTGGTGCTCAGCACACGCCCCCACTGCTGAGGGCCTGGATTTGGGGATCCCACTGGTTAGGAATAGAGCTGTATAGTGGGTAGAATCAGCTAATAGAGGCTGGGTAGTTGTGGGGAGATGCCCCAGGATAGGGAAGGACTTAGTGTGGAAAAGAATAGAAGCCATTGGGTGAGTCCTCTCTGTCAAAACCAATAAAATAAAATTGACCTTTTAGATAAGGGCTGTGACTGGTTTCTCGATGGGACAAAGGGATAGGATGGGGCTGAAATCCAAAACTGGGGTCGGTGCTAGAGAGACAGATTCTTTAGCTTTTTTTTTTTTTTTTTTTTTTTTTTTTGGTTTTTTGAGACAGGGTTTCTCTGTGTAGCCCTGGCTGTCCTGGAACTCAGTTTGTAGACCAGGCTGGCCTCAAACTCAGAAATCCGCCTACCTTTGCCTCCCAAGTGCTGGGATTAAAGGCGTGCGCCACCACACCCGGCTGATTCTTTAACTTTTGTTAAAGACAATGTTTGTGTAGCTGTCCTGGAGCTCACTCTGTATACCAGGCTCTCCTCAAACTCAAATTCACCTGTCTCTGTCTTCTGAGTGCTAGGATTAAAAGCTTGAGCCACCACCGCCCAGCTGGACTCTTTCATTTTAAAAACCCTCTTTATGGGCTTCCTGACTCACCCCTACCGTGCCACAGGACTCAGGTACAAAGAGAGACAGGAGACCGTGTCTGTTGTGGGGAATGCAGGCAGGGTGGAAAGGGAATTATGCTGTGTGCATGGGTGGATCACTTTCTGAATTTACCTAAATGTCAGGTGACTCAGGCTCAGGATTCAAAGTCTGCCTTTATTTGATAAAGAAGAAAGGGATGTTTTCCAGGACGCTCATTCCTGGTCCAAGGCTGAACTCATACTTCCTGATATTTTCTTATAAACTGACAGACGTGTTGTAATGGGGTGATTTATTTGCTGGAGTCTGGTTCTATAAGGAAAAACCAGGGGGTTTCTAGAGCATCAAATTTTGTGCAGAAGTAGGCAAGCATTTGGGATGAGGCTATCTCAGAAAAAGCTACATTTGAATGAAATCCTGGGGGGCAATTATCCAGGTGGGAAGGGAGGAAGAGGAAAAAGGAATCCAGAAAACAGAATTTATTTCAAAGAGCCAACGAGTATTGTAGGGAGAACATTGTGGAGAAACTCTCTGAGGGCGTGTGCACACAGAAAATGATGGATAGGCCTAAAAAGGGGCCCAGTGCTGGAGCCTGAACACAGAGCCCACGCTCACAGCCCCAGAGCTGAAACCTTGGGAAAGAACCAGTGGTTGATCCTGGGAATCTTGCTGGCTTTGAGTAGGAAGAGCAGGGCACGAGGATCAGAGGGGTCTGTGGGTCATCATGAAGCAAATGATGACAGTACATTCTGGTGGCAGCATTGGACATGGAGAAAGGTACAGAGGACAGTGACCTGCTACAGACAAGGCCTTGTGTGGTTGGTGGTGCATGCTTGCAATCACTTTTATCCAAACACTGAAGGTAGACATAAGGAGAGGGAGATTTCAAAGTCAGCCTCAGCCATAAGAGAGCCTGTCTTTAAAAGGAGTGGAAGCGGCGGGTTAGGGTCCTGATAAGTCCTTGTGTGGGAGAGGAGATGGTGTACTCTGACCCCAGTTTCTGGCTTGGACAACTTGGGTTCTTCAAGAGCTTTCAGAGGAGGACCCAGGGGATGGCTTAAGAAATGACTGAGTCAGGTTTGACAAGCCTTGGGCAAAATGCCTGAGGCCATCTGGACAGAGTGAACTAGGTCTGAGATCTGGCTTGGAAGGACTACTGTGTATCATTTGGGGGCTGAAGATTGATTGGCCAGCTTCCTAGAAGAGTACGGAGGAGAAACAAAGAGATGAGCAGAACAGTGCTACTACAAAGACAATAGCAACAAAGTAAACCCTGGTTTAAACAGGGGTGAATGTTATCTGGTGGTAGGACATCACTGGCAACCTTTCAGTGGATGAGCAGCAGCAGCAGCCAATGAGCAGGGGGAGTGCAGTCAGACCGGTAACGAGGCAGGTCTATGTCTAAAGTTTGAAATGCTTCATTGGGCCAGGCAGTGCCTTTAAACTCAGAAGTTGGGAGGCAGAAGCAGATGAATTCTCTGAGTTCAAGGCCAGCTTGGTCTATGGTCTACGGAGTTCCAAGACAGCCAAGGCTATACAGAGAAATCCCAGTCTTGGGGGGGGGCGCGAAGAAAAAGCTTAACAGGCAGCTTGATCATCTTTAGAGAGGGCAGCAGTGGAGAAGGAAAGATGTTACAGAAGATGGAAGTGACAGAAAAAAAGTTGACCATTGGCAGAACGCAAACCAGGTAGTCAGTCGCCTCTATCAGTGCCTCTGTCCATGGTGCCTGCCCCTTCTAGCTGAGGTTATACAGGGGAGCCCCAGATAGAAAGGGTTGGCAGAACAAGGGCTTCCCTTTATACTACAACCGCATAGACAGTGGAGGCATCACCAGAAACCACTGTGGACATCCGGCGGTGCCTCCCGAGGACAGAGTGGTCCAGATCAGCGTAGTGCAGGCTCTGGAGGAGGTAGAGAGAGGACGGTAGTATGGTCTCATCAATCTGACCCCTTAGCTTGGAATCAAAGCTTTTTTTCTTTTCCCCACTGTGGGTAAAGGCGACTATGTAGCAAAGCCTGGCTTTCATCTTCCTGCTTAAACCTCCAGAGTGCTGGGATTACACTGCTGCTCCACAGCAACCTAGCTAGGCTGCTTTCTTGGCCCTCTTTCCTCCGGGATTCTGGCCTTTTTCCCATCCCCAGGCCCTTACCGGCTCCTGGTCCAGGTGGCCTGAGATCTTGGACTCCTGTTCTAAAGGCCTCTGTGGCTCAGCATTTATGACTGGAGCTATGTGGGAGGGAGGGACAGAACTGAAGGGTGAAGAGAAAATGACCAACTTTGTCTGCTCCTCGCAAGGACTCAGACTCAAGAACTCAGGGTTAGGGATTGTGCGGGTAGGATAGGGAAATTGAGTGCAGTTAATCTCACCAAATGTGGGTAGTGGTCCAGGCGGGGGCGGGGGTGGGGGCGGAGGCGAGAGTCTGTAAGGAAGTCCTTGAAGAGTCACCAATCTCGTCTTACTGGTTCCTCGGCCGCAGGCGGCGCCAATAAGAACTGTGCAAACTGCAGTCTCCGACCAGCAAAACAACTTAGGCTCCTCTGGAACCAGGTCCCGCCCACTCTCTGGGCTTTCTGACCTTTCAGTTTGGTTTCTGCAGCCTCGGTTCCCTACTCCAGCCTGTAGCCTAGCACCCAAGGGCTGACCTCTCACATTCTTTTAACAAACGCCAGGCCTCCAGACACTTCTTTTTCTTTGTAAAGGTTAGGGCTCTGCCCCACCTCTTTCCCCACGCCCTGACTGGTCACACCCTGTTTCAAGCCAGGCTCCGCCTCCAGTGCTCACCTGCGCCGCCGCCAGACCACGCCCGCGACTCCCAGTCCCAGCACAAGCCCAACGCCCAGGAGCGGAATCAGGACCTTGGGATACTCGTACCCTAGGGAGACCGCGAGGCAGGGAGAGATGCCGTGGTCAGGGGTACAGACAATAGGGTTCTACTAACTTTACCGCTCTGTAAGATTCCGCCCCGCTTTTTGTCCCGCGTGTGTGTCCAAATTAAGTGCCCCTGTGCATCTGGGCCTCGACCTACCGTGGGTAGATCCTGCAGGCCGGCAACCTGCCTTGTCCCCTAACACTTGAAGCACTGTGCGACTCTCATTCTCGTGGCGTCCTTTGCAGAAAAAGGTTCCAGAATCCCCGGCGCTCAGCAGCAGCTCTAGCCGCTTGATACCATTGTCCAGGGAACGCAGGCGGCCAGAGAAATGCTGGAGCACAGTTGGGGTCCCTCTCGTCGAGGCCCACAAGATCGGACGGCGCCCTTTAGACAAGCCCTTGCATGCTGGGAAACTAGGCGCCCAAGCCCAGCGGGTGGGGTCGGAGACCCCTATGCAGGAGAGATTCACCCGGTCCCCAGGGCTGCCCTCCAAAGAAACTAGGAAAGGTGGGGGAGGGAGATAGTTAGGGCTAGTTTATCAGGCGCTCTCTCTGTCTCTCTGTCTCTGTCTCTCTCCCACCCCCCCGCCCCGCCGCGTGCGCGCGCGCGCGCGCACACACACACACACACACACACACACACAAGGTGATCCTAGTTGTCTCAGTCTTTCTTTGCCCATCACAACTTCCCAGGGATGGCCTACCCTCGGGATTCCCCTGGACCTTTGAGAGCAACAAAGGCAGCAGCGGCAGGACCAAGGCCATGGTTGGGATGTGGTGGTCAGAGGCGGGAGTGAATCAGCAGGGAGACCGGAGGGAAGCAGAGGGGCAGGGATGGGGATCCTGCCGGACTGGGGGCTCAGATAAGAGCGAGTGTGAGGCCACCAATTTCTGGATCCCTCTAGGAATCCTCAAGCCAACATGCAGTCTTCGAACTTTGAAATGATTTTAAATTTTGTGCTTGAAACCTTTTGCAAAGGCGCTATGCTTTTTTGCGAACAACTACCATGGCCCCAAAGTACCACAAATACTGAAGCTCAGCTTCCTGAGTTCGAATCCTGAGTTCATCCAGCCACACAGTAGCTGGGTGATGTGAGCAAGCCACTTAATCCCTGCCTGTTCCCTCATCAGGAAAATGGAGCTAAAAGCATGTGAGAACCAAATCAATACATTGAGAGAGTCTAAAGCAATAGATGACATATGGGAGTACTCAGTGTATGACATGGTCATTATTATCTCTATCTTAGTTCCTATCTCACCTCTGTGTGCCCATGATGTTCCTCCCTACCCAATGGGCTCCTCCCTACCCAATGGGCTCCTCCCTACCCAAGGGACTCCTCCCAAACCCAAGTCCAAGTGGGGTGAGGGCTTCCTTGGCATGTTATACAGCCTCAGCCCCGCCTCTCTGACATCACAGAAACCCTCCATGATGCCATAAGCCCTTCTTTATCTTGTGGCTGAGCATCAGTTGGAAGACTGGCTGGGGAATGGATCTACATTAATTCACCTGTTTCGTCAATTTCTGCTGGAATGTCTGATCAATGTCCTCCCATCCCTAGGCACCCAAAGTTGCTGAAACAACTCAGTTACTGTCTGTTTCCTGGGAACTAGCAGAAACTAGTGTTGTGGCTGTCTAAGTCACAGAGGCTTTTCTGATGCTCTCTCCAGGGCAGGGGGCCCTCAGCTGGGGGTCCTGAATCCAAGATCCAAAATGGAGTTGCCCACTAGTGACACTTTCCCCCTCCTATCTCCCTCTCCTGTCTCCCCTTCCTACCCAGGCCCTCTTGGACCCTTTCCACCTCTAGTCTTTCTCTTTAGTCAGCTGGGAATAAATTGGGAGGGAGGTGCCCACAGAGGGCACAGGCCCGGAAGGGAGGAGCCATTGGGATTATAAATTCTGAAAAGACCGCTCAACTCTCAGAGCTGGAGACCTGGGAATCTGCTGTCAACTGCTGGGGCTGTGGACATTCTCAGGACCCTCACCATGAAACACCTCCTGTTGCTCACCCTGTCTGCCCTACTCTACTGCTGGGTCTCAGGTGAGTGCTGAGGGGCCCCAGGCCCCATCCCAATCCAATACTTCATATTTCCCTCTACTCAGGATCCCAAGAAGTCCCAACCCTACATGGCTTAGTCTCGCCAATGCCTCCAGGATCAGATATCTCTGAGCATGATGGGCTCTAGTTTTCTTACTCCTCTCCTTCTTTTCCTTCCTCCTTCCATTTCTTGTATTCTTTTTTGGGGGGGGGTGGGTCAGAGTCTCCTGCTTTGAACTCCTGATCCTCCTGCCTCTACCTTCTAATGCTGGGATTACACATGTGTATCACACCTAGGCTCTTTGGTCCATTATCAAGGACCCAGGTCTCCATTGTCATTTTCTCCTAGCCCTGTATTGGCCTAGCCTACTCTTCTTACCTGGCATTATGGCACTAGGTCTCTATACACCTTTCCTGCACTCTATAACACCCAGATGTCTGTCTAGCCAGTTCCAAATGCACTTCTCCAAGATTAGCATACCTGCCTTCACTCACCTACTGCCCTGAGCTGAGGGTCCTCATAGAAAGGATTCCATGCCACTCCTCTCAGAGCCTCAGCGATGGCCCTTCCTGGCTCGTTCCCTGCTCCTTCCTGAGTTACACACCTATATCCCTACCGGGGATGCAAAGCCTTCTGGGTGGACCCAGCGACTGCTACAGCCTTCCCAAGAATCAGAAACTTTCCCTGAGCCTTCTACAGAGAAGATGCTGCAGCACTTACCCTAAAGTGAGATGCGTTTCCGGGAGGCTCTCTAGGCTCCTCTACCCCTGGGCTGACCATTCCTGCGCCGCACTTTGTGTGCTTACATCTGGAGTTAGCCAACCCGGGAATCCTGGCGTGTCATCCGCTGCACCCACCCTCTCCATTTCTGTTAGATGCCAGTGATACGTCTACCAGGTGTTAGTTTTCCTTTTTTCCATAGAGCAAACGCCAGAAGAGTAGAGATGATTCATTCAGTAATCTCCCCAATCTGTTGGCAGAGGTCCAGTCCACTTCTAAAGCTAGTCACCGGTGACTTTCTTGCAGCCGTGGTTTCATGCCATCTCTGAAGGCTCTGTGGACTCCTTTAACTTCTTTCTCCCTATTTCAAGTCTCACCCTGGACCCCAACCTCTGCTCCATCCCTCTTTCCACACATCTCAGCCATCCTCAGCTCCGGGTTTTTGTTAGTACAATTCTTGACTCATCTCAGGCAGGCTTGGGTGGAGGAAGGTATTTAGGTTTCCACATAGAACAAACACCTCCGCCCAGTGCCCACACCACTTTGCACTTTCGCCGGATTGCTCACCTGTTCTGTCTCTGAACAGAGCAGGTGTGAGGCACTGACTGCGCAATGCGGCAGTTCTCCATCCTAACCCCTAACTCAACTCATCCTCGGGTGACTCAGATGTCCCATTACCTCAACCCAACTTGTTGCCTCCCCAGCTGATACTCGATGTCACTCCTGCTACAAAGTCCCTGTGCTGGGCTGTGTGGATCGCCAGTCCTGCCGCCTGGAGCCGGGCCACAAATGCCTGACAACAAACGTGTACCTTGGTAACACCCCCTCTTCTCTGGGAAGGGAAGGCCGGGTGGGAGATGATCTCTTTGTCTGAAGCCCATCCAGGGATAGTTCAGAGAGTTACAACAGTGATGTCGGATGGCCAAAGATGATTATGTGCCAGGCGCTGACCTGTGTCTCTACTGTGTTAGTGGATGCTTGTGTTGACCCCAGGAATTGGTCTTAGGAGAAGGGGCATGGCTCATGCTCGGGAAGGATGATGAGACTTTGAGGAGAGAAGGGAGAAACCAAGCAGTTTGGGGAAGGGAGAGTAGCCAATGGACACAGGCAAGCCAGTGCCCACTGCTGATCCTTTCTCCATTGGCTCCTGCCTCTAGGGAAGATGTGGGTTTTCTCTAACCTGCGCTGCGGCACACCAGAAGAGCCTTGTCGGGAGGTCTTCAACGAAACCAACCATAAGCTGGGCCTGAACTACAACACCACCTGCTGTGACAAGGATAACTGTAACAGCCCGGCTCCACGGCCCACACCCGCACTGGCCCTCATCTCCCTCACCTCCTTGGCTGGCCTCGGCCTCTGGTTATTGCATTGAGACTAGCTCCATGGCTACAATCTTACCACCTGCTATAGCCTGAGCCTTTCTCCCTGTGTCCTCAGAGCTCCAGCTTTCCAGAATCTTCTCTCCTCCCACCCCCTTCTTCTGAAGATCATGTCCCTAGTCCTATACCATTTATTTCATGGGACTGTACCTGGAGTGGCCTTTCTAGCCACCGCTCCTCTCCCTCACTTGTCACCTTCCACTCCATTCCACCCACACACAGACACACAGACACACAGACACAAAGACACACACACACACACACACACACACACACACCCAGTCCTTTCCCATTTCCTTCTAGAACACTCTACCTCCTCCACTGGCCACTGAAAGGCTCCCCTCCTTGGACGCACACTGCTGTGCCTCTGGGATCTAAGTCTGGAAGAACTCCTGTCTTGTCTCCAGGGAGTGATTCCAAAAGGCGCTGGCCTCATTGCATGGGCCTGGCTTACCAGACCCTCTGCTTGTCCCCTTCTATCTTGAGAAATAAACATCAGTGTCTAATAAGCGTTGTGTTTATTGTTAGAAGATATAAGTGCTAATCTGGGTACGGTGGCTTTCCTCTGTAATCTCAACAACTGGGGGGCAGAGGCAGTAATAGTTCAAGACCATCCTTGACTCCATAGCAAATTCAAGGTCAGCATGAACCACAATAAGATCCTGTCTCAGAAAGAAAGAGGCTGGTATGGCCAGGCAGCGCAAGTCTTTAATCCCAGCACCTGGGGAGGCAAAGGCAGACAGATCTCTGAGTTCTAGGCCATCCTGGTCTACAGAGAGAGTTTCAGGACAGCCAAGCTATATAGAGAAACTTTGTTTCAACAAAACAAAACAAAACAAAACAAAACAAAACAAAACAAAACAAAACAAAAGAAACAAGAAAAGAAAAGGAAAGAAAGAAAGAGAAGGGAGGAAGAATGGAAGGAAAGAAGGAAGAGGTGGGCATGGCTCTATGCCCTTTTAATCCTAGCACTTGGGAGACAGATAGGTGGTAGGGGAGGAGGATGGGGAGGGGAGGAGCAGGAGGTGGGGGAGGGACTCTCTCCATGGAAATCTCACTCCCTGCACCTCACCCTTATGCTTGCCTAAGAGGCCTCCTGGGGGGGGGGAGTTTCACTGACCAAATGGAAGAGCAGGTTTTGCAAGCCTTTCTCCCTTCCCACACCTGAGGGTGGCACACTGGCACCAGTGTTTGGAGAAACAGCCCTTATCCTAAATTTAGACGACACCCGCCAAGAAGCAGGTGCAGCCTAGCTAGAGGGTGCCCCAGAAAGGAAATGTGTGTACAGACAGAGCTGGCTCTTGTCTCCACCTCTGAGGTGCCTTTCTAACTGGGTTATTCAAGCAACTTTCCTTTCTCAGTTCGAAATACTCCTTCCTATTGAGAGCCAAGTTATGAAATACAGAAGGGAAACCATGGACTCTGGATAACCCTCCACCCAGCCTTCCCTCCAGGGACCCTCACTGTGAAGGAGTCTGCCTAGCAGCAGGTCCCGGGAGCCACTGAGGACAGAGTCACCATTGTTTTGAGGAGTGTCGTTGGATCAGGTCCACTGATGGACTGTTGTTAACTGAACTAGAAGCCAGATAAGTGCGTTATCCCTTCAGTCTTCTCAACAGAAGGCACTCAGAAGCTAGGAGCAATGACACATGCCTTTTGGAGCTGGAGACAGAGGCAGGTGGATCTTTGAGTTCAAGGCCAGCCTGGTCTACAGAGTGACTTCCAGGATGGCCAGGGCTACCTAGAGAAAACTTGTCTCAAAAAAAAAAAAAAAAAAAAAAAAAAAAACCCAAACGAACATTTCGGTAGTGGTGGCTCACACCTTTAATCCCAGCACCTTGCCTCAAAGAATGAAAAACAAATATTTTTACAGTCCTCTCTAGAATAGTTCATCAATTTTAACGGCACACAAGGGAGTGTTTGTCTTCTTACCTTAGATGTCCAGCTCCCTCACTCCCTTGGTCCTTCAGTCCTTACCCTGCCCTCGGTCCCACCCTCCAGCTCTACAGTCCTGGCAAGAGCCAGGCCAGGGTGGTAACAGCTGCAGCCAAGATGCACAAGGGGGTCACGGAGCTTGCCACGGCGCTGTTGCACAGATCTCCAAAACAGCAGTTTTTCTGGGTTGTGAAAGTCACGTCTCCCACTGACTCTATGGCCACTTGATTGCAATGATGCGTGGCCACGCAGGCTGGGTAGTGATGGCTCAAGGTCGCGGAGGCTGGGAGAAAGAAGGCACTGGGGTGTTAAACTCCTGACTGCAGGACTTGCCTTCCCTGAGAGAGAGCAGTTACAAAGTCTAGGGGCTCAGAAAGGATACTCTGTCCTCTCAAAACAAACAAACAAAACCCACCTCTCTGAAACCAAGGGACCAGGGCCAACAGGCGGACCTAAACAGGGATGCTAGGATGTTCCAGGAGCCCTGGACCATTCATGTCTCAGCCTCAACACGGGGAAATCACAGCTAAATACAAAAGGGACAGTTTGTAAGATAGCCCAGCACTGTTACCTAAATGAAACCAAAGATGGGCATACTGGTGCATGCCAGTAACAGCTATTCAGGAGGCTGTAACAGCAATCATCAGGATTGCCAGGAGTTCAAGGTCAGTCTGACCAACCCATTGAGTTAAAGGCGACCCTGGGCTATAAAACGACACCCTGTCTCAATGCAACAGTGGATAGAGCTGGGAGTGAAACTCACTTAGTAAAATGCTTGCCTAGTGTGCACAAGTCCTGGATTCAACCCACACCACCAAAACACACCAAAATAAACAGGACATGGGGAGCTAGAGAGATGGCTCAGTGGTTAAGAGCATTGACTGCTCTTCCAGAGGTCATGGGTTCAATTCCCAGTCACCATATGGTGGCTCACAACCATCTGCAATGGGGACCCGAAGCCCTCTTCTGGTGTGTTTGAAGACAGCCACAGTGTTCACATACATGAAATAAATAAATAAAACCGGGCTGGAGAGATGGCTCAGTGGTTAAGAGCTCCAACTACTCTTCAGAAGGTCGTGAGTTCAAATCCCAGCAACCACATGATGGCTCACATTATTAATGAGATCTGACGCTCTATTCTGGGGTGTCTGAAGACAGCTACAGTGTACTTACATTAAATAAACAAACAAACAGGACGTGGTAACACACGCCATGGGAGAAAAGGAGAATCCCAAGGTTTAGGTCATCCTTGGATTTCTAGCAAGTTGGAGGTCAGCCTGGGAGATGTGAGATGTGAGACCATGTCTTAAAAATAAGTAAACAATATAGAGCTGAAGAGAAGCTCAGTGGTTAAGAGTGCTTGCTGCTCTTCCAGGGACCTGAGTTCTCACAGCAGGTTCACCCGTCTAACTCAAGCTCCAGAGGATCTGATACACTCATGCATGTAGCATACACTCAGACAGACATACACTCAGACATACACTCAGACATACATACGTACATACTCATATGTAAAAATAAATCTTTCAAAAATAATAGTAAATTGGGGCTGGGGAGACAGCTCAGTGGTACAGAGCACCCAATGCTCTCCCAGAGGACGTGGTTCAGCTCCCAGCATCCTTAATCGCCCATAATTCCAGTTCTGAGGGCTTTGATCCTCTCTCCTGACCTCCACAGGCAGCAGGTAGGCCTGTGGTACACAAATCTACACACAGGAGAATGTTCATGCACATAAAATAAATTTTAAAATGTAATAAGATTATTTTAAGCATGGTGGCTCATATCTGCCTTTAATCTTAGCATTCAGAAAGTAGAAGTGAGCAGATCTTTGTGAGTTCAAGTCCAGCCTGGTCTATGTAGTGAGTTCCAGGCCAGCCAAGAATATAATAAGCCAGGCAGTAGTGGCGCACGCCTTTAATCCCAGCACTTGGGAGGCAGAGGCAGGCAGATTTCTGAGTTTGAGGCCAGCCTGGACTACAGAGTGAGTTCCAGGACAGCCAGGGCTACACAGAGAAACCCTATATCAGAAAAAAAAAAAAGTATAACGATGTCCTGTTTCCAACCAACCAACCAACCAACCAAATCAACCAAAAATACAAGCCAAATAAACAAAATAATTACTACAAATAAATACATAGTCAGTGGGGTGTCTGCTTTGAGCCTAGGCCAGAAAAAAAAGATGTGTGTTCCACAGAATCTAAGTCGAGGTTAATTAGTATGGAACTTTCATTTTCTGATCTTGGTAATGACATGGGAATGTTACAACCTTGAAGCTGGGCACAAATGGGAACTCTGTACATTCCTTTTGTAATTTTCCTGTCAAACCAAATCATTTCAAATAAAAATATTACACACACACACACACACACACACACACACACACACACACACACAGAGCATACCCTTTCCAGAACTTAGTCAGTCCCTGACAGTTGAAGTTTGGAGTTTGGCTTAACATTTTATTTTGCCTCTGATCTTAGGAGACAGCTTCTTCCTTAGTGAGGGTCTGTGTGGAGAGCAAAGACAGGGATGCGAGAGCCTGAGGAGCCTTGGGCTTCTCAAGGTACAGCACCAGGAGCCAGTGCCCTGCTTCAACAGTGGTGCCATCTGCCTAGAGCCAGATTGAACTGGGAAGAGGGGAAACCCGCAGGCTGGTTGGAAGCAGTGGGAAGGGGCAGGTGGGCGACCAAGGACTCACGTTGCTTGGCTTGCTCCGAGCTGGGTTGAGGTTTGCGGTCCAGGAAGCCGCAGCGCTCGCCCTCACCACAAGTGATCACTGTCTGCTTGCAGGAGTTGCTGGGGCCTCCACCGCAGTCATAGCACCGCGTGCGGTGTCCTGGCAGGAAAGAAGAGGTACTGGATCCGGCCCTTGGAGGAGTCCTGGCAGAGGGAAGGACAGGCCTGTGCCAGAGGCAATCTAGCTTCCTCCTTACCCAGGGCAACCCCTAGCAGGGCGCTGAGCAGGATCCCGACCAACTGGGAGTTCATCACGTTCGTTTATGCCTGTAGTGCCTCTCCCTCCCGCCCACCCCCCTCTCAGGCTCTACTCCACCAGCCTTATATCTCCCTTGCCTTGAGCTTTATGGGGCAATAAAAAGCGAGGAAAGAGTCTCCCCCAACAAGCACCAGGGCCCCAATGGGGATAGGGAGGGGGCCCCCATGGGTGGCTCTGAGCATCCTCTGAAGCCCTAAGCCCCAAACTCCCCCTTCGCAGCAGTAGTTCCAGAATAGTGGCCCAAGACCCCCCCCCCAGGGGGCCCTAAAGCCCTCCAGAAATCCAAAGGGTCTTCCTTTTTCAGTTCTCCATCTGAGGGTTGTTCTTGTTCATCCACATTCCAGATGCAATGCAGAAGTAGGTTATGAAAACCCAGCCACCTTTGATTATAACCAACATTAAACGGATTCTCAGAAATGTAAAACAATGCCATTCTCCCGTCTGGGTCATTGAGGGTAATTATTATTTTTCACTAAGCTATGTCTTCCTAACATAAATATTATTTTTATTTGTTAAATGAATGTAACCATACTTAATTATTTATTTAGCTAGCTGAGTGTTGCTGGTTTTGAGATGAGGCTGGCTTTGAACTCCTGATCTGCCTGCCTCAGAGTCTCAAGTGATGGGATTACATGCATGAATCACCACCACGCCTGGCTTCGATACCAAGTTTAAATGTCCTGTTTATTTTATTTTATTGTGTGTGTGTGTGTGTATACACATATATATATACACACACATATAGTGTGTGTGTGTGTATGTGTGTGTGTTTGCTTGTTGAGGCATAGCCTAGGCTAGCCTGCTGCTTAGCATGTAGTTCAGGCTAGCCTCAAATTTCTGACAATCCTCCTGTCTCAGTCTCCTATGTGCTGGGATTATAGGGCACATGCCATCACACCTGGCTTCTTATTTTAATTTTTTTCTTAAAATGATTTATTGTATGTGAATGAACATTTTGCCTATATGTAATGTGCCTCACGTGTGTTGCTGGTGCCAGTGGAAGCCAGAAGCAGCAGCACCCAATGCCCACCCAATGCCCTGGGACTGGAGTTAACAGTTGGTTGTAAACCAACATGTGGGTGCTGGGAATCAAACTAAGGTCCTATGCAAGAACAACAAGTGCTCTAAACTGTTGAGCCATCTTTCCATCCCCCTTACTCTCTTTTACAGTAGAATTTATTTAGGGCTAAAAAGATAGATATCTCAGTAGATAAGAATACTTGCTGCTTTTTTGGAAGAACAGCTTCCCTTCCTAATATCCATGTTGAACAGTAGTTACCATGGCTCCAGAGGATCCAATCTCTCTCTCTCTTTCTTTCTCTCTCTCTCTCTCTCCCTCTCTCTCTCACTCTCTCTCTCTCTCTCTCACACACACACACACACACACACATTAGAGAGAGAGAACTAAAAATAAAAAGTCTTTTAAAATAGCCCTGTCCAGAGGCAGGTGGATCTTTGTGAATTCAAGGCCAACCTGGTTTACATAGTGAGTTCCCGGCCAGTCAAGAAGGCCCAAAAAATAAGTTGATAAAAATGTATTATTTGTTTCCTTGCGAGTGCAGGTAAATGCATGCATGCTGTCGCGCACTTGTGGGGACCAGAGGATGGCTCTGTGCAGCTGGCTCTCTCTTCCACCTTTATGTGGGTCCCAGGGCTCAAACTCGGGCCCTCAGCTTATACCACAGGCACCTTTACCTACTGTACTATCTCAGGAGCTCGCTTTAATTGCTGATATGGTAAATATTGATAGAATTCATACAAAGGAAAGCTCTGTGGGGCCTCCAGTCATTTTCAGGGTACAGGTGCTCAGATGCCCACTACCCTCTTCCTTGCTGTGACCCTCTCGGTGAAATGTTTCTTTTGTTGGTACTGGGACTGGAACCCAGGGCTACCCAGGAGTTCGATAAACCCTCTAAGACTCCCTGTCCCCACCCAGTCTCTTAATCCCTAACCTCCTTTACAGCCACAGTTCCATCCTGGAAACCAATTCCTTCTTAGAGGAAGGACATACATCCTTCCAGCCCAGCCCCTGATTAATTCTTTCCTGCAAGGTAGTAAAGCCAGGAGGGATAATTATGGGGTAGCACTGTTGAAGCTTGGGGTTAGGGGAGTGAATCAAAGGCATGTGAGCCAGGCGGGGTAGGGCCCCCAGCAGCTGGGCTTGGTGGGTGGGGTGGGGTGTGGGAATGGGTGGGTGGGCTTTGTTGATACCACACTCAAACAGGACTCTGACCTCTAGGGCAGGGGAGGGTTCAGAGTGTGACCTTGAGAGGCTCTGACGGGAAACAGACAAAACAAAAAGCAAAACAAAACAAAACAAGAAAAGAAGAAGAAGAAAAAAAACAAAAAACAAAAACCCCAACTAGAACCGGGAACAGCTTGAGCGGGAGGGAGGGAGGAGGCAGGAGGGAAGGCGGCAGACACAACTCTAGAGAGACAGACAGCTGGGCTGAGTTAACAAACAGGGAGAAAACAGAAGACCCTCAAGGCAAGCATGGGCAGGAGTGAGAGCGCCTCAGGTGTGGGAACATAGGGCTGTTGCATGAGGCAGGCCAATCTCTCGCTTCTCCACACCCCAGATTCTCTCCCTCTGTCTGTTTGCTGGTTCCTCCCTGTCTTGGGCAGGTGTGTCTGACTCGGGGTACTGGTTTGTGCTCTCCCAGACTGCTGAGCTGTACCTGCCATGGGCCCGTCCAGCGCCTTCCTTGGCGTCCTGTTCCTCTCGGGGACACTGGGTAAGGGTAGACTGGGGAATCCACAGGGAGTGGGGGTGGGGAGGCGGGAAGGGCTGGGACGGGTGGGGTGGGGGGTGGGGGCTTGTGCAAGGGCTGAGAATGGAAAGGAAGCTGACAGAGGTGAAGAGAAATGGGGAGATTTGAGGACATTGGGAGTCTGAGGCAGGAGGATCTGGACTCCCAGGCTAGTCTGGGCTATGTAGAGCTATGTCTCAGAAGGCCAGAGGGAGGGGGAGCATTTGAGAAGAGCTCTCTGTTCCCACCACTTGTCTCTCACATCCAGCTCTGTGCTCAGTGCCTCAGTCAACGCCAACCCCTGTTTCCTCCTGTCTTTGGCACCATCTACTTCACTTTTGGGTCTCCCTGTCCTGCTCATGTGGCTTTTTGCTGACTTGTTTCTCTTGGCACTTTCTGCTCCTGTCTGTCTGTCCTGGTCACTGTGTCCCTCTTGTTTCTGCCTGATTCTCTGCATCGTCTTTCCTTTCGTGGCTATTTTATATTCCTGTCTGCTCCTTCTGTTTTATGGCTCTCTCCCTCCTTTGTGTGTCAGCCCTCAGTGAGTCCCAGAGGTCTGGGCTTTGCCTCTTTACCTTCTTTTCCTTCCTGCCTTGATCTCTGCTGACCCAACAGGTCTCACCACTTCCCCAGCCAGAGGACGGCTCCGCTGTTACACCTGCAGCTTTGCCAAGCCCTGCGACCCTGTTCCCAGGGAGTGTCGAGAGGACGAGGTGTGTGGTGTCAGTGTTGGCACCTCAGGTAGGACTCTGGTGCGATGGCCCTTCTCGAGGTGGCTCCTCTCTTTCCTGCCCATGGCTGCCGCCGCAACCTCAGCATTCCTCTTTTGTCCCACAGAGCAAAAGGAGGAGGAAGTCATTGAGCGGAAAGGCTGCCTCCCCAGAGCCCAGTGCCCTCTGCTGGGCCATGCGACCTACTGGTCACGGTCCTACTCTCTCCGGCACCAGTGCTGTGAGCAGGACCTATGCAATGCTGCCGCCTCACAGCCACCCCCCAACCTTCCCCTCATGACTCTGCTACCCCTTGCAGCCATGATCGGCTGGGGAGTACATGACTTCCTCTAGCCCATGCGTCCACGGCTGTCAACCCAGGATTCCAGTGTCACCGTGGACATGAAAACACCTGCACAGATGCTGTGGAGACACGCTCAGGAGCGTGACTTTGTATAAAAACCTCAGTCACCGATCCCAGTACCTCTACAGACCCGGTTCCTACAGCCAGAGTTCTGTTCCCTGCATGCAAGTGGCCGCAACCTCACCTCATAAGAGACCCCCATATTTAAACCTAGATGTCCCAGGTCAGCTACCCTGCATGAGCTGTGGGGTCCCAGGCAAAGGGACAGAAGTGTCACTGGGGCTGGTGAGAAATAGAGTTCTGCTAGGGGGCATGTAGCTTGGTACCCGAGGGTCTCAAGAACAGAGGGCTACCTTGGGGAACCATAAAGAGTGTATTTAATAAAAGGGCTATTGGGTAGAGATATAGCTCAATGATAGAGTGCTTACCTACCATACATAAGGCCCTGGGTTCAATCCCCTACACCATAAATAAATAAATAAATAAATAAATAAATAAGCTGTAAAAGTAGTTAAGAGAGCTGTCTGTGAGCCTGGTAACAGTGCACGTGGTGGTGGTGGTGAAACACACAAGGGTGCACTTTGAGAATGAACTACGGTGGGCGGGCAGAACAGGTGTCTCCCCGAGCCCCAGTATGTGCTGTCTACGCACAAGAGCCTTGTTTCGGATGTAGGCACCCATTTTAAGAGCTCGGTGATTAAGAGCACTGGTTGTTCCTGCAGAGACCCTGAGGTTCAGTTCTCAGCACCCACATGATTCACACAGATCTGTAATTCCAGTCCCAGAAAATCCCAGGCCCTTTCTGGCCTCCTCAGGCACTGAACACAGTGTAGTCCACAGATGTACATGGGGGCAAAACACCAGTACACATAAAAATTTTAAAAAATAAAATTAAAAAGCCAGGTATAGCCACACACCAGTGCTTGTAACTCTAGGGCCAAATGAGGGGCAGAGACCATGGATCTGTGGGGATTGCTGGCCACCAGGGTAGTTCCATATTTAGTGACCCTGTCTCAAAGGAATAAGGACATCAGATATCTTCTCTATGTGCACTGGTATGTACATGTGTGCACTTGTATGTATACAACACACACACACATATGCACACATACACACATGTACACACGCACACACACACACACACACACACACACACACACACACACACACACACACACACGAATGGACTATAGCTGCTTGGCTGGTTGCGCTGCTGCCACACTTGACCCTCATGGTGCTCCCCAACCCCGGTTTCCACCTGTGTGGCTGTCATCCTCTTCCCTGCCAACACCTGGGCTTCAACTGCTGCAGGTTGAAGGCTGCAGGCAAGATCCAAGAAGCCTGCTCTCTCCTTTGAGAGCCAAGCTTGAAGGAAGAGTCAAAAGGGGCACCTGGCCAAGCGGCTTGTGACGGGTGTGCGTGCGTGTGTGTGTGTGTGTGTGTGTGTGTGTGTGTGTGTGTGTGTGTGTGTGTGGTGAGGGGGTGTGGTCTGGATCCCAGCTGGGTTTCTTTCTGGAGGCTAGAGATTGGTTTTGTTGGGAGCATCGACACCCTCTTTCACTTCCTCTGTTCGGACAGCCTGGAGGTACTCACTCCACTTGGGATGTATCTGCCAACCCTTGGGTATGCTTCCGCTACCCAGGGAGATAGCAAGAGACTGGTTGGTTCGAGGGTCAGAGCTCACAGTGAGTCAGAAATGATAAGCCGCTCGCTCGTGCTGATAGAGAACCACAGAGGATCATGTCAGAGGAGCGTGTGTGCTGGATAAGGACAGCGCCCCAGTGGGGCTGAGGACAGGCATTCCCATTTGGGCTTGGTTTCTGCCTTTCCATAAGAGGAAGAAGACTGGGGCCTGACTAAAGAGGTCTTGTTCCCTCTCAGCTTCTCTTTGTGCGAAGAACACGGGGAGGGGACGTCAGATTTACTCGGAAGCCTGTTAAGTCTTCTGTTTTCTCTGTCTCCCACATCTGCCATTTACGGCTGCTTTTTTCCAGACTCTGCATCTGGGTCTGTCGACATCTCTCTCCCTCATTCCACCCCACACACAGATGACAGATGCCCCACCACTTCTCATGTCTCTGGGCTCGCCTGTCCCTCCTGCCAACAGATCCAGACCCCATAATCCTCCCTCCTCACTCGGAGTCACACTGATGTGCTGGCTGCTTTGAGACAGGAGACCACACCTTTTTTTGTAGGTGACATCACAGAACGATGTTACTGCTTCCTTATGTTGTCCCTGGCCCCTCCAGCTTGGTGGCTCTTGGAAGCCCAGTACGAGTCACACCCTCAGCCACCCCTTGGCCAAAGTTCCAGGGAATCCTTCAGGTGCCAGTGGCTAGAGACACAGGACTGTGGGTCAGGCTTTTCCACGCAGATATCTCCAGGATCACCTGGTCTTGTGGTTAGGTGGGCTATAGAGTTTGCAAAAGCAAAAGGCTGTGTTAAAGCTCCTGGACTTTCTCAGGAACCAGGATCCCCATCTGCAATCCAACCCCAGGTTCCAGGCAACAATCTCCCATGCTCAGCCCCTCTGGGATTTAAGGCTACTTACCTAAGGCGGGCCAAGTGGATGTTCTCATAGACCTGGACTTCAGGCTTGAAATGAGGAACTGAGGGTTCTGGGGAAAGGGAGCCATGTGATGTGAAGTCACCAGATAATTCAGGGGTCTATTCCCTGCCTCCCCTCCCCTAGAGCAGACAGGGTCTAGATGTGAGCCTAACCCTTTACTTCACACCCAAGTTACCTCTCTGGGAAAAGACTCACCTCTGTCCCGAGACCCCTGGGCCCTCCGCCGCCTCCAGAGCACTATGCTGAGGGCTATGATGGTGACCCCTTGGCCTGCTGTGAACAACAGCACCAGTATCCAGGGCACGTCCCAGCTCGGGAGAGTGGCACAAACAGTAGGGGAGGGTTCCGCGGAAGCTGCTGTAACAGCAGAAGAATGACAGGCAGTGCCCCCACACATGCAAATATGCATGCACACATGCAAATCACACACATGGAAAATGAGTTTGCATTTCTCCAGTTCCTTATGCATTCCTCATCCCCTAGGCCTTGCGGAGAACAATGGCCGTTTGCTCCTCTCTCTGACTGATAAATGGGTTATTCTCCATCTGGTAGCGTTCATTCTCAATATAATGGCCTTTTATTTTGTCTAACAATTATAAGCTTTCTGCTTCAACCTTCCCTATCAATAGGCCATTATACCGCAGTATATGTGACCCCTTCTTTGGAAGTCAGCACCCCAGAAATCCCTATGTATTTCCTCTCTGCCATAGAAAAATCCACATAGAATAGATCTGTCTGTGTCTTTCCTCCATTTGTTCTTGAGACAGGGTCTCCTGGAGTCCAGACTGGCCTTGAACTTCTGTGTCAGCCTTCCAAGTTCTGGGACTGAAGGTGTGTACCACTATGCTTGGCTCGTATTCTGGTCTATTTCTTGTCTTTTTTTGGTGGAGGTAGGGAGAGTGAGGGGACTAGACCTCTCTCTATATCCCTGGTTGGCCTAAAATTGGCTATGTAGACCAGGCTGGCCTTGAACTCACACTATTGACTGCCTCTGTCTCCTGAGAGCTAGGATTATAGGCACAGGCCTATTTCTTTTCTTTTGGTGATTTTACTTATTTTTAGAGAAGCAGGGTCACATGTAATGCAGGCTGGCTTTGAACGCACTATATAGCCAAGGCTGTCCTCAAACTTTTTATCCTCCTTCTAATTCCCATGTGCTAACAGGGATGTGCCACCGTGCCCAGCCTATTTCTTTCTTGTGTGTGTGCGAGCATGTGCCTGTGTGTGTGTGTGTGTGTGTATGTGTGTGTGTGTGTTCACGTGAGCGTGGTGGCTAGCAGACAACTGCCAGTGTTTTTCCTCAGGAGATATCCACCTTATTTTTGGAGGTAGATACTGGCCTGGAGTTCATAAAGCAGGCCAGGCTGGCTGGCTCGAGAGCCCTGGGGCCCGTCCGCCTCGACTCTCTAGTGTTGGGACTATAAGTCTGCATCATCATGATTGGCGCTTTGTGTGTGTGTGTGTGTGTGTGTGTGTGTGTGTGTGTGTGTGTCGTGTCTCCTGAGTTCAAACTCGGATTCTCATGTTTGTATTACAAGCATTTTTACTTGGCTGAGCTCTCTCTTCACCCCTAGATTAACCTCTTTCTTTTTTCTTTCCTTCCTTTTTTTTTTTTTTTTTTTTTTTTTTTGGTTTTTTGAAACAGGGTTTCTCTGTATAGTCCTGGCTGTCCAGGAACTCACTCTGTAGACCAGGCTGGCCTCGAACTCAGAAATCCACCTACCTCTGCCTCCCAAGTGCTGGGATTAAAGGCATGTGCCACCACACCTTTCTGGTTTGGAAAACTAGGAAGTTGGTTTAAGCGACTATTCTTTGTGATAGATGTGGTCAATGAGGGAGATGGGGAAGCCTTCCCCTCTAGGAAAGTTACCCCCTAGTTACTGGTGTGATTATTTGTCCTCTTTCCCAACTTTGAGAGAGGGGTTGGAGAGAATTCCTTTCCCCATTCCCTCCCTGATTTTACCTGCCAGGCTAAAGCTGAATCTTTTGTTCTGAGGCAAAAGGCAGCGGATATTCCTTGGCCTACGGGCCCTGGTCTCAGGAAGCCCCTCTGTGGGACACACCAAGAGCAGGGCAGCCCCTTCTCCCCAGAAGTACTGAGCATGTCCTCTCACGGTATTCCTTCCCTCTAGCCAGGTCACAGAGTCCAGACGCCTGGCAGGGACCACAGAGCACAGGAGGGCAGCGCAAGAGGGGCCATCTGGAGACTTCACAGAGAACTGGGATCCTGGCAGGAGAGAGAGGCTCCTCAGTCTCTTGTGTGTTTTTCCTGATCTCCAGTATCCAGAGAGGTCTTCAGACCCACCTCACCTTTAAGCACAGAGACGTCATACACCCTCCAGTTCTGGTACTTGTGGTTCTGATCCATCACAGTACACCAGTACCGTCCAGCGTCTTCATCTCTGGACCCCTCCAGCCATAAGGAATAATTTCCGAAGAGTTTGTACCTGGAATCGGGTTCGGGTTTCCGAAGGTCTGAGACTGGCTTGTCTACTTGGACCTGAGCCACCAAGATGGTGGAGGAGCCTGCTACAGGGCTGCGGAACCAGGTTAAAAGCTGGCCCCCAAGTAGGGAGGGAGGTGAGGGACACGGCATCTCCACTGACTCCCCGGAGGCTACGTAGATGGTCTGGATGCTGTCTGTGGGGAAAGAGCAGTGTCAGAGCAGAGCTGTCCAGGCCTTCAGCAAGCCCCTACATTAGCTCCAACTCCTGTCTTCCTTTCCTTCTGGGGTCTTTGTTTGTTTGTTTTTTGTTTTTGAGATAGGGTTTCTCTGTGTAGCCCTGGCTGTCCTGGAACTCACTCTGTAGACCAGGCTGGCCTCGAACTCCCTTCTGGGGTCTTCAAGCACTGGTGAGCACACATTTCTCAAGTGACTGTTATGAAGAAAGGGAGGTGGGCTGAGAATGTAGTTCAGTCGGTAAAGTGCTTGCCCGAGGCTTTGGGTAGGTGGCAGAGCGCTTGCCTTTTGGGCGTGACTTGGGTCCCCAGCGTGGCTTAAACCCATAAACTGAATGTGGGGGTGCAGACCTGTGATCCTAGCACCCAGAGACTGGAAGATCAGAAGTTTGGCGTCATCCCTCGGCTGCTCAAGGAGACCCTGGGATACACAACTACCAGAAAGAGTTGGGGAGGGGAGGCCAAGAGTGGAAAGGCTTTCTGTCTTTCCTTGCCAGTGAGAAGCTCTGTCTTGGTCAGGCTGCAATCGTTGGTGACATCCCTTATCTCATCCCACATTTCCTCATCTGTTTTTATTTCCTAAGGGGAACAAAGCCAGGTAGCACACAAGTGATATGAGCACTTGGGAAGCTGAGGAGGAGGGGTTGCATCATATAATAAACATATTTCATATCTCTATAATAAAATATATAACAGCCAAGGCTGCTATAAAGCAATACCCTGTCTCAAAACAAACAAATAAAAAAAAAAAAAAAAAAAAAAAAGGGAAGCTGGAAGCTGGGTGTGGTTGCACACCTGCAGTCACAGAGTTCAAAGACAGATGGAGGAAGGAATACTTGACCTGAGAGTTCAAGACCAGCTGGGCTACTGTGACTTTTCTCATTGATTTGACAAAAATGCCAGGCTAAAGCAACTTAAGAGAGTTAGATGAATATCATCTCTATCACCACCACCACCATCATCACCACCATCACCATCACCATCAACATCACCACCATCACCACCATCACCACCACCACCATCATCACCACCATCACCATCATCACCACCATCACCATCATCACCACCATCACCATCACCATCATCGCCATCACCATCATCGCCATCACCATCACCATCATCTCTCTGTGCAGCACTGGCCATCCTGGAACTCACTCCTTATGTAGACCAGGCTGTCCTTGAACTAAAAGATCCACCTGCCTCTGCCTCCTAAATGCTGGGATCAAAGGTCTGCATCACCACTGCCCTACTGGAAGTAAGATCTCTTTTGGCTCATGGTTTAAGGCCATCATAGCAGGAAATTTACGGTGGTTGAAACAGGCTTGCATTTGGATGGACTTCCGAGCAGAGAAGGGGAAATGCCTATACCTGACTGACTTTGCCTTTTCCCCGTTTGTATTTAACTTATCACCCCAGCCCCCTGGGTGGTGCCACCCACATTCAAGGTTGCTTTTCCCTCCTCAGTGAAAACTCTGGAGATGCCCTCACAGACATGCCTAAAGCTATGTGCACTAGAAGCTATGCGGATGACACCCCCATAGCCTCATAGCAGGACCCTCATCTTGTGTCCTCAAATTGACCACGTAGTTGAGGATCACCTGGACCGCCTGCCTGATCCTGGGGCTATCTCCTCCGAGGTGCTGGGGTTACAGGCATAGCACGCTGTGGTCACAAGGATCAAACTCTTGCCTGGAGATGAGCTGAGAACTCTACACGTGCTGGGCAAGCACTCTGAGCTAGATCCCAGACTCGATGTTTATCTCTTTTAAAAGAGATAAACAGGATTATATACAGGAAACTGTATATAATCTAGGCCCTTGGTACCTCTGGGTCTCCCTAGGACTAAACGCAGAGAGGGTTCAAGCAAGGTCAGTCTGTCTTCTTGAGTCACGTGCATTTTGAGAAGCACTCAGAGAAGCAGCATTGGTTCCTCCCAGCCTAAGTAGCTGCAGAATCCCCCACCTCCTGCCCCTTACCTGCAACAGCCTGGGAGTGCCCACATAAGAACAGGAGGAATACTACAACTGCCATGGAAGAGCCTGCCAAGTTCCCCTGCTCCAAAGATCTGGTGTTTCCAGAGAGGAGGAAGAACACAGATAAAGGCCCACAGTTCCTGGGCTGAACCACTTGGCCTCTGGAAGCATGAGACTGCAGAGAGATAAAACTCAGTTGCATGTCATCTGGAGGAAGGGGAGCTTCCATCTTTGTGTTCTTGGAGTCAGGTCCCAGCGCAGGCTGCTCTCGTGTGCAAGGAATCCCAGATGCCTTCCTCTTCTTCACGGAGAAGCCTCTTGTAGCTTCTCATCTATCCCTGAGACATCAGCCAAGAGCCAAATGACTCTGCCTGATCTTTGGCACCTGGCACAAAACTGTACATCCAGGCCATAAGTGATCTCAAACAACTGTTGCTGTGGTTACCTGACATATCAGAGGCTGTTCCAGAGCCCCCAGGAGCATCCTTAGCTGTCACTCAAGGAGAAGCACAGAGGGGACCTCGATTATTCATGGGTGCCTGGGCTCAGAAGCAAATTTTTATACACTCCTTCTGATTGTTTATAATGTGTGTTATTTAGGTAGTTAGTAGCTTTTTGGCTTTTTTTTTTTTTTGAGACAGGTTTTCTTTCTTTTTTTTTTTTAATAGTTAAATGCCTCTTTTTTTTTTAAAGATTTATTTATTTTTATTATATATAAGTACACTGTAGCTGTCTTCAGACACTCCAGAAGAGGGAGTCAGATCTCATTCCGAATGGTTGTGAGCCACCATGTGGTTGCTGGGATTTGAACTTCGGACCTTCGGAAGAGCAGTCGGGTGCTCTTACCCACTGAGCCATCTCACCAGCCAGAGACAGGTTTTCAAGTTGAGGTTTCAAATTGTCCAGGTCGGCTTCAAACCCACCGTGTAGTTAGAGATGACCTTGAATTCTTGATCATCTGCCTCTCAAGGTATGAGATGATGGGTGTGCATCATTATGAACAGATAGCTACTTATTTTAAACATAAAGCAAGTTATTGGCCGCGGAGGGAGTTATATTCCCAGCCATTAAACTATTTTCTTTTGGGCTGGTGAGATGGCTCCAAGGGTTTTTGCCTTTGCCAACAAGCTTAGCAACCAGAGCTCAATCCTCAGAATCCACGTGGCGGGAAGAAAGAACTGGCTCCCCAAACTGTCCTCTGACCTCCACATATGATGCGCTGGCTAGTTTTCAATGTTAACTTTACACAGAAAGACACCGAGGGAAGAGCAAATCTTAATCCAGAAAATGCCTCCGTAGGATCAGCCTGTGGCAAGTCTGCAGGGAATTTTCTTGGTTGGTGATGCAGGAGGGTTCGGCTCACTGTGGATGGTGGCACCCCTGGGCACATCGTCCTGAATGGTATAAGAAAGCACAGAGTGCTTACTCAAGCCCCTGAGCAGCACTCCTCCATGGTCTCTGCATCAGCTCCTGCCTCCAGGATCCTGCCTTACCTGCGCTCCTGCCTTGACTCCCTTCAGTGACAGACTGTGATGTGGCGGTGGAAGATGGAGTTAAGCTTTTCCTCGAGTTGCTTCACGTCATGGTGTTTCATCACGGCAATAGAAACCCTCACTAAGGCAGGTGAGGTGCATGCACCTTTAATCCCAGCCCTCGAGAGGCACAGGCAGGCGGACCTCTATGAGTTTGAGGCCAGCCTGGTGGCACCCCTGGGCACATCTATGTATAGTGAGTTCCAGGACAGCCGGGGCTACAAAGTGAGATTCCATCTTGGAAAACAAACAAACAAAAACCAAGAGTCCTAATAAAGTGTCTAAGTTCGGGTTAATATTGCTTTGATGAAACACCATGACCAAAGCAACTTGGGGAGGAAATAGTTTATTGGGCTTACACTTTCATATCATGGATCACCAGTAAACACAAGATGGGAGCTCACACAGATCAGGAACCTGGAGGCAGAAGCTGCTACAGAGGCCATGGAAGGGTGCTGCTTAATGGCTTGCCCCTTTTCATTGTAGGTCTGCATTAAGAGTGACCACTGACGGGCTGGAGAGATGGCTCAGCGGTTAAGAGCACTGACTGCTCTTCCGAAGGTCCTGAGTTCAAATCCCAGCAACCACATGGTGGCTCACAACCATCCGTAATGAGATCTGGCGCCCTCCTCTGGTGTGTCTGAAGACAGCTACAGTGTACTTACATGTAATAAATAAATAAATAATTAATTAAAAAAAAAAGAGTGACCACTGACAAGCACATGACAGAATCAATACGAGGCTGCCTTAAAATCTCCTCTGCCAATGGCATTAATCCAAAACTCTCAGACATGCAGGCTGTGTACATATATGGATACACACACAAATGTAACTTTACAAAAGGGGAAGGGATTCGGTGTGGTAGTGATGCATGCCTTTACTCCTAGCACTTTAAGATTTATTTCTACATATATAAGTACTCCATCTGCTTGTATATCTGCATGCCAGAAGAGGGGATCAGATCGTAAGCCACCATGTGGTTGCTGAGAATTGTATGTAGGACATCTCGAAAAGCAGCCAGAGCCCTTTACCACCAATCCTAGCACTTTGAACAAGGTTTCTCTATATAGCCCTGAGTGGCCTGGAACTCACTACATACGTAGACTAGGGTGGCCTGGAACTCAAGAGGCCAATCTGTCAACACACCCATCTCTCTCTGTCTCTCAAGTGCTGGGATTAAAAGCATGTGGCACTACATCGGGCAGATTACTTCTTTCAAAAACTTAAAAAAAAAAAAAAAAGATTCTTGGGTTAGAGAGATGGCTCAGTGGTTAAGAGCACTGACTGCTCTTCCAGAGATCCTAAGTTCAAGTCCCAGCAGCAACCACATGGTGGCTCACAACCATCTGTAATGAGATCAGACGCCCTCTTCTGGTGTGTCTGAAAACAGCTACAGTGTATTCATATACATAAAATAAAAAAAAATTTAAATAGAATTCTTCAGAAGAATCCTGCTATTTCTTCTAATGGATACATCCCTAGATCTGTGTGTGTGTGTGTGTGTGTGTGTGTGTGTGTAACCCAGGGCTTTCAGCATGTTAAGCAAAGTTTTCTATACTTGAGCTACAAATCCAGACACTAGCCTCTTTTCTTGAAGTTCTTGTCAAATGCTCCTACTCTCACCCAGTGATCGTTCCAGAACATGCTGACATTAAGGGATAGGGTTTAAAAAAAAAAAAAAAGTGAAGCCAGGCGTGGTAGTGCACGCCTTTAATCCCAGCACTGGGGAGGCAGAGGCAGGTAGATTTCTGAGTTCGAGGCCAGCCTGGTCTACAGAGTGAGTTCCAGGACAGCCAGGGCTACACAGAGAAACCCTGTCTCGAAAAACCAAAAAAAAAATGTGGGGGCTGGAGAAATGCTCAGCGGTTAAGAGCATTGACTGCGCTTCCGAAGATCATGAGTTCAAATCCCAGCAACCACATGGTGGTTCACAACCATCTGTAATGAGATCTGATGCCCTCTTCTGGTGTGTCTCTAGACAGTAACAGTGTACTCACATAATAAATAAAGAAATCTTTAAAAAAAAAAAAGTAACCACCTGGGGCATTCATTTTCTTAAGTTTCTCTATTCAGAACAGCTCTAACTAACTGTAGACCGTCGCCCACTGCGCTGAACACTCCTCTCGTGGCGAGAACGTCAGGCTGGACCCTGCCACGGGGCGAGCGGATACGTGCTGACGTCACGCACGCACACAGGCACGCACGCAGCGCCCAGGAGACTACGGGCGGGGCCGGCGGGGACCTGAGGCCGAGGGACAGCGGCCCGAGCCGGGGCTATGGCGAAGCTCCTGAGCTGCGTCCTCGGCCCCCGGCTCTACAAGATCTACCGGGAGAGGGACACGGACCGGGCCGCGTCCAGCGTCCCCGAGACTCCCACTGCCGTCCCCGCCGCCTCGTCCAGCTCCTGGGTGAGTCGGGTTCCCCCCGGCGGAGAGCATGGTATGGTCCAGACCGCGCTGCGCTGCGCTCGCCCGGCGCGCCCACTGTGGGAAACGGGGGAGCCCGCTTGTCAAGTGGCGGTCGCGCACGCAGTCCGCCTGCGGGCGCTTCCCGGCCCCCTCCCAGTCACGCAGGGCCCAGCCGCCGCCTCTCTTTACGGCTTTGGAGGAACTCTTCCTCACACCCACCACCACGCTTGCTTTTTTTTTTCCCCCTCCGCGTCCCCCGAATGGCTGGTCCCAGTTGAGTTTGGAGTCCCCTGCGCGCACTGGCTTTTGCCCACCTACTCCCAATTTCTCCCAGGATCTGTTGACTTTCTCTTTAACCTGACTTTTCAGTTTCAAAAATGACTTCATGTCATGTATTTACTTGTGCGCCTTGTGCCCCCAAACCTAGCCTGAAAACCAGGGTCTTGCATTCAGGGTGGTAGTTTGCTCTCCAAAATGTTTTTGTTTTTATTGGTTGCAAATTATGTTTAGGAGGCTTTCCGAAGTGCCCACACTTAGCGACATTTTTCCCGGAATCGACTTACATCAAATGCTATTCCTTCCCTCTTAGAATTGTCATGGAGTCTCTCATTTTCAATTTTACTCCTCTCCCCATAGTGACACAATCATATCTGTATGGAGTTTCAGGGGAAAAAAAGGACCGGTTTTCCAAATGCTGCTTTCACTTTTGCTTCCAAGCCTAGCACCCCGTGATTGCTTTCAGGGTGAGGGGTGAAATGTCAGGGGGGGGGAGTTGAAGCTTCAGCAGAAACAGGAGTATCCCAGGAGAAATGGCCACAGAGGCTAGAACCAGGTGACACAGGTTAGGGCTTCTGGAAGGGAGGAAGGGCCTGTCAGCTGGCAAGGTCCTTAACAGGCCATCTGTTTTGGCAGGATACGTATTATCAGCCTCGGGCCCTGGAGAAACATGCAGACAGCATCCTGGCACTGGTAAGTCAGTCCCAGCATCTGCCAGTCAAACCCAGCCCTGGAGAAGGCAACACCCCAGGAGGTGAGGGGTGCTCTGGGCCCTGTACAGCAGAGCTTGCACAGAGGACCAGCGTATCCCAAGTGCCTACCGTTGGCATTCTCCCTTAGGAAGTCCCCTTTGTGTACCATAAGCTTTTTCCAGAGCAGTTTGAGCCCTAAGGATAACAAATTTACCTTTGGGATCGGCTGCAGGTCTCTGAGTCTTGCAGTCCCTAGTGACCTATCCTCCCTGGCAACTAACTTCTGTGGCTGCAGAGACAGCTGTTCTCCCTGGCAGAGTTCCTATGGTGATGTTCTCACATCTCTTGGGGACAAAACCTGGGACTCTCTTGAGTGGGGCCAACTGGGAAGGCTTGATTAACTTGAGTAGACAGAGAGGCTGGTGTTTTCAACGCCATGAATCTGTGTCAGTCTCCGTTACTGTACTCTGACACACTATGAGGCAACAAATATTTGGGTCCCTACTGTGTGCACGGTGTCAGAGCCAGGCCCGGAGAGGGCAGAACAGCGTGTGTGTGCACAGGCGTATTGATCGCCTGTCTGTGTCTCTGCTGCAGGCTTCAGTCTTCTGGTCCATCTCTTATTACTCCTCTCCCTTCGCCTTCTTCTACTTATACAGGAAAGGTCAGTGTGGTTCCAAAGGTGGTGGTGGGGCGTGTGTGGGTGGGGACAAACCGGGCAGGTCATTGGCCAGTGAATCTACTCCCCGAAGAGAAAGGGGGTGATCCTGTGAGAACGGCATATTTGACTTCCCTCTTCTACCAGGAGTCTTGCCCTATAAGCTGGTGGTTCTCAACCTTCCCAGTGCTGCGACCCTTTAACACAGTTCCACATGTCGTGGTGACACCCCCCCCCCCCCCGCAAAACCATAACATCATGTCGTTGCTACTGGATAACTGTGATTTTGCTACTGTTATGGTTCATGATATAAATATTTTTTGGAGATACAGGTTTGCCAAAGGGTTCCCAATGCACAGGTTGAGAATTGCTGGTCTGATAGAATGGCTAACCCAAAGACAGAGTGTGGGTAGAGGTTGTGGGCAAGCTGGGAGAACCACTCAGAGGTCCTGTGAGAGCGTCTCATAACTGTCCCTCTTCCCTCCCAGGTTACTTGAGTTTGTCCAAAGTGGTGCCATTTTCTCACTATGCCGGGACATTGCTGCTGCTACTTGCAGGGGTGGCCTGCCTCCGAGGTAGGTAGAGAGGAGCCTGGTTTGTATCTGTGACTGGATAAGCGTTAAGCACTTTTTGCAGACGTAGTTTGGGGCTGGGCCCTGTAGGGAGTAACTGAGGACAGTCCAAGGTGTAGCTCTTCCTCAAGTGTCTTACATCCTACATTGCATGTGTTCATCAGCAGTGTACAGGAACAAGAAGAATACAGCACACACCGCCTGAGTCTCAGCTGGAGACAGCAGCAGACTTTAACATGCACAGAGACCTCACACAGTGTAACCACACTGTGGGCCCTGCACCGGAGTACAGATCAGAGGTGCACTGTTAGTGGAAGACATTCGAGCAATGTGTCCTCTATCCCAGCGCTTGGGTAAGAGGGAGGTAGAAAGTCTCACGTTCCAGGCCAACCTGGGCCACATAGTGGGACTCTGTCTCAATCAGTGAATAAGTGTGTAAGTGAAGGTCAAAACAGAGGGGTGTGTGCGTGTGCGTGTGCGTGTGCGTGTGTGTGTGTGTGTGGTGTGCGCGTGTGTGTGTGGTGTGTGTGTGTGGTGTGTGTGTGGTGTGTGTGTGTGGTGTGTGTGTGTGTGTGTGTGTGTGTGTGTGTGTGTGTGTGGTGTGTGGTGTGTGTGTGTGTGCGTGGTGAGACCCAGGACACAGAGGGGTGTGGTTCGTGACCGCACTTTCCCTCCCTCTTCTCCTCCCAGTATTTTCCTCTCCCCTCCCCATCCCCATCCACTCCTCCTCCGTTTCCCATGGATATCAACCAGCCTTGGCATATCAAGTTGCAGTAAGACTAGGCGCATCCTCTCCTTCTGAGGCTAGACAGGGCAGCCCAGTTAGGGGAGAGAGATCCCAAGGGGGACAGTGTAGTCAGAGACAGCCCCTGCTCACACTTTAGGAGTCTCACATGAAGACCAAGCTGCACAACTGTAACATATGTGCAGAGGGGCCAGGCCCACCCCGGGGGCGGTCCCTGAATTTGCTTATGTGTATCACATGTGCAGATTGCCTCAGAGGCCGGTGGACATCATAGCCTGGAAGCTGAGTTGTCAGGCAACAGGTGTAGACACTAGGAACTGAACCTGTGTCCTCCGCAAGAGCCATCTGCCCAGCTCCTTGTTTGTGTTTCTAACTGTATGTCATCTGTGGACACCAAGACTGTAGGTGTACCCACCACACCCTGCTGCATTACATTGTGCCATAGATGTGAGCACCCATGTGAAACACTCTCGTCCCGCTCGCTTCCTTCTCTCAGTATGCTCTGGACGTTCCGATTGTTTCCCTGGCAGCCCTTACCTTCATCTGGTGTTTGCTGGTTTGTGAGGGGAGTGACGAGAAGAGAGGCGTCAGTCCTGATGCCAGAGTTGGCACCAGAGCCAGAGGTTAGGAGCCTGCAGAAAGCCAGCTTGGGAACGCCTGAGGCAGACAGGAAGGAAGGCCACTGTTAGCAGGCGGGTGGTAAGGTTGCAGACTGTTTTAACATGGGTGAAGATGATCTGCAAGATAAGAGACTTGCTAGTTCACAAAGAAAGAAACTGCCAGGCCACCCAGCCCTTGGGAGGCTGAAGCCGGGAGAATTGTCGAGACTTCTGGGCCATCCTAGCCTGTATAATAAACTGCAGGCCAGCCTGGGGCACAGAGTAAAACCCCGTTTCAAAGACTAAACAAACACCAGGCAGTGGTGGTGCATGCCTATAATCCCAGCACTCGGGAGGCAGAGGCAGGCGGATTTCTGAGTTTGAAGCCAGCCTGGTCTACAGAGTGAGTTCCAGGACAGCCAGGGTTACACAGAGAAACCCTGTCTTGGAAAACAAAACAAAACAAAAAAAAAACAAAGACTAAACAAATAACTGAAGCGGTGTTGGGTGTGGTGTGGTAGTGCATGCCTGGAATCTATGATGTGGGAGATTAAAGCAGGTGACTCTGGGACCAGACTTACGACTTAATGAGCTCCAGGCCAGCCTGAGTTCCATAGCGAGACCAAGTTTCAGACAAAAGCAGCAGCAGCACAGCAAACCCAAGCAAACGGAAAGGGCTGGTGACATGGCTGAGCAGGTGAACGCGCTTGTTGCACAAACCCGGTGACTGAGTTCCGTCCCTCCAAGATCCCACAGGCAGAATAGAGAGCTGACTCTTGAAGTTGTCCCCGATCTCCGCTGTGGCACTTGTCTGCCCCCACTCACACACACACATACACAATGTAATAACAACAACAATAATGGTAGTTAAAACAATAAAGCCGGGTAGTGGTAGCGCACGCCTTTAATCCCACCCAGCACTTGGGAGGCAGAGACAGGCAGATTTCTGAGTTCGAGGCCAGCCTGGTCTACAGAGTGAGTTCCAGAACAGCCAGGGCTACATAGAGAAACCCTGTCTCAAAAAAACAAAAATAAATAAAAATAAAAACAATAAACCTGAGACTCAGAAGAAGACTCAGCAGCCAGTTGCTCTGTGCAGGAAAGAAAAGTTCTGTTTCCCACCTAAGAGGCCCTGCTGCTGCCGCCGCCGCCTCCTCCTCCTCCTCCTCTTCCTCCTCCCAGGGCCTCCTACTCTCCTCTTACTTCCTAGGCATCTGGCTCCCCAGCTTACCTGATAGTTTTCTCTCCCCAGGCATTGGCCGCTGGACCAACCCCCAGTACCGACAGTTCATCACCATCTTGGAAGCCACACATAGGAACCAGTCTGCAGAAAACAAGGTGAGAGGTTCTAGAGAGGGCGGGCACCTGTGCGAGCCCTGCTGCCCAGAGCTCCAGGTACCGGCTTCTGTGTGTGTGTGTGTGTGTGTGTGTGTGTGTGTGTGTGTGTGTGCTGTGCACTGCCATGGCCTCTCGAAGTGAACTGTCCTTCCTACTTCTAGTGGATACTTGGCAGGACATTGCTCTCCTTCCCCACTGCCATGCTCAAGAGTTACACAGGCACAGAAGCATCTGCAGCCTTGAGAAGTGTCTGTCCTCGCTTCTTTGCACGCCTCCAACACCACACTGGCTTTGTTTGGGGATGGAACAAAACGGGCAGGTGTAGCCCCTTCCGTGCCCGGCAGCAGAGGGTGCCAGCAGGGCACAGTGTCCTTTAAGCTGAGCCAGGGCTGCTGTTACTGGAGAGTGGTTATCTCTGAAATGGGGCCGTGAGGGGATCAAACAGACCTGGTCACCATGGCCGCACTGTGCTCATGCTGCACAGCCGACCATTTACAGCTTTGTTATCACATCTGTGGAGCACCTTGTAGGCTGCACACCCTCTCCAGCCCCTCACCACCACATGAGGTGGCACAGTGACCACCAATTTTACATCTGTGGAAAGAGGAAGCTAAGTGGCCTGCCTCAGAGTGAGGAAGTGACCAAGGACAGACCTGGACCTAGGCTCGAGGCGAGCCTGGCTTTCGTTTTATCATTTACATTTCTAGGGTTTTTGTTTTTTTTTTCTGTTGCTCTTTCTTAGGCAAGTTATTTTTGAAAATGTCAAAAGCATTTCTCTGGCAAAAAATAAAAAATAATCCTCAAAATAGAGATCTTGGAGCTCTGGGTGTGGGGGAGGACAGTGGATTATGAAGACGCAGCCCTACTGCCTGCAGCATGTGCCCAGTGCGGTGTGGAGTCGGATGGTTTACAGGGTAGCCCTGGGCCTGGGTGTCATGATGAGGGGAGGGAGGTGGCTATGCACACAGGGCTGTAAGAGAGGAAAAGAACCTACTGTGGGCATGAACGCCTGCCTCTTGGTTATGGGACCGTCATTTGGTTTGCTGGGGGGGGGAGGGATCTCTCTCATTAATTTTTTTCCCCGAAGACATGGTATAGCCCTGTCTGTCCTGAAACTCTCTCTGTAGACCAGGTGTGGAGGATAATATAACCAGCCAGCAGCCCACCCTCTGCCCCCATCTTTACACAGAAGCACCGCCCGTGGGGTGGGTCAGCCTTAGATGTTTCTGTGTTTTGGGATTTTGGGGTTTTTCCTTTTGTTTTCTTTGTTGTTTTCCAAGACAGGGTCATGCTGTGCAGCCCAAGCTTGCCTGGTATTTCTGGTGATCTGCTTGCCTCCTGGGTGAGGTCACAGTATTTGCTACCACGACCTGTCCTGGAAATAGGATCTCACTCCACGTCCCAGGCCAGCCTTAAATTTCACTGTGTATCCCAGGCTGGCCCTCACTTGTAGTCCTGCCTCTGCTGCTGAGTGGTGGGATTGGTAGGCGTGTGCTGCTAGGCCCAACTTTTTTTTTTTTGTTTTTTTGAGACAGGGTTTCTCTGTGTAGCCCTGGCTGTCCTGGAACTCACTTTGTAGACCAGGCTGGCCTCGAACTCAGAAATCTGCCTGCCTCTACCTCCCGAGTGCTGGGATTAAAGGCAGGTGCCACCACTCCCAGCTAGGCCCAACTTTTTAACACTTTCTTGGTGGCATTGGGAATTGAAGCCGGGGCACTGTGCGTACAGGACAAGCAGGACGGCAGGGTTAAGAGTTCTGGACGTGGGTCAATGAGCTAGTGGTGGAGGCGGCTGCCTTGTCCCAAGTCGTGGTCATAGTAGACCTTTCCATTCAGAGGAGAGGGCGCTGACCTCCCTTTGGTCTCCCTGTGACGAGGGGCCATCCTGTACAGTGAAGGTGTTGAGGGTGGATGGCTAGGACTTCCCTCAGCTCTCTGTCCTCCCTTCCTTTGTTTCCCTGTCCACAGAGGCAGCTGGCCAACTATAACTTCGACTTCAGGAGCTGGCCAGTCGACTTCCACTGGGAGGAGCCCAGCAGCCGGTGAGGCCCCAGCTGCTTAGCTCTTCCCCTTCCTTGCCATCGCTTTACCCCTCCGAGTGGAGTCCCAGGCCTACTGCTCCTGACTCTGTTTCCCTTCCCCTCAGGAAGGGGTCCCGAGGTGGCCCTTCCCGCAGGGGTGTGGCCCTGCTTCGTCCAGAGCCTCTGCACCGGGGAACAGCAGACACGTTTCTCAACAGGGTCAAGAAGCTGCCCTGTCAGATCACCAGGTAGGAAACGGGGGGTGTGGGAGGCCAGCTGGGGTGAGGGGACACAGACCAGGGCCTCTGGACTGTCAACTTGGATGCAGAGTAGCTGTCGCTTGTAGGGCCTAGTGCTGTTTGTGCCCTGTGTTGCCTGTGGGGACGGCTTTGCGAGGCCCAGGCCTCAGGAGTGCTTGGAGAGGCAGACCGCCAGTGGGCCTGCTGCTGCCAACCTCTCAGCATCTTCTGCTCGGCCTCTAACGGGAGCAGAGGTGCCGCAGCAGGGAGAAGGCCGTGGCTGTCACTGTGCAGGTTCTAGTCCTGTGCTCACGGCTGTGTGGAATTGTCCTGGTCCCTCTGCTCCCTGATATCCCCCTCGGCCCCCACCGTGCCTCAGTTCCTCCCTCTGCTTAGCCTGCCTCACTGGGATTGTTGAGATGAGCTGGCAGCACCGGGGACGGCTGTGTTGTAGGGTTTCATTTCTGGGAAGAGACGCCGTGACTGCAGCAGCAGCTCGGACCCAGGACAACAGGCTCAGAGGCTCTCAGGTTCAGAGCTTCAGTCCAATGGCGGGAAGCATGGCAGCAGCATGCAGGCAGGCATGGGGCTGGAGAAGGAGCCGAGAGCTCTGCATCTCAATCCACAGGCAGCAGGAGGTGACCGAGAGCCACACTGGGCACAGCTTGAGCATAGGAGACCTAAAGCCACCCCCACAGTGATACACTTCCTCCTACAAGGCCACACTTTCTAATAGTGCCATTCCCTGAGTGGCTCATTCCTACTCAAGCAACCACAGCTGCCGTTTACCAGCCTGCCAGCAAACTCAGTCGTGGGTGCTGATGGTGTCAGGCCGGCCTTAGACTCACAGACACCACCCACCCTGCTGAGCGCTCACCCATGCGTCACAGCCCATGCTGTGGCCGAGCACCAGGGAAGGGGTCTGACTTAGCTTTGGCTGCTGATGTCCTGAATCGGTCCAGGGGAAAGCAGACCAGGTTTTTGTGGCCGTGCTGGCAGGCGGTGCAGGGCGGTGCAGGAACACAGCCTAGTGGCCAAGCTGTTGTCCATAGCAGTGCCTACCTCACCTAACCTATCTGTGTGAGTTACACTTAGTATCTGTTGAGCTCCTTGGATAGCTCTTATGTGGTAGGCATTATCACCGTGAACATAACAGCCAGGTCTCTGCCCTGACAAGAGTGTGACCCAGTTTGGTATCTTTCAGACTACAGATCTTTAGAGAAGTATTTTTGTGGGTGGGTTTTTGTTTTTGCCCCACTCTTCCTGTATTGGTCCTGAATAGAAGACACAGAAATCTAGCATTTTTATATCGACTGGGCAGGTTCTGAGCTATTATAACCTGGCTAGGCTATTAATGACCACATAAATGCCCCATTCCTTGCCAAGTGAGTCTCGCCCGCTTGTTCTGTTCCGTATGTGTCCTGAGGACCAGCTTCTCTTGGCCATGTGCTCATAGCCCAACCTGCCTGGAAGCAAATGCCCTTACCCAACAAGTCATCTTGTTGACCCTTGAAAACTTTTTATAAGTTGTATTTTTATGCATTAACTGAATGATATTTAACAGCTGTATTTATTTATTGTACCTAGAAATTATCTCATAAAACTCTCAGAATTATATCCAAGCAGTCCCAAATTTGCTACAGCTCATTTTGGATTGTTTGCCTAGCCTAGCGAGGGCCAGCGTGCTCCATGGTGCCAGGCAGGGGTTGTGAACCCCGGCCCCCACCAGCAGGAGGGCTCGTCCCTTAGGTTATGGGGTCAAGTGCACTTGCAGCCTGTCATTTCCACCTTCTGATGTTATTTTGGGACATGACCCTTTGTAAGTCCAGGAGGATCTGTGTAATTGTATTGCACAGGAGAAAATGGTTTGAGTTGGTTTTTCCAGTGCTGGGCTCAAAACGAGGGGCTCACACATGCCAGGTAAACACGCTGCCACTCAGCTGTGACCCCATCGCTAAGTGGACATTTTCCAGTCATAGTTATGGAAAAGCTTAGGAGATGCCAGGCTCGCCTTGCTCACTGAGCTCTGAATGCAAGGGCCAAGATGAATCCCTGGGCCCTGCTGAGGTTGGGGTTCACCAACCCATGTTCCCCACAGCTATCTGGTGGCACACACCTTGGGGCGCCGGATGCTGTACCCAGGCTCCGTGTACCTGCTCCAGAAGGCCCTCATGCCTGTGCTGCTGCAGGGCCAGGCCCGACTGGTGGAAGAGGTGAGGCCCCCTACCTGCTGCTGGCCCTGTCTTCTGAGGGGTGTGGCCCCCTGCCCCTTGTGACCAGGTCTTTGCATCTCTCTTGCTTAGTGTAATGGGCGCCGTGCAAAACTGCTCGCCTGTGATGGTAATGAGATAGACACCATGTTTGTGGACCGACGGGGGACAGCTGAGCCCCAGGGGCAGAAGCTGGTGAGAGGGGCCAGGGAGCCGAAGGGGGTGGTAGGTGGCAGTAGAGACTCTGGGGTCCCCAGTGCTACAGAACCTTTCCTGTGGAACCACAGTTAAAAATGTTATTTTCCAGCTTCACCCAAGGACCTCTTCATCAGAAAGCTCTGAGAGGGAAGTAGGTAGGGGGATGTAGCTCAGGTCGTGCACGAAGCCCTGGGTTCATCCCCTGTCCCATATACACTGAGAATTGGATTGTGTACCTATAATCCCAGCACCCAGGAGTGGAGAGAAGAGGATCAGAAGGTCAAGGCCAGGGCCAGGGAGATGGTTCAGCGGGTGCAGTATTGGCCATGCAAGCGAGAGGACCTGAGTTCTGATCTTGAGAACCTGTATAGAGCCTGGCATGGTGACCATGAGAGCTGTAGTCCTAGCTCTCCTGTGGGAGGGAGGCGGGAGACGCCTTGGGCACCCCCTGCCAGCTGGCGTATACAGCACTGCCACAGGCAACAAAGACCCCGCCTTGAAGTCGGAGGCAAGGGGACACAGGGGAGGAGTCCTTCTCACCGCCACACACGTGCTGTGGATCACGTTTAAGGTCTTGGCTACATGGTGAGTTTGCAGTTTAAAGATGAGAATATCATAGCCGACTGGGGATGTCACTGTAGCTAGCGTATGCAGCCTGATGGCAGTTCATCACCAAAGTGAAGTCAGGTATAGAGAGTTGCCTAGTGTTCGGGAAGCTCACCTAAAGCCAGGCATGGTGCACTCTGTCATCCCTGGGCTGAGTTCAAGGCCTGACCAGGATAAACAGGACCCTGTCCTACAGTAACAAAGAGTAGATGGGATGGTGATGAAGGAGGCCCAGGCAAGATTCTGAGTTCCAGTCCACCCTGAACTACCTAGTGAGACCCTGCCTCAAGGAAACAGAAATAGCATTGACACATGCAGGACCAGCCTGTGGGTTATCTCAGGTGCTCTCACAGCTGTGAGGAGCAGCGCTGCAGCCTGAGCTGAGGAGCCCAGCTCTTAAGGCAGCACTGGCCTGGGAAAGCACTGCACAGGCGGCCAGGGGGCTGGGTTCTGCCGCCCGCCTGCCTGCCCGCCCGCCCACTTGCCACCATCCCCATGCTTTGGCTTGAACACCATGGAGGGCGGTGAGGAGAAAAATGTTTGCACACCTAGGAGAGTCCCAGACACATCCTATCAGAGCTCTCCTGGTGGCATCTCAGGGGAAGTGGCCTCCGTGCTGGTGACTTAGACTCAGCCTCCATAGTCTCCTGAGGCCCTGTGCATAGCACCTGCAGTCCCTTTGTCCCGCCCAGCACTCTCCCACCCCTCCTCTCTCTGCTCCCCAGGTCATCTGCTGTGAGGGGAATGCAGGATTCTATGAGGTGGGCTGTGTCTCCACACCCCTAGAAGGTAGGCTCGTGGTTCACACCTCTTATCTCTATCCTTTGGACCGGAATGTGTCTCCTCCCATGCTGACCTCCCTCCCGTTCATCAGGGTGAGGTCCAGGTCTCTCCCTTGTGAGGGAAGGTCCACTCCCGCCCTGTTAACCTTGCATTCATTCCTGGGCTGCTTGTCCTCCTGCCCCGCTGCACGGTCGCATGATTCCCCCCCACTCCTCCCTGACTCCCTCCCTCCTCCATGTGTTACAGCTGGCTATTCTGTCCTGGGCTGGAATCATCCAGGCTTTGCAGGAAGCACGGTGAGACCCTCTCTGAAGACCTGTCCTTTTCCAGAATCCTGTGCATCTTCCTCTGCTCAGCCATGGGAAGAAGGAACCTGGTGCCCATTTCTGCAGGGCCTTCCACATGCCTGTGACCTGGGTGCTGGGGAGCTGCAGCCCCTCCTCCCATGGCAGTCAGGGACACAATGGGTCACATGATCTCTGTGTGTTACAGGGTGGCTGCAAGAAGGGTCCACACTAGGTGAGCTGTCTTCTGGCTGACCCCTCCTGCTTCTGCCCGTCTCCCTGCAGGGGGTACCATTCCCACAGAACGAGGCCAATGCCATGGATGTGGTGGTTCAGTTTGCCATCCACCGCCTGGGCTTCCAGCCCCAGGACATTGTCATCTACGCCTGGTCCATTGGAGGCTTCACTGGTATCTGCCTCCCCTACTCGTCCCTGCGCAGTAGAGATGGGCACAGGCACGGGTGGCTCCCAAGGAGGGGGTGGATGGAGGCTTTTAGAGAGAGAGGTTGGAAGTTGATAAGACCTACATGAAGGGACCCAATCCTATTTCTTGTTCTGCTTCTAGCCACGTGGGCAGCCATGTCCTACCCAGACATCAGTGCTGTTATCCTGGACGCCTCCTTCGATGACTTGGTGCCCCTGGCCTTGAAGGTCATGCCGGACAGCTGGCGTGAGTGCAGCTCCCTTGCCGGTCCTTCCCGTCAGGGTGGCAGCACAGGCCTCTTCTGACTGGGTGCTGTCACTGTGTGGGTGGAGATAGGCCACCCCGTTGCCGAGAAACAGGGCTTCCCTGCCCAGTGGACAGTGGGACCTTTAGGTTAGGCAAGCTCTTCATCTCTGCGTCCTTCACGGTGTCCCACTCTAGGAGCCCTGGTCACCAGGACGGTGAGGCAGCATCTCAACCTCAACAACTCGGAGCAGCTGTGCAGGTGAGGGTGGCCACCGTGCCCGTCAGCAAGCGGCCACTACCCGAGCTGGCCCAACCCTTCCCGGGGCTAGGAGACCCTGAATTGGCTCACTCATGATGTGGCAGTGAAGGGTTAAGCCTGGCTCCCAGGGCCAGACTGAGCCCGTGCCCTTAAATCTGTTACTCCTGCCTCAGCTGTGGCCTGGCTCTCTGAGCTCTCCCTCCCTGCTGCTCTGTTCTGAAGGTTCCAGGGCCCCGTGCTGCTGGTCCGGAGAACCAAGGACGAGATCATCACCACCACGTGAGTACCCGGGCTCTGCCTTCTCTCCCACCTTTGTCACCATGGACACAGCTTCCCAACCAGGGTTAACTCTTGTCGCCCCCAGGGTCCCTGAGGACATCATGTCCAACAGAGGCAATGACCTCCTGCTGAAGCTCCTGCAGTTCCGGTGAGCTCTGTGGGAATACACACCTCAGTGCTCACACCAGTGAGGCGGAAGGATGAGGTGGGGGCTGAGGCGTGAACTGGTTCCATTCTGTCCCACCCTGTGCTCCTCCCAAGGTACCCTCGAGTGATGGTGGAGGAGGGGCTCAGAGCTGTGAGGCAGTGGCTGGAGGCCTCTTCCCAGCTAGAGGAAGGTGAGGTATCTAGAGGCTGGTGGGCAGGGGCCTGGCAAGGAGAGCTTGCTGAGGACACTCCTCTGTTCCCATCAGCCTCCATTTACAGTCGCTGGGAGGTGGAGGAGGACTGGTGTGTGTCTGTGCTTCGCTCCTACCAGGCAGAGCATGGGCCTGATTTCCCCTGGAGTGTGGGTAAGGATGGTGTGGAGGGCTGGGAGGAGAGGAAGGACGTCCCAGGCAGGGATTTGAGGGCCTCTTCTCCCTGTGCAGGGGAGGACATGAGTGCAGATGGACGGAGGCAGCTGGCGCTGTTCCTGGTGAGCTCAGGAGCTGGGTGAGGGGCAGGGCAGGGGCAGGGCCTGCACAGCGGGGCTCATACAGAGCTCATGCAGGGATCCTAGAGTGGGTGGATGCGTGGCTTCTGAGGGGAAGCTGCCCTGTTCTGACCTGACCTGCCTTTCTCAGGCCCGGAAGCATCTACACAACTTTGAGGCCACACACTGCACTCCACTCCCGGCCCAGCACTTCCAGATGCCCTGGCACCTCTAGAACCACGTGTAGACTCTTCTGGAAGGACAAGATAGGAGGAGACACGAGGGGATACTTTTGTGACTCTCTTCATGTTGCTGTTTATAGTCTGGCCCGTGGGGACATCCCCTCTGGCCAACAGTCCTCCTGCACGTTTCCCTCATCTATGTGGAAGCACTTAGCTCCCCTCATACACACCTGCATTAAATGAATGATTTATTCCTAATAATTAATAAAAAGGTATTTTTTCTACAATCTGGCTGCTTATGAGATGTTCCAGATGTCCAGACAGCTAGTGGCTTGGGCGGGGAGAGCAGAAGCCCTGGAGGGTGAGCTTGGGAGACCCTGCTCAGGCCAGCTTAACTTCCCTGCCTCAGCTATCGTGCACTTTGGGCCCACAGTCCAGACCCTTCGTGTGCTGTGCCCAGTGTTCACACAGCCACCATGGCTCTCACTGCCCACCCGGGCCTTCCTGCGGGCGGCTGCCTGGGTGGTGGTCAGAATGCCCCTCCTTTATAACTGTACTTTGTGGTGTACGGTTCTGCCTCCTCAGCTTCTCTCCTGAAGGTGCTTCCCCATCCCCACCCCCATTTTCCTTGCTTAGCTCTGCTTATCTCCACAGCAAACCGACCCCATGCCTGTCCTTGGCATGACACCAAGTCTGTCCATATACCATGTTTGCAAGTCAGCACACAGCCAGTGGGGACCAAGGGCCAGGCCCCAAGCACTCCTGTCCTCCCAGCGCAGAGCCTGAGGAAATGGGATCCTCACAACTCTTACTCTGATCTTTGGACCCGTGGGATGGAATGACAGGCTGGCCTCCTTCCCTTGGAAACTTGTGTCAGGTGAAATCACCCCAGCTCCGCCTCCTGGGCCACTGCCCCGACCATGGTGCTGAACAAAGACATCAGTGCTTTCTGCTGGCTACAGCCCCTGGTTTCTGTGTGCCCTCTGACCCCCATATGTGACCCTCTAACCGTGGGGCTGTGTGTCTGTCAGCTCAGCAGCTTGGTGACAGTGTGCTGAATCTTAAAGAGGAGGAGGGCCGAGACAGACAGGTGATATGACTAAGGTCTGGGGTTAGAAGAGGGGAGACAGCCATAGTTTCTGAATGTTCTGCCTTTGGCAAACAGCAGGCAGAGAGCTAGCCACCCAGGAGGCAGACAGGCTGGGATGTGTATAGGAAGAACCTACTCTGGGTAGAGCATGGTAGCAGCATACAGTCAGGCAGAGGCAGTTCTGAGTTCAAAGCCAGTCTGTTCTACATAGCAAGTTCCAGGTCAGACAGGGCTACATAGTGAGTGAGACCCTGCCCCCAAAGCCAACGTGAGCATGCTCACGGACCTTACCCTTCCATCCCAGGACAGATTCCTGGAACTATGTCTGTTCAGCCCAGGGACCCTCTAATCTTATCTCCCATACCTTGGAACACAAGATCGCCCCCTTCTTGGACAGCCATCAGGGAATGTCACCTAGCCACCTTCTAAGAGAGATCAGATGGAGACCTTAGGTATCTTAAGCGGAAGTGAGAGGTAGTTGCTCACCATGTGCCTTGTGGACTCCCTCACCGGGGCTGTAGTCTACTACAGATCGCTCTCCGTATCCCGTAACCTCAGGGTGGGGACTGGCTGTCTGCCCCTTTCTCCCTAAGGCTCAGCAAGCTGAGGCAAAGTCAGCTGACGTGCCCCTACCTCAGCTACTAGGGCTCTGGGCCCTGCTGCTCTAGACACCAGGTTGGGCCTCCCTGATACCCAGGCACCTGGGAAGCTAGGCCAATGGAGGGGAGGTCTCTAGAAAGATAGCTGTTTAAAAAAAAAAATCTTAATAAAAGGGGTGGTCTCTAAACCCTGGACAAGAACACGCCTTATCTTACTGTTGCTGACCAGCATCTAGGCCTGCACTGTTCCCGGGGTAGGTTGAAGATTTACTCCAAGCCCCATGAAGAGAAAATGTTTCCTCTAAAGCTGTCAAAACTGAGCAAGGACCCTGAGGGAGGGGGCCCAGCTATTTCAGAAAGCCGGGTCTCCACTTGTCTGACTATCCATCCATGCATGCATGCATCCATCCATCCATCCACCCTACCTCCTTATTACCATCGTCATTAACATTCAGCTAAAGGCTCTGTTTCTCTGAGTGACTTCTCTCACAGAAGCTGGCTCTCCAAGGCCGTCACCACAGCCTGCCCCTCGTGTGTGTATCTCTTGTTATCTGTGATGGCGCACATTCTGCCCTCAGATCCTGCCTACTTCATCGCTTGGCTGTTCACCTTCTGATATGCCTTGTCACAAGGCTGGGCACTCAGCATGGATGTGGTCATCTGCTACTGTCCTGTGATGACTGTTGCAGCAAAGCTGTTGTCCTAGAAACAATGGGTCTGGGCCCTGGGTCCTCACTAGCCGTCTCCAACAGCTGACAGAAAAGAAACAAGGGGCTGGGGTGGTCAGGAGATGACTCGGTGCCTCTAGCCCACCTGGAGTTGGAGTCTCAGCACTCTCATGGTGGCTCACAACTGTCTGTAACCCCACACCATCTTCTGTCTTTTTTTTTCTTCTTCTTCTTCCCTGAGACAGGGTTTTTCTGTATAGCCCTGGCTGTCCTGGAACTCACTTTGTAGACCAGGCTGGCCTCGAACTCAGAAATCTGCCTGCCCCTGCCTCCCGAGTGCTGGGATTAAAGGCGTGCTCCACCACGCCCGGCTCCATCTTCTGTCTTTTACAGGCTCTGTGTACACTGTGTACAGACACATCCATGTGTGTAAACTTTTTAAAAACATTAATAGAAAAAGAAACGAGGGCTCTAGGCACACTACAAAGAAAGGCCCACTGTCCCCTGAAACACTTCAGGGCTGTGGCCATCCCTGGCTCGTCTCATGGCCCTGAGCTCCAGAGTGACTCCTTTTCTCCCTTTGCAACAGGGACTGAACCTTTGCAGCTTCAGAGTGTGTCCTGTGCTGATCTCTGGCACTAAGTGCTCATTCACTCAACAGACATTTGCATCTTGTATCAGAGGGTGCCAGATATCTCCCCAGTCCTCCAACATTTTAGGTTTCATTCCGGCCGGGCAGTGGTGGCTGCACACCTTTAAACCCTGTCTCAAAAAACCAAAAAAGTTTCATTCTGGTTCTCAGAAACATAAACCCCAGCTCCTCCCCTTCCCACTGCTCCCCCACTCCCCACCCATCTTTCAGGGCTTCGGTTTGTCCTCCATTGGTTTCCCCCTTAGTCCTGAGATGTGATGATTCCTGGAAAGTTCTTACAGTATGGGGGTGGGGTGGGGGCACTAGAGCAGGAAGTGTCTCCTGTAATGCAATGTGGCTTAAAGAAAAAACAAACAAGTCTCAAGCCTACAACCTACCTGGGGAGAAGGAAAGAAGCAAGCAAGCCATCTAGCCGGGGCCTAGAGAAGGACATGTTTGCAGCGCCACCTTCTGTGGACGCAGCATTAATCGCTGAGCACCCACTGGTGCACTGGCTCCAAAAAAAAAACGGGTGTCCATGCCTGCCAATCACCTACGGGGCTGCGTTTGTAGGGGGGCCAGCCAGAGCAGATGCTCTGTGAGCCGTGGAGTGGGGACTCTGAGCACTGAGTCTGTGGGCGTGGAGACTGGATGTCTGACCTGCAGCCCAGCTTCGCTGCACACAAAGAAAGGTCCTGGTCACTTCTTTGTGCAAGTCTGCTCCGCCTCTTTCATCCCAACTTCTGGTTCTGCCTGACACCAAACCTGTCCATCAGTTTTAACCCTGAATCTACCGTAAAGCTCAGGGTTATGGTTCCTGTCATCCCAGTTTAGGGAGACTATGGCAGGAGGGTCAGTCCAAGGGGAGCCTGGGTTACTCAGGCCAGATCTGTTACAGAGTCAGATCTTGTCTACAAGTTTTAAAAAACAAAACAAATAAACAAAAAACCACAATATTTACTTCTATCCATTCATAACAACTCCGACATCACCTCGCTTCCAAAAACCTATGTCACCATCTTATGACTAAACTTGGGAATTGCACTCTGGTCTGGTTTCACACCCTATACTATGGATTTAACCTAGGTCTGTGATGTATGCTAGGCTAAGCAAGCAACACAACTAACCAGGCTGGCCTCAGATTCACAGTGATGACAGAATTAAAGGTGTGTCCCCACACACCCAGCTTATTTTACTTTTATTTTGAGACAAGTTTACACGAAATTATCCAGGCTCCTTTTGGACTTGTAGCTCAGTCAAGTCCTTTTTTTTTTTTTTTTTTTCTTTTTTCGAGACAGGGTTTCTCTGTGTAGCCCTGGTTGTCCTGGAACTCACTCTGGAGACCAGGCTGGCCTCGAGCTCAAAAGTCTGCCTGCCTCTGCCTCCCAAGTGCTGGGATTAAAGGCGTGCACCACCATCAGTCAAGTCTTAAAACCTGCAGTCCTCCTGAGCATCCGAGTAGCTGGAAAGACAGGCCAGTGCCAGTAGGCAGACTGGCTTCTGCTCTTAACCCCTTTATTATCCAGGATGCAACAAAGGCAGAACTTTACAAAACATCTGGCCACATTACCTCTCTGTCTTAACCTTATGGGATTCATAGCCGCTATGTCTCAAGATCTCCATGCCAGGATCCAGGTCAGAAACTTGTCTCTCCCAGCCTCCAGATTAGGATCACACGTGATCCTTCCAATTCTGGATTGTAGTTCATTCCAGATATAGTCAAGTTGACAACCAGGAATAGCTACTACAACATGTATGTGCATACATACAGACAGACACACAAACACACCAACTGAAGGGGGTCAGAGAGAGTGAGACCCAGCATGACCACTCACTGTCCTTGACTCTGGTTGCCATATGGCCGGTTCTCAAAAGTGTCTGTGGCTGTGACTTCCCTAACAGGATGGACTGTGACCTGGAATAACAAGCTAAAATAAAATAGCCCCCTTTGCCGATCATGGTGGCACACGCCTTTAATCCCAGTACTCAGGAAACAGAGGCAGGTGGATCTCTGAGTTTGAGGCCAGCCTGGCCCATGGAGTAAGTTCTAGGACAGCCAGGGCTACACAGAGAAACCTTGTCTCAAAAAGTAATAATAATAATAATAAACTGGGCATGGTGGTGAACACCTTTAATCCCAGCACTTGGGAGGCAGAAGCAGGCAGATTTCTGAGTTCGAGGCCAGCCTGGTCTCCAGAGTGAGTTCCAAGACAGCCAAGGCTACACAGAGAAACCCTGTCTCGAAAAACCAATAAATAAATAAATAAATAGATAGATAGATAGATAGATAAATAGATAAATAAATAAATAATAAATGATGATGACAATGATATTAACATCAAAACATATAAATAAAAATAAACACTCCCCCCCCCCCCGGTTGCTTTTGTCAGAGCATTTTACGGAGCACCAGGAAGGGAAACAGACAGGACAAGTCCTTCTGAGTTCCTGCCTCCAGCCAGGATATTAGGCCCAAGGAGCTGTGGGTTGAGGACACTCTGCACGCCCTGTTCTGGTGCCGTTCTCCACCTCAGACTGGTGCCCCACTCCCTCCTCTTGGCCAGCCTCTCTCCAACCAATATAAGCCCAGGCTGGAGGCTGGAGAGAAGCCATGCTTTTTATGGCAGGCCCTGCAGCCAGCTGGTCCCTGAGGCCCCTGGGACTCCATGGCGTCCCCCAAGCCTTGTGTGCTGTCCTCTTAACAGTGCTGGTCATGAAGACCTTGGTTCTCGGTAAGTGGCTCCGGAGCAGTGGTTCCACCTTCTTTTTTTCTTTTCTTTTGTTTTTTCGAGACAGTGTTTTTTCTGTGTAGCCTTGGCTGTCCTGGAACTCACTCTGTAGACCAATCCTAGAGGCTTCGAACTCAGAAATCCACCTGCCTCTGCCTCCCGAGTGCTGGGATTAAAGGCGTGCGCCACCACGCCTGGCGGGGTTCTACCTTCTTGATGATGCAACCCTTTAATACAGTTTCCTCATGTTGCAGTGACCCCCCAACCATAACATAACACTTTTTTTTTTTGCTACTTCATAACTGTAATTTTGCTACTGTTATGAATTGTAAGGTAAATATCTGATATGGGGCCCTTGTGAAAACGTCATCTGACCTCCAAAGGGGTCGTGTCCCACAGGTTGAGAGACACTGCTCCAAAGAGTCAGAAGGGTCACCAGGCCAGCTAGGTGGAAAAACTCTGGTTTCTCCAAGGGTCTCGACACTTCTGTCCATGATGTACAGGTGAAACCAGCGGTAGGCATGATACCATGGGCAGATGTGTGGGGATGTCCAGGAACTGTGATGGCCTGATAGTCAGTCACTGCAAAGGAGAGTTCTCGGGACGGCCTTGTTGCTGTAGCAACAACAGTGTTCTGGAGATACTAAAGGGATCGTTTCCAGCTCTAAGGGCAACACAGAATAGGGAGGACTGGGGTTGTGTCAGATTCTCCTCAACCAGAATTCACAAGGCAGAAGCCTTTGCACTACACTAAGCTATCCGTTAGTCCTGGGCTCTTAACATGTGGACTGGACCAAGGGCCAGGGAAGAGGGGGCTGCATATGCAGGCAGTTCATCGGGAGACAGAACAGGGCCTTTGGTAGCTAACCTCCAACATGAGCCTGTCCAGGGACCAGACAGCAGAATAAGGCAGGTAGCATGGGGCTATTGAGGTCTCCTGTCTACAGGACACAGACTCTCTCTGTCTTCTCACGGACCTTGTTCTCACCTCTGAAGACCACATTGTAAAAAAAGCATGTTGGAACTAGACAGGGGTGGCAAGTGCCCAGGAGGTAGAGGCAGGAGGATCTCTTAGTTTAGCGCTATCCTGGTGTATAGAGTGAATTCCAGGACAGCCAGCGCTACACAGATAAACTCTTGAAAAACTAAATTAAAAAGGAAAAAGAAGAAAAGAAAGAGTGCCCACTGGTGGCAATTCTAGTACTCAGGCAAGAAGGTTGAAAGCCAGGTGTGTGTGTGTGTGTGTGTGTGTGTGTGTGTGTGTGTGTGTGTGTGTGTGTGTGTGATGTTTAAAAGAGAATACAGAGGGCTGAGGACCTGAGTTCAATTCCCACCAACCACAACCACATGGTGGCTCCCAACCATCTATAAAGGGATCTGTTCTCTCTTCTGGCATGTAGGTATACATGCAGATAGAGCACTCAGACACACACACACACACACACACACACACACACACACACATACACAGAGAGAGAGAGAGAGAGAGAGAGAGAGAGAGAGAGAGAGAGAGAGAGAGAGAGAATGAACTACTACATTTCTTCAATTCTAACCCATGACTTCAATCCTAGCATAGCACTTAGATCAGATGAGATACCAAATGACTAGGTCGTAGAGGAAAGGCTGTTCTAACAGGGCTGGATGACAGCTTCAGCTTCTTCCCCTGTAAATGTAAATTAGGCTTATGGAATGCTGGGTATAGGTTAGCCCTTCAAATATATGCCAAATGGATACATTTCTTTGGGGGTATAACATAGAATGGAGGTTTGGTTTTTTGTTGTTGTTGTTGTTGTTGTTTTGATAGCTTTTTTTGAGACAGATCGACAGATCTCACACTATGGAGCCCTGGCTGTGGCCTCCTACTTTGTAAACCAGGGTGGCCTCCAACTCATAGATCTGCCCAACCCTGCCCTTGAGTATGGGGTTTAAAGAGGAGGAAGCACCCGCCAAACAGGCAAGGGTGGTGACTTTTTTTTTTTTTTTTTTTTTTTTTTTGAGACAGGGTTTCTCTGTGTAGCTCTGGCTGCCCTGGAACTCACTCTGTAGACCAGGCTGGCCTCAAGCTCAGAAATCAGCCTGCCTCTGCCTCCCAAGTGCTTGGATTAAAGCCCAGGCAGCGTGGTGACATCTAACAAGAGGTCTGTTAAGGCAGACGGCTTTCAAGAAGCAGAGATCTTATAGTTGCAGAGCCACAGTTCCGTTGGAATGGGGCAGGGACATCTGAGCCATGGAATTCCTCTTCGTTCTAGGTGATACCAAGCTCGAGGACCTTCACCCTCAGTCCCTCCCACTAAACAAGTACCTGAATTGCTACCGATGTCTGCTGGAGACCGAAGAGCTGGGGTGCCTCCTGGGGTCTGACACCTGCCTGACACCTCTGGGCAGCAGCTGTGTCACCCTGCACATAAAGAACAGTAAGGGGACCCCTCCTCCCACCTTGGGCCAGCTCCCCACCAGGCCTCCTCCCAGTGTCCTTTGCGATACACCAAGTCTTGTTTCCACCGCCCTTAGATGTTCCAGCACTTTCAGTCAGATCCACACCAGTCTTTACTCCTGTTTCCTCCTCAGCTCAGAGCCACGGCCTCCCACTTTCCTACGGTGTCCAGCCTTGAAGGGCCCTCGCTCTCCAGAGGCACTGGGCTGTCCCGAGTGGTCAGCATCCCCTGCTGTCAGAGACTCTTCTCCTGGCCTTGCAGACGCTTTGGGGCTCATGCTCAGGCGGCTTGGTCCTTTGTTCTGACATACACATCACAGAGGCCCCTGGCCTTAACTAGCAGCCTCAGACTTCTTCCTAGCTTAGAAGGCTTCTTCTCGTCCCCTGATCCCCATTCGGGTGTCCCCATCATTTCCTGCTTGGAGGACTGATCGCATCCTCCCCCCACCCCCGTTCTCTTCTTCTACCCACCCCCTACCTTTACTAAATTAATAGCTGCTCAGTGTGGACAACGTGGAGGCGCACCTGAGCTCTGTAAGAGCATTAAGCACTCTTGACCACTGAGCCATTTCCCCAGTCTCTTTCGCCTGTGATGCTAGAACTCAGACTCAGGACTTGTGCCTGCGTTCTACCGCTGAGCTGCACGGCCCCGTTCTATCCTCTTCTGCTGTAGAAAACCACACCCTGTCTGCAGCCCACCCTTCAGTATACCTCCATGTCTTCCTCCTCATGGTCCATGACGCTTGGTCTCCTTGCATGGTCACAACTTCAAATCCCCCAAGCTTCCCACGCAAAGCTTCCGTTGCCCAGGCTCACCGGCCGTCCCGTCCGGTTCTCTATGGCTTTCTCTCGGTTCAGGGAAGGGTGTAAGGGTGGTAGTGGTATCCGTGTGGACTGAGGGTGAGTTTGGGGGCTCTGTGCCTGTGCTCCCTCCCTAGGCAGCGGTTTTAATGTCATGGTGAGCGACTGCTACAGCAAGGAGCAGATGGTCCATTGTTCATATACCCGTGCTTCCCCGGTGTTTGGCTTTTGGATATTCTATCAGTGTTGCTTCCTGGATTTCTGCAACAATCCGGACAACAGAAAGAATAGCATGCACTAGAACAGCAGGAACCCGCCACGTCCTGCCAGCTAACCTCCAGACTGGATTTCCATCTGAGTCCATCAGGACAACTCCAAAGCCCTCACTCACTACAGCCTACATCGTTGACCCCACGTTGGCCTCCCCTCTCCATCCATACCCACAATGCTCTCCTACCTCTATTTTGTTCAGCCCCCTCTTTGGTCCAAAGTTCCCCCCAAATAAAATAGTATGCAAAGTGTTTGTCGTCTCCTCTGATGGAGGTGAAGCTAGCCTGTCATAGGGCTCCTCTACTGCCCAGCCCTAGACATATAAAATTGAAGAGGGACTGGATGCCCTTCTATGGTGAAGGTTGGGTTGGTTAGATTAATAGGTATCCTGAGAGGTACTGTCAGACCAGAGCTGCGTGGGGGAGAACTGAGAGGGCTCGGGGGCTATATTGGCAAGATACAGAATATGAGCAATAAGGATATATAAGCAATATAAGCAATCCCAGGGAGGAGGGATGCTCGAGGAGGACACTGGGGAGGGGACAGTAGGCTCAAGAAAACCAAGGAACTCTCTGACTTCCAAGTTTAGTGTCCCTTCCTAAACCTGGCTCCCAGTTTGACCAATTAAATCTGACCAGGGTCCATCTGGGGAGGGAGTGTGGATTTTACTGTAGACCCCTTACTGGCCTCCAACTCCAGATTGTCCCTCCTCAATTTCCCGAGTGTTAACATTACAGCCTGTACCACACAAGCTGCTGTGAGCAGCGTCTACCTGAGTTAGGAGTGCTCAGGAAGGGCATGAGGGCACACTGGGTGCTGGCCAAGGCGTCTGCTGACTGAATAGCTTCCTCTGGTGTGTTTGTGACAAGCTTGTGCTCTGCTGGGAACGTTTACAAAACAGGCTGCTGTTCCTGGAGGCTCGTGCACCTGATCTATTCAGAAGGCTGAGGCAGGATGGCCTGGAGATCAAGGCCAGCTTGCATCAGCGTGAGACCAAATCGCAAAAGGCCAAAACAAGCCCCAAAGCTCTATGTATGTATGTGTCCCTAAGCACACATACCTGCGCATGCATGATCTGGACATCCGTGACCTCCAGCGCAGGTGACCACTTCAAACTACAGGGCTGACTTACTCAGGCATTGGAGCAAAGGGGAGTGGACCTCTTGCTGCAGAGTGACTCTAGCACTGGGCTGAGAGGGGGTGAGCTTGATCACACTCACCTGGAAGTGCTGGTGACCCCTGGATGACATTAGTGTCCTCTGTTGAATAATAGAGTAATGCAAAGCATCCATGAGTGCTTTCTCCGTGCTTGAAAATTTTCAATTTATTATTTGAGATGAATTTGTAATTGACTGTCCTGGAATTCACTATATAGACCAGGCTAGCCTCAAACTCAAGAGATCCACTTGTTTTGTTTCCCAAGCACAGGGATCAAAGGCGTACACCACCATGCCTGATCAGGAACTTCCAGTATTTAGGGTCTGGTAGCATACACCTGTAATTCTAGCTCTTGAGGGGTAGGGGCAGGAGGATCAAGAGTTCAAGGCCAGCTGAGGATACTTGAGACCTTGTCTCAAAAAAAATCCCCTAAATACTAAAACAAAGATTCAACAGCTATCACCTCTAGCATTCGAGATATAATGCAAGGTGCCAGGACCCTTGAAGTGATCCAGGTTGCTCACTACACAAGGACATGGACTTGAGTTTCTTCTTAGGTGAAAACCTGGCACAGGACGTGAGTTTAATATTCCAGGCTTTGGAGGTTATAGTTGAAGTAGGGCATCTATCTTCAAACTTTGGTCTTTAGCTAAGCAGAGGGGAAGGATGTGGCCTTTTTGGGTAATTTGAGAGGAAGCCATAAAATCGAGTGGGTGGGGTTTGGTAATCCCGTTTGAATCCCACACTTAACTCTTTGACCTGGCTACACCTGCCTACATCTGAACCTGACAGACAGACATACACACACACACACACACACACACACACACACACACACACCCTGCCGAAAAATGTGACACAGATTTTGCCAAGTTTTGATTTATTACGGAGGAGACATGGGAGCCCCTACAACCCCTCACAAGGCAGGCAGTCAGGTGAAATGATGAGACCAAGGACAGCGGACCAGGATGGTGGAGATAGTGAGATAGGTCGCTGTGCCAGATGTAAAGGTATGCAAGTCCACCCTTGGGCCTGGCTGCTGAGGCTCGGATATGGCATATGACCAGACTGAGGGTACACGGAGACAGTGACACTCAAAATGGGATTCATTGTCAAGTCAGCCTTGGTGAGAACCGTCCTTAAGTTTCCTGAAAAGGAGGAGGACAAACCAGCCCCAGATCCAGGGGCCATACAGAATTTGGCCATGTAGAGCAGAAAGCTTAAGAGATCAGAGGGCTCAGAGGATCTGAGTGTTCACAGACCGCAGAGCAGGATGCTGGGCCCCTCAAAGGAAGAGTCTCTCAGACAGAGCAGAATCTAGGAAGGGGAACACATCAGGGTCTATCCCAGGGAAGGACCAGAAGTCCTGAACTGTTGAGGAACAAGTATATTTGGCGAAGGTCGGCAATGGACAAGCCCAGCTCCGGGGGCAGAATGAGAGACTCCAGGCCCTCAGACACCTTATGAGCATGGAAGCCAGGCTGAGGCAGAGAGAGGTTCAGGGCCTGGTAAAACTGTTTTATCTGAGACGCTGACAGGGGCATGCCCAGATGGCTTCCTGGGGACCCACGCAGGGTGCTCTGGTGCTGAGCACTGGACCAGGAGTTGCAGTAATCGTACTGGCAGCAATCAGCCTTATACAAGTAGTCTGATTGGTAGATCACATGCCTTTCTTGACATCGGTAGGAATGATGCTGTCCACAGCCCCGTACGTGGAAGCGAACAGTAGTATCTAGAGGAGAGGGGACAGTTATAACCCTGGTTAATAGCTTCCCACTGTTCCCGAACCTCTATCTTCCTGGCATTCACGCAGACCTGACTTTAGTCCATGAATTCTCAAAGACAAATTAAAAAAACAAAAACAAAAACACAAAGGGGGGGGCAGAAAAAAAATAAATCAATTCATTTGTCTGCATACCCCGCCTCCCCTTCAGAGATGCCACTCTCTTCCTCGTGTGGCCCAAACAACCCTCATGCTAAAGAGACCAAGCTACACTGCTCTACCACCCATCAGTCCTTGCCTAGAACTTGGCTCACTTTTATAGATGGTGATCACCATACACGGCGATGGAAGGCTGATGGTGCACTTTTCTGAGCCAGAAATGCAGCCTAGCGAAGGGTCTTCTAAGAGGCACAGGTGGCAGGTACGGACTCTGGCAACTGGAGCTTGGCACAGAGGATAAAGGAGATGGAGCCAGGAGCTCTTTCAAGCACACCCAGGACCAGCTGTCCCCACTCCTCCCAGACCCTGGTCTTACTTACCCTTCCCCATCGCAAAGCCCACCATGGTCAGCATACCTACAAGCACGCGGGCCCTCATTATGGAATTTGGGGGAGAGGAGCAACTCCCACAAAGTACCCCCAAGCCCCACCTTTCTTGATCTTCAGAGGCAGAATGGGTTTGACAGGCAGTCTGAGCAGAAACTGATGTGGGTGCAGAGGTGCACTCCTGCCTGAGGCAAGATCCTGACCAGAGGAGGAAGTCATCTATTGGCAGGAAGAAGGCCTGTCCTCACCCACATTGTCTGGTTCCTGTGTAGGCCACAGAAGAGCACCAGCTGGCTCTTTATCAGGTGTCTTCATCCTAGACATGCCTTGAAAGGCCTGTACCCCCACTTCAGGGACCTGTCTCTGCCACTACCTGCTGTCCACCCACACAGTAGGCTTGGCCCCCATTATGCTGGGAGAGGTTGGCCAGAGACAAGCCTTCCAACCTTTTCCAGACGGCTCTCAGGTCTCCCAGCAGGGGGCACACAGACACCACTGAGCAACAGTTGGGGCTCTCTGCCTCCTCTCCAGTTTTATTTATTGTAGGGTTACATTCCCTTTAACAGCAAGACTGAGGGGACTTCCCATGAAGTCCCTACAGCAGCCACAGCCACAGCCCCAAGAGAGCAGGTGTTCTCCAACCTCTGAAACCTTTCCCTTCAATCCTGCACTTGCGCTCACCCAACCTAGAGTGCTGCTCTGACACACTATCTGTACATGGTACAGATTCATGAAGCCGCAATCTGGGCTGCTTCCAACCTAGGGAAGATGGGCTAGAGCAAGAGGGTCCCTGGAGTGCAGTAGCCCACCCCTTCCCGACCCCAGCAACACACAGTAGGAGACAGCTCATGGCCTTTTCTTCCTTTATTTCATATTCCCACCACAGTAACAATTCCTTTAATTTAAACTAAAAACCATAGACTTCCTGAAAGGGTGGCAGCAGAGGAATGGTGGTGTCACAGACAGAGGGAGAGGTGGGTGGGCAATCAGCGAATAGTCTTGACTGGGCTCTTGAAGTTGCTGGCGGCTTGGAGCTGCAGCTGGTAAGCCATTGGATGGATCTTGAAACCATAGAGCCTGGGTGAAGGAGGTCAGAGAGGCAGCACGGTAAGCTCTCTGCTAGCTCTGCCAGTGGCGGCCATCCCAGCCTCCTCACATCGACTCCACAGGACCCCAATCTCCTTGCACATGAATACATGAAACATGTCTCTCTCTTTCTCTTATTTGGGGAAGGGCTAGTTTTTCAAGACAGGGCTTCTGTGTCTAACAGGGCCTTGGCCTCAAAATAAAGAGATCTGCTTACCTCTGCCTCCCCTTGTGTAACCATCCCCAGCTTAAAAAAATGTACCATAAACATCCACTAAAATTAAAATTCCAGGCCAGGTAATGGCCTGCCTCATTTATAGTCTTATTTATAGCTTGAGATCAACTTAGCCAACAACGACCCTGTCAAACATTCCCTGTGGGGGCTGGTGAGATGGCTCAGCGGGTAAGAGCACCCGACTGCTCTTCCAAAGGTCGGAAGTTCAAATCCCAGCAACCACATGGTGGCTCACAACCATCCGTAACAAGATCTGACTCCCTCTTCTGGAGTGTCTGAGGACAGCTACAGTGTACTTACATATAATAAATAAATAAATAAATAAATCTTAAAAAAAAAAAAAACATTCCCTGTGCCTCTCACAACACCTGTGCCAAACCAACCAACCAACCAAAAACTCACAGTGAAAGTATAGCTCAGAGAGAGAGGATGGTTCGGCAGGCATGAGGCCAGGGGAAACTTCCAACCCACACAGGAAATTTCAATTTTATTAAGATTTAGTACTGCCGGGCATGGTGGCACATGCCTTTAATCCCAGCACTTGGGAGGCAGAGGCAGGCGGATTTCTGAGTTCGAGGCCAGCCTGATCTACAAAGTGAGTTCCAGGACAGCCAGAGCTACACAGAGAAACCCTGTCTCGGAAAAAAAAAAAAAAAAAAAAAAAAAAAAGAAGATTTAGTACCTGTTCAAAATAGAATCTTTCTCCCCTGGTATACAGTAAAAAAAAAGATACCAGGATGATAAGTCTCACTAAATCACAAAGCTAAGCATCCAAAATGGGAACAGCAACAGTCACTGTTTAAATAGTCAAGTGCCATACATTTAAAACTGTTGCTAGGCAGGTACTGTTGGCATCCCTGCTTCATAGATAAGAAAATGGACTCACAAGCAAGTAACTTCCCCAGCCACTCAGCAGGAAAAAGCCCTGACTTTGGGATAGGCAAGCCTCAAGAAAGGGCTATGCTTGTCCTCAATTCTCTCTAGACCTTGGCTCTTTGATCCTTTGTGACTGTCTTTGCTCCCTACCTGGGTACAAACTGGTTGGCAGGTCGCTTGGGCCGGTACTCTGGATGCACCATGAAGAGCATGTGAGGGAAACCAGTGCCGAAGTATGCGCCGTCCGTGTGGTGGTGTCTGGAGGACTTGGGTGTGTACACGTCCATGCACTTGGGGCAGTAGAGTTTCACCATGGCCTCGCCTGGGATGTCTGAAAGGCCTGGGAGATAGACAGCCAGACTGCAGACCAGGTATCCCTAGCGCTCCCCAACCTCCCAAAGGACTCGGGCACTGAGTACAGGAAGGCAGCTTCTGGCTTTCAACACTCACCGATAGGAAGCATTGGCTGGTTCTCACAGTATACACGAGGACAGTAGCCAAAGTCTCCCTGCTGGTACTTTTCCAACTAAGGTGTGTAAAACAGAAGGGACTGGTGGGTGAGCATGAAGAGGCAATCTCAACTCATTTCATGGTCCCCCCCCCCCATGTCTCCCACTTCTGACTAGAAGCCCCCTCTCTGTCGAGATAGGTCCTCAAACTCAAGTGCCTTTCCTTTGTGGGGCAGTCTGCAGAGCCCAGGGGCCATTTGCTATTTGTTCCCTGCAAACTCCTTCGTTTTCCGGTTTCATCTCCCTTCCTTAAAACACCTTCAATGGGACCCTGAGTGAGGATTCACTCCTCAGCCCAGCTCTGGGTCTCTCCCTCTCTCCTCTGCCACGCTCCTTGCCAGGTAGGAACCAGGCCTCGGACCCATGCACCTGTTTCCCTTCCTGCAGAAGGAGCAGAGCCTCACCATTTGTGCGATGCCTCGGTTGGTGAGGATGTAGCGGGCGTGGATCAACCCATAAAGCATCTCAGCTGCCTGTTCGATCAAGTCGCTCTGGTTGGGGTTGTCTTCCAGCTCTTCATCTGAAACGTGGGTGGGGTGGCCGCTTGTTTAGTTTTCCAGGGTAACCCCACCTTACCTGCAAGGTGGCGCCTCCAGTTTCTCTAGTACCTGTTTCTGAGCCTTGCCCTACCCATCATCTATACATCTGACCCAGAAACCTGGGCTTTTGATTCTTCTACAAAGCAAGACTGCTCGGCAGGGCCTTCTCTGTGTTCCTCTTTAGTCTCTGCCTGCCTCTCTTTTCACAGTAAGTAAATGTAAACACACAAACGCAGAGGAGGCCCTCTAGAGCAGCAGAGGGGAAGAGGCAGCAGCACACCAAACCCGAGAGGAAACTATCGTTACGAACCAGAACTGAGCTACTTTCAGAGAGCTTGGAGACAAAGCAAGAGTCATAAGGAATCAAAACAGTGAAGAAGCCAAGCACTGCTGTGTGTGCCACGACTCAGCCATCGAAAGCAGGGCAGAAAGACCAAGGGGTAAAGTCCAGTTTGGGTTATGAATGCTTGGGCCTTGAGGTGGGGGAGAAAAGACAGGAGCAAGGGATCTGGGGATAGGAGAGAGAGCTGGATTATTAAAAGGAAATTTAGAAATTCAAGAAGCAAGCCAGTCTGTGATCCAGTACTCAGGAGGCAGAGACAAGCAGATCTCTGTGAGTTCAAGGACAGGCTGGTCTACAGAATGAGTTCTAGAACAGACAAGGCTACCCAAGAAAACCTGTCTCGGGCCAGAGAGATGGCTCAGCGGTTAAGAGCACTGACTGCTCTTCCTAAGGTCCTGAGTTCAAATCCCAGCAACCACATGGTGGCTCACAACCATCTGTAATGGGATCTGATGCCCTCTTCTGGTGTGTCTGAAAACAGTTACAGTGTATTTATTTATAATAATAAATAAATCTTTGGGCCAGAGTGAGCAGGGACTGAGTGAGCGGGTTTGACTCGAGAGCAGAGTTCCTAAATTCAATTCCCAGCAACCACATGAAGGCTCACAACCACCTGTACAGCTTTAGTGTGCTTATATACATAAAATATATATATATGAAAAAGAAAAAAGAAAACCCAGTTTCCACCTCCCACAACAACCACCTCAAGAGGCCAGTGAGCAGAGACTAGAAGAAAATGAAAACAAAGCACCTATGGAGGGGAGTGCACACTTTATCACCAACCCCACAGTCAGCAACAACCCTAAGGGCACATTACCAGGTTCCAGGTCTAAGATCATGTCCAGAGCTTGTCGATAGTGAGGCACCTGCTCATTGAGTCCAGTAAGATTAAATTTGTCCTGGATGTAGTCTTCATCCACCTACGGGCACAGGGAAGCCAAGGGGTTGAAAATAATATAGGAAGGCCCATCTTCCACCTGGGCCCAAGAGATGTCTTATCCTCAGCCAAGTCACCTCTCGTGTCCTATTCCCAATTCTGCAGAGGTACTGAAGTCTCATAAAAACTGCAGGCCCTTTCTTTAAGGCTAACCATCTCCAGCAAAGACATAGACATTATTCAGCTTCGACACAAGCTTATTTTAGAAACCGCACTTGCCATCTTCTTGGGGATAGCAAACTCTCTGAGTTGAAGACTTGGGAATCATGAAGGCTAAACAGTTTAGTTTCTGAAAGGCATTTGTAATTTTCTACTGAAGCCACCGGGCTTTGCACATTACCCAACTTTAACATGAAATATTTTAATTATCCTAGTGGTCACCCAGAGGTACCTCTGTTAGCCATGCATATTGACAAAACCTTGAAATCCTAGCACTCAGGAGACTGAGGAAGTAGGACTGCCAGGAGTTCAAGGCCAGTCTAGGCTGCATAGTGAGTTCCGTCGAAATCTGCTCTCAAACAACATAAAATAAAACATCGAGGGCATGTGGAGTTGGCCGACCTAAACTCACCTCACAGAAGAATTCATTACCACGGAGCCCACAGAACCAGGAAATCCAGGACACCTCCTCAGAGCTACTCATCTTTATGTCCGCTGTGAAAGAAGAGCGTTAAGTAAGTGGAGACCAAGCTGTTTCTTGTCTCTTCCCTCCTCCCACACATTCTCCACAACAACGGAAGAATCTGAGTCCAGCCAGGCTTGAAGGATCCCGGCCTCTGAAGCATCTCCAAGCTTCTCTCCTTCACCTCAGCCCCCTTGCAGTGTGCTGGCAATAAGTTTCGCTACTTTCCAGAAAATGACAGGTCCTGATCTGTTAGTGTGACCCTCGTCCCTGGCGCTCCTCAAAGCCAGGCCCCTCTCCCCTCCATGTCAGCCGCGACAGGGCCCTCGGCTCCGGCTCCCCACCACCGCAGGTGCCTGCATGTTCCTGGCGCCTGTCCCAAGGCTTCCGAAGTTCATTTTCCCCAACAGAGCCGGCCTCTCCTGCACTCGCAGGGTTGGCGAAGGCACCACACTTCTGTGGGTCTCACGAGCGTCCCCAAAAGCCGCCTCCTCTCGCCCAGGGCCCCCGACCTCCTTCGGCTACCGACCCGGTCACTTCCTTCGTCGCCCCCACATCGAGGAGCTCCAACCAGAGTGCCGCGCCCAGGGACGGGCGACTCGACGCGGGGACAACCCCACACTCACCGGCCGGACGGGGACTGGGACTGGGGCGGGGAAGGGGAGCTGTGCTTCCAAGGAACCGCAGAGACCACTACAGCGCAAAAAGCCGACCCGGCCGCAGCAGACGAAGTAGGGAGGGGGGGGGCCACTGGAAACTGGTGAGGATTTGGGTGAGAAAAGGGCAACGCGCAGGCGCTAAGAACCGCCCCCTACCTCCGTGGACGCCGGGAGATGTAGTCCCGTCGGCAGAGAGAAACTGACGAAATGAGGGGAAGACAAACTACCAATCCCAAGAGGACCCGCGCATGACTCTCTAAGGGCCGCGAGGCCCTAGAGGAAGCCGCCTGGGGGCGGGGCGAACCGAGGCGCCACCGGAAGCGGAAGCGGAGCAGGGGGTCTTCCCGACCAGGAAGCCTGGGAAATATAGTCTTGTTAGGCTCGCTAAGCTGCCGGGTAGGTCCTCGGGCTGATTGTCATCCCTGCGGTGCTCCCTCAGCGTTCCGCTTTGCTTTTTTTTCTCCCTCTTCCCTGTGCCAGGCCAACCCACGGGATCCTGGTTCTCTCGCCAGGCCCGCGACAGAGTGCGCTCGGGCTCCGGCATGCGCAGAGTTGTGGTGAGGGACTTAGGTCGGGTGTGCTTGGGATGCGCTGAGCTGTGCACGCTGCGTGAGAACCTGGACCGCCCTGCGAGCTAACCTGAGGTGGGGCCAGCCATTCTGCCGCCGCTTGTCCCTTTGTACTTCTCCATCTCCTCAGAGCTGGGGTAGAGAGTTGTGCTGATGACCCTGACTGTTCTTCAAACCCTGCTCAGAGCAGTGGTGAGGGGTAACCGTGATGTTACTTCATCTCACAGCTCCTCGGCATCCCACAGGTCTCCCCACTGTGTCCTCAGAGTCTTTCTGAACGCGGAGGGTGGCGAAGGGCATTGTGGGGGCGTTATGTAAAAGCAGGACCCCAACCGACAGGCTCCCCCTTGGGTCCTCGCGCTACTGGGCACGCGATGCTTTACTACGAGGATGCTAGAAAAGGTTCTAGCGCGGGAAACTTGAACCTTATGGATGTTTTGTTGTTGTTGCTCCTGCGCATGCCTCGTTCTGCCCTGTGGCTATTTGATTGTATCCAATCTTACAGATTACAAGAGCGACATTTTGCGGTACAGAAGTGACAATGCAGCTTCCCCAGAAACCTCCCGGAGTAATGTCATGCCTGTTTTTAATCTGGGAAAAGGGGACCCCTAGATAAGATCGAGCAAGATTTAAAAGGTCGACCTGTGCGGGCCAGTGGTGGCGCACGCCTTTAATCCCAGCACTTGGGAGGCAGAAGCTGGCAGATTTCTGAGATCGAGGCCAGTCTGGTCTACAGAGTGAGTTCCAGGACAGCCAGGGCTATACAGAGAAACCCTGTCTCGAAAAAAAAAGGGGGGGGGGTGTCGACCTTATATTTCCTGTATGTGTTAGCGGAATGTTTTCAGAGAGAGCCTGGCATTTTTGTTTGTAGGAAGATGGGAGTTGAATACAGAACCCATTAACAACTGTCTTGTAGAATATTTTTTTCCTGTTACCCTTTTTCTTTTCTGTGTTATTGATAGAATCTAGAATTCTCAAATTTGAAACAAGCATTCTACACAGATTCATATCTACTATGCCCTCATGAAATTTTATTAACATCATGACAGGATCTGTTGTTCCTGGGGTCTGTTTTACCCATCCCATCGTGACAGGATCTGTTGTTATTCCTGGGGTCCCTTTTACCCATGAGGCCCGGGCTCCACAGAATCCTAACTATGAAGTCAGTTTTGGGATGGGAGGCCCATTTTAGTTCTAGGCTGCTTTCCCATCTCAGCGGGCCCCCAGAGGTGGTGCTGGTCATCTTCACAATAGCTACCTGAATGGTTGGATCGCTTGCTTGTCACATCCTTGCCTTGCCCAGTCTTCATTTTCTTGTTTCTCTCACAGGCATGTCTAGGCCATCCTTCATCGAATTTACCCCAGCGGCTGACTCCAGTGACCTCTGGAAGGATGGGCAGCAGCAACCACAGCAGGAGAAAGCAGAGCCTGTCCTGGACGGGGCTGCTGCCCGGGCTTTCTATGAGGCTCTAATCGCAGATGACAGTAGTTCCTCTAAGCCCCAGAGAGCTGAACCTATGAGGGAGAGGAAGAAGAAGAGAAGAAGAGTGACTAGGGAGCCTGCAGCAGCAGGAGTCCCCAGACAAGGAAGAGCACTTGAGGATGAAGACAGGATGGCCCAGTGGATCCTGCTGGCAGCCCAGAATGGGGATCTGACAGAACTCCGGAGGCTGCTAGAACCCCAAGAGGCAGGGGGAGCTGGAGGGAATATCAATGCTCGTGATGCCTTCTGGTGGACTCCCTTGATGTGTGCTGCCCGAGCAGGCCAGGGCGCCGCTGTGCGCTATCTCCTGGGCCGAGGAGCTGCCTGGGTTGGAGTCTGTGACCTGGGAGGCAGAGATGCTGCCCAGCTGGCTGAAGAAGCAGGCTTCCCTGAGGTAGCCCGTATGGTCAGAGAGAGTCATGGAGAGACAAGGAGCCCTGAGAACCAGAACCGGTGAGGAGGGAGCCTTCACTTACACCCATCTTTATTGTGTTCTTCCTTTCCTGGGCACCTCATACTAAGGGCCCACAGCAGCTAAAGGGGGCTATTCATCCTCTGGCATATTCAGTCATAGAGTAACAATGGGCGTGGTCTTTGTGCATTTGAATCTTGGTTCCATTTATTTGCAGTGCCAGCCTAAAGTCTGCAAATCTCAGTCCTTGTCTGAGAATTGGGGCTAAGACTTTTTCCTCAAAGGGGTGTTAAGATACAGTAGGTTAATGTGGAAAGAGATGGGGTAGGATGGGATGGTGCTTGTCACACAGTTTGCACTTTATAAATGCCAGCACTACTCATTATTCCTGAGAGCTTGAGGCCTACCTGACAGTATTCCAAATATTCCCTACTGGGAAGACCCTGGGGCCCCTTTCCAAGACAAGATACAACCAAAAGATGCTGCTGACATTGGGAGAAAGGCAAAAAGTACTTTGCTCTGCTCTGCCTGGTGCCTGAACAACTTGAGGCTCTGTTCATCTTTTTTTTTCCTCCCCTATAACATATTTCTTTCTCTGCAGATCTACCCCCTCCTCGTCCCAGTTCTGTGAGGACTGTGGTGCCCACTTTGAAGACTCCAACCACCACACATCTACTGCTCACCTGCTGTCACTGTCCAGGAGACCCCAGCCCTCCAACCTTCCCCTTGGGGTGCCCACTTCCAGTCCTGGCTTCAGGCTACTGCTGAGAGGTGGCTGGGAACCAGGAATGGGGCTAGGACCCCGGGGTGAAGGCCGTGCCAACCCTATCCCCACTATCCTCAAGAGGGACCAGGAAGGATTGGGTTATAGATCCCCACCCCAACCCCGAGTCACACACTTTGCAGCGCGGGATACCCGGGCTGTGTCTGGGAGAGAGAGAGTCCCTCGAGTTGCCACACTGAGTCAGAGGGAGAACAGAAGGCAAGAAGAAAAGGGCAGAGCCTGGGAGCGAGATCTAAGACTGTACATGAACCTCGAGTTCTGACTGATATGGACTGGCCCTGGTCTGTCACTCGCTGGACTTGGGCCTCTGACTTGGACACTTGGACTTCCGAACCCTTAGGCCTTAGCTGTTGGGCTCTGATTTTAGAGAGAAGGGCGGAGAGTTGGGAGATAAATAAACTTCCTTCCTTGTGGTTTGTTTACTTTCTTGAATGATATAGTAGGGAATTGGAACAAATCTGAGAGTCACATAGAAGTCTCACCTGAGCCAAAAGGACAAGCTCTCCGGGTGACAAAAGAGAGTCCCCAGTCCTGCTGGCTGCATTCTACCTGCTCCTTGAATCCCCGCCCCCACACACACATTAGGAATTGCCCCACTTTGTAAAACACCCCTCTGAGTATGTGTCTAGGCCAGTCAAGTCAGTGACAAGTATCACAAACCAAGTGTGCTATGTGTTGGAGAGGGGCGGGCATAGCTTGGTTAGAGCACCTGCCTAACACTGGGAAGACCCTGGGTGGGGCCCCTCTCCAAGACAAGATGCATCCAAAAGATGCTGCTGACATTGGGAGAAAAGCCAAAGATACTTTGCTCTGCTCTGCCTGATACAAACCTTGAACTTGAGGAAGCCAGCTGTGATGAAGTGTAATACCTTGTGGTAGGGAAGTTAAAAGTCCCCAGAGAGGAAGTAGAGTCCTGCAGGATTGGCCAATACAACTAATGTCATCCAACCTGTGTGACATTCTAGCTGTGACCAGAGCTCTGACCTCCCAGATAAAAAGTTCAAGATGAACTTTTTTTCTTTTTGTTTTTTGAGACACAGTCTCTCACTATGTGTAGACCAGGCTGGCATCAAACTCAGCTAAAACTGGTTCTGGAGTGCTACATGGGGCTTAACCTAGGGCTTCATACCTGCTTACTGAGTTAGGATTCCAAGGCTTAAGGCAGTCCTAAGAGATCATTTCACTCCCTGAAAACCAGGCAATATGCTTTTCTACACTTCTCTTACGTACTTGGCACCCCCAATCCCTTGAGATGCTTATACAGAGTGCTAGGAACATGAAAGCTTTCAAATCCCAGTCTGGAAGGCCAAAGGGCGGCTGCTTAAATCACGTGGCTCCTGTTATTTACCTTTCTGGACCAGCATTACAAGATATCTCAGGTGAGAAATGGAGGAATGGCGGGGGTTGTGAGAAAGAACCACAGAGAGGCTGGAATCGTCACACAGGGAAGCAGTGGCAAGAGGATCGACTCAAAGGCAGTCTGGGCAACATATGTCCAAGCCTTTCCTGAGCTATATATATCCTGAGCTATATATATATATATATATATATATATGGATCTAAGCTACATATATAGGGGACCTGTCCTTAAAAACAAAGCTGGGCAGTGGTGCAGCGTGCCTTTAATCAAGGAGACAAGAGGCGGGCAGATCTCTTTTGAGTTCAAGGCCAGTCTGGTCTACCGAGCTAATTCAAGATAGCTAAAGTTACATTGAAAAACAAAACAAAAAAATCCCAAACTAAGGGCTAGAATACCTAACCAGTGTCAGCGGCGGGAAGGTCTGGGAGGTGAGCAGCCGAACCCGGGTTCGTGCTCAGGGTCTGGTCTTAGGTGGTCCTCTCTCTACGCCTGCGCTAGTGAATCGCGGGGGCTTCGGAGGAGGTCGCTCTGTCGAGTCCGCCTCACGGGTTGCGGAGCTCCGCCCCCGCTGGTCCCTCCCGACCCGGTACAGCTGCTTCCGGGCTCGCACGGCTCCCGGAGGCCGCTCCCCGGACGCTGGGCCCCACAGCTACTCGCTGCGCGAGCACCCAGACGCCTGGGTCCCCAGGTAGGCCTGTACTGTGTCTTGCGTCTGCGATCTCCAAGGACATCTCTGTTCTGACCTTGCGGAGGCCGCGTCTCAGCTGCGCCCTCGCGGGACAGTAGGGCCACTTTTTGGAATGATAGCTTCCTAAGTTAAGGGATGCACTTAACTGACTGGAGTTCGCTAGACACTTCCATCCCGTCTTCCTCTCAACAGAGACTTCCTGTTCCTTGAGCTCCCTTGGGCAGCGATTTGAAGGTTCCTCAGTTTCAGGACCGAAGGACCCTGGGCCACCACCTTCTTTCCTTCAATGGAACACCACCTCTCCCCTTTCTGGGGCACCTTGGGATGTGGTCTTGGTGAGTGAAACTTGGGGTGCTGACTGCTGGGAAGGAAATCTGAAAGCACAGAACATTGTGGGGGTGACCCTGGCCTTATCGGGCTCTAGAAGTCTTGTTAGTGTGTGGGGTGGCAAATGGATTTCTTTTCCCTTAGACTGACACGGAAGCAGGCCATTTACCACACTTGGGGCTGTGTGAGTCCTTTCTGAATTCAGAGTAGGACAATATCACCAAGCAGACACCTCTTCTGAACCGGAACTGATTCTGGCTTCGGAGGAGATCCTGAGAATCTTACGCAGAGTCAGGAAGTGGTCACAGATTTGGGAAGCGCATTGCACAGCTCAGTCATGTTCCTTCGACGGCTTGGTGGCTGGCTACCTCGACCTTGGGGTCGAAAGAAATCAACAAAGGCTGATTTGCCTGCCCCAGAACCCAGATGGGTGGACAGCTCCCCGGAGAATTCGGGGAGTGACTGGGACAGTGCTCCAGAGACCATGGGAGATGTGGGGCCCCTTAAGACCAAGGATTCAGGAACACGGAGACCCCCCGGGGCTGCTCCAGAGTCTAGCAGGGACCTCAAAGTGGATCAACTGGGGAGCAAAAGAATGGATTCCCTCAAGCGGGACAAGACTGCCTCTACCATTCAAGAGCCTGCAAGACTGGAGTCTGGAGGGGCCATTCCCAAACTAGACTGGGATCCTGTGGATTCAGGTGGCGTGAAGAACCTTGGAGTGTCCGCTCAAGGGAGACTAGGCACCATTGGGCCAGAAGCCCTGTTGGAGAAACCTGGTCGCCGTCAGAAGCTGCTGCGTTGGTTACGGGGGGAACCAGGGGCTCCTTCACATTACCTGCAGGACCCAGAGGAGTACCTGCAGATCTCTACCAACTTGACCCTGCACCTGCTGGAGCTGCTTGCCACAGCCCTGCTGGCTCTGTGCTCCAGGCCACTCCGAGCCATCTTGGATGCTTTGGGCCTTCGAGGACCTGTGGGCCTCTGGCTTCATGGGCTGCTATGTTTCCTGGCCGCCCTACATGGGCTCCACGCTGTGCTGAGCTTACTTACTGCCCACCCCCTGCATTTTGCCTGCCTCTTTGGCTTGTTGCAGGCCCTGGTGCTGGCTGTCAGCCTCCGGGAACCTGTTGAAGATGAGGAGACCGCTGATTGGGAGAGTGAGGGGCAGGAGAGGGAGGCCAAGGAGCAGAGGGAAGGTCCCGGAAGGATGTTGTGACTGGGAGAGGGTGGGAGCAAAGGGTAAAGATAGTGGGGTGGCCTTTAGGAGGAAGGTGGGGAAACCCAGATTGTAAGCACAGAGACCTCAGGGATGGGGAGGAAACTCAGGCACAGGAGCTCCTGTCACACTTGACAGACAGGGCTGGCTAGGATGGCCAGTAATGGACAATGGGACATCACCATTGAAGTCACCAGCTTTTTTTTTTTTTTTTTTTTTTTTTTTTTTTGGTTTTTTTGAGACAGGGTTTCTCTGTATAGCCCTAGCTGTCCTGGAACTCACTCTGTAGACCAGGCTGGCCTCGAACTCAGAAATCCGCCTGCCTCTGCCTCCCGAGTGCTGGGATTAAAGGCATGTGCCACCATGCCCAGCAAAGTCACCAGCTTTTGTTATTTCTTGCTTTTACATTTACTCACTTTTTTTTTTTTTTAAATTTCCACCTCCACTTTTTAAAAGCAAAATAGAATAAAAGCAACCGTGGAGAACGGACACCACAGGGCCCTTTCCAAGCGCAGGGGTGGATGGGGCCAGAGGCAGGACAGAGATCTCTGCATTAAGAGTTGATGGGGAGACCCGTAGTGTCCCTTGGATCCTAGGACTAGAACCGTTTAGAGGAGAGTGAGGCTTTGAGGGAGAAGGGGCTTCAGGTGCCGCAGTACCTGCAGTGAGGGTCTGCAGGTCGGTGGGAGCCAGAAGAAACAGAGCTGCTGTGGGCTGGATTGGCATGAGGACCAGTACAGAAGAGCTGGCAGCTCTGAAGGGCAGTGGGGGAAGCACCGTGACTGCCTCTCCACTCAGGCATTGCTCACTCAGCAATAAATGTGCCACACTACATCCTAAATACACCAGTCTAATGTGAGAGGTTCCACTCAGTGTCCTTCCTGATGCCTGACAGCCGGGGGTGTGAGGTGGTGGAGGTGTCCGTCAGGGGGTGGGGTGGGAGGGGAGGGTCAAAGTGGAGAAATGATATCTTTGATGTCTGCAGACAAAACCCAGGAGATGAGGACTGACAAATCATCTTTATTATCCACGAGAGGGGGCAGGAGTCGCTGGCTTCTCCACTCGAAGCTGGGCTCCTATCTTGTCTGTCTAGGACACGGGTGAAGTCACTGGTCACTTGCTGGACAGCGGGCAGGCCTCTGTGGGGGGAGGAGGGAGAGAGTAAGAGGGTGGTCGTCCAGGGGAGGAGTGCCGTTGGCACTGGAGTAAGGTAGGAGACTCTACATCTGGCCCTCTCCTCCCTTTATCTAAAGCGGTGGTTCTCCAGCTGTGGGTCATGACCCCTTGGGGGGGGACGACAAACCACCCTTTCACAGGGGTTTCGTACAGATACCCTGCATGTGAGATACTTAAATGATTCATAAAAGTAGCAAAAGAGCAACAAAATAGTTTTACGGTTGGGGGGTGGGGTGGGGTGTCACCACAACATGAAGAACCGTGTTAAAGGGCGTTTGGAAGGTTGAAGACCACTGCTCTAAATTCTAAGAAACCTATCTTTCACCTCTTTTTTTAAATTTTTTTTAAGATTTATTTATTATATGTAAGTACACTTCAGACATTTTTTTCTTCTCTCTCTGGCCCCGCCTGTCTGGCCCCGCTCTCTCCTGCCCAAAGATTTCTTTATTTATGTAAGTACACTAGCTGTCTTCAGACACCCCAGAAGAGGGCATCAGATCTCATTACAGATGGTTGAGCCACCATGTGGTGGCTGGGATTTGAACTCAGGACTGTTGGAAGAGCAGTCAGTGCTCTTAACTGCTGAGCTATCTCTCCAGCCCCTCGTTTTTATTTTTGAAAGACAGCCTCACTATATATATAGTCCTGGCTGTCCTGAAACTCACTTGTATACCAGACTGGCTTTAAATCTGTGGCAATTCTTCTGCCTCTGCCAGCTGTGTGGCAGAGGTTACAGTGTGTGTCACTATTCCTAACTGCACATGAGTCCTTCTGGTACCATTCTAGCCCATAAGAATTAGAGGGGTCAGTGTACCCATTCTGATAATGTCTGCCTTTGGCCACGGCCCCTGCTGACATTGCACAGAGCTCTTTACCCACAGGAGACTTGGTGACTTCAACCCCTCACCTTGATTCCTGGGAGTCACTAAGAAGGCTTTGAAGTCCAAGCAAGAGGTCAGAGACTGGAATTCCTCCACACACTTCTCTGGAGGGTGTGGTGACCGATCTGGAAGGACGGGGAAAATTCAGGCCAGTCAGTGTTCCTGCTTCTCAGCCCTGGCTTCCCAGCTCCCTAAAGGCCTGCTGAAGTGCCCACCTGTTCTGAAAGAATGTTAAAGGGCCCCAACTAGGGAGCCTTTTTGGCCCCAGCTAGGTGGGCTTTTTAGCCCCAACTAGGGGGGCTCTTTAGCCTTCCAGTTTCCCTCGGACATTTGCTGCCTTGTATCCCCACTCACTGTAGAGGAGAAAGCGCTGGTAGCCCTGGCCCGTCTCTTTCAGCATGATTCCTCCTGGGCACGAGCTGGAGAACAGGTCTGTTTTCATGTCTGGGCGCCCTGTTGGGATCAGGAGAGAAAAGGAGGACAGATGCAGACTCACTGAACCAGGCCTACTAGTGAGGACCATGATCCCAGCTGCCCAGGAAACTGAGACAGGAGGGTTTCACATTCAAGGCCTATCCATGTTCAACACCCTGTGCTACAGGGTGAGCTCAACAACCATCAGGGCAACTTAGTGAAACCGCCTCAAACTAGAAAGGGTCTAGGGCTACGGCCCAGTGATAGCATGCCTGCCTCCTAAGAATGCAGGAGGTCCTAGGTCCAAGCCTCAATCCCGAGGGGAAACGGCTAAGGGAGACGAGACAAGGGGAGGGCTGGTGGGAACCAACCTTCAGTTCTGAGTTCCATGTTTCCTTTCCCTTCAGTCAATCGGTATGTCCACTTCCGGGGCACACAGACCCCACTTTTCCTGCAGAGGTGGCAGTGTTAAGATAGGAAGATGGAGTGTCATTCCCACCACACAGTAACATCCTTTATTCCACCGTTCTCTTCCCCACACCCTAGCTCTTTGGGTTTTGAGCCACTAAGAGATAGTGAGGCCCCATTCTGTCTCCAGAAAGTGACTTGTAATGCTGTGGAATTGAGTGGGCAGAAAGTGGGAGCCTGATGCTGGGTGTGGTGACTGTTCACAGTTGGGGCAGAGAACACACCCAGTGGTGTCTCTGCCTCCTTGCTCGACACTCACGTGCGGATGGTAGCACGAAGCTGGAGCTGCCTTGGGGCAGAGCCGGCAGCCATGTTGAAGACAATATTGTCCACCGGATCAAAAGTTGCCAACTCTTCCGTGGTGGAGGCTGCTCCCGCAATAAAGTACCACAGGCCCAGGTGGGGCTCTGGGGTCTGGAGAGGCAATGAAGGGAGCAAAAGGATGAGTTGCTGGGTGCATCACAAAAATCCATCCAACATCCCCATCTGTCAGCAGAGCAAGACTTGGGGCTTGCGATTCTGGTGGCCTTCAATGTTTGCAACAAGGAGCCACCAGTGCCTCCCACACACCCTCTTCCTCCCTTCCTTTTTCAACATGCTTTCTGGCCATCTTGAGCGACCCACCTACTCAAGACTTTCAGCTTCTACTATATAGGCGTTCCCTCAGTACATACCTCTGTGTCGTCCATTCCCAGCGCAGTTAGTTGACTGTGCTCAGGGCACTGATTCATGGAGTTAAAGAGAAGGCCATAGAGAGAGAGCAGAGCTGCCCAAACTTGGTGGAACATCTCGGGATGAGAGTTGGTGCTCTGCAGTTGAGGGGACCTCCGCCTTAACTGTTCTCTGATGGCCGCTCGGTCTACTCTGCCTCCAGCCCCCTCGCCTCGACCCTTGACCCTTTAACCTGCTAATAAGTAACTTCAACCTTGTTTTCCAACCCAAGCCTAGATTGACTATGGCATCGGGGCCTTCCTCCCCCTCTTCCGGATGCAACCACTCTACAATATACCCGGGCATGACCCAGTGACTCTGAGGCCTTAGGAGGAAAGCTGAGCCCTACAGTAGAAACCCAGTCTTCCATGCTGCATTTGATGGGAGCCCTGCTGCGATGAGAAGTGGCTGGATTAGGTCTTTCATTCATTCATTCACTGGGCAAGTCTGGAATTTCAGTTGTTTGCCAGGAACTAGCTAATCCTGGAGGACTTTTTTTTTTTTTTTTTTTTTTTTTTTAAAGCGGAAAACAGCTTTGCTTTGCAAACAATCCATTGCAATGTAAACTGATAAATGTTAAAACAGGCACCAGCCAGTCGCTAGGGCATGGTGGATTCTCCCCCCACCCCTTCTTTCTCTCTCTCTCTCTCTCTGATAGGGTTTCACTATGTCACTTTGGTTGTCCAGGGATTCACTACATAAGCCAGCTGGACTCATAGAGATCATCTGCCTGCCTTTGTCTCCCAAGTGATTAAAGGCTTGTGCCACTTTGCCCAGCTTGCATTTCTCCTGTGAGAGTATAGTAGGGGAACTGGTAAGAACACATGAAGGAAAAGCTCACTGACAAATGGGCTCACGTTTATTCAGATTTTGGTGGTAGTGAAGACATTCTATTAGACGCAAGTGTAACACTAGTATTAAGAGTGGGTCTGCTGCCGGGCGAGGTGGCGCACGCCTTTAATCCCAGCACTCGGGAGGCAGAGGCAGGCGGATTTCTGAGTTCGAGGCCAGCCTGGTCTACAGAGTGAGTTCCAGGACAGCCAAGGCAACACAGAGAAACCCTGTCTCGAAAAAACCAAAAAAAAAAAAAAAAAAAAAAAAAGAGTGGGTCTGCTGGGTGTGATGGCACATGCCTTTAATCCCAGCACTTGGGAGGCAGAGACAGGCCTGAGTTCGAGGCCAGCCTGGTCTACAAAGTGAGTTCCAGGACAGCCAGAGAGCTATACAGAGAAACCCTGTCTCCAAAAACCAAAAAAAAAAAAAAAAAAAAAAACAACCAAACACAAGAGTGGGTCTAACCCCTGACTTGACTGTTAGATGTGGGGACTCATGCATACCAAGCAGACTCAGAGGTAACAACGATCCAGCCTCCTGGGGCAACTGTACTAATTTCTATCTCTGTTTTCCCCATCTCTGGAATGGGCAACCCATTAGTCTCAGGATTAAATGGGACCATGCATACATCAAGTCTGAAGGAAATACCCATTATCATCAGTAACTGCAAAGCACCCACTGCAATTGCTGGTAGTGATTTTTAAAGATTTATTAATTTATTTTATTCATATGAGTACACTGTAGCTGTCTTCAGACACACCAGAAGAGGGCATCGGATCCAATTACAGATGGTTGTGAGCCACTATATGGCTGCCAGGAATTGAACTCAGGACTTCTCTCTAGCCCATGAAATTTTTATTTATTTGTTTGTTTGTTTGTTTTTGAGACAGGGTTTCTCTGTGTAGCCCTGGCTGTCCTGGAACTCACTCTGTAGACCAGGCTGGCCTCGAACTCAGAAATCCGCCTGCCTCTGCCTCCCAAGTGCTGGGATTAAAGGTGTGCACCACCACGCCCGGCTTTATTTTTGTTTTTTTGAGACAGAGTTTCTCTGTGTAGCCCTGGCTGTCCTAGCACTCACTCTGTAGACCAGGCTGGCCTTGAACTCAGAAATCCGCCTGCCTCTGCCTCCCACATGCTGGGATTAAAGGCATGCGCCACCACCGCCCGGCAGAAATTTTTATAATAAAATACTAAATGTGGGACTGGGGAAGTGGCTCAGCAGTGAGGGTACTTGGCAGATGGCAACCCAAGCTGAAGATCCCCTGGTCCCCACACAGTGAGAGGACACCACATTTCCCTCGGATCTCCACATTTGCACTGTGCTGTTGCAGACGCAGGCCATACACCCCTCCTCCATCCCCGAAAAGTATTTTTAAAAATATTTAACTTCTATTATCCCAGCATCTGGGATGCAGAGGCAGGTGGGTTTCTGTGAGTTACAGGACATCCAGACTTACATAGTGAAATCCTATCTTGGAAAAAAAAAATTCAAAACGTAAATATAGTCTATTAGAGTGACACACAACCCTGCACTGGGTGGTGGTGGGGGGAACATTGTCCTTATGAGTTCCAGGCAATTCAGGGTAACAGTGAGACAGCATGTAAAAGTCTCATCATACAATGCTTACTGGAAGTCTCATCAGTACTGGCATCTAAGAATAAGTGGGGAAGAATGCAGAGAGAGAAAAACTTAACCGTTCAACTCCCTTGGCGGTGGGCCTTTCAATCCCCTTTCTTTTTCTTCCTTCTTTTCTTTTCTATTTTATTTTATTTTATTTTATTTATTTTATTTTATTTGTTTGTTTTTGAGACAGGGTTTCTCTGTGTAGCCCTGGCTGTCCTTGAACTCACTTTGTAGACCAGGCTGGCCTCGAACTCAGAAATCCGCCTGCCTCTGCCTCCCAAGTGCTGGGATTAAAGGTGTGCACCACCACGCCCGGCTTTTCTTTTCCTTTTTTAAAGATTTATTTATTTTATGTATGTGAGTACACTGTCGCTGTCTTCAGACACACCAGAAGAGGGTGTCAGATCTCATTACGGATGGTTGTGAGCCACCATGTAGTTGCTGGGAATTGAACTCAGGACCTCTGGAAGAGCAGACAGTGCTCTTCATCTCTTGAGCCATCTCTCCATTCCCTTGGTCCCTTCTTAAAGTCTTGTCCTTTAATCTGATCCGCAAGGCACCCGTTCTCTTTTCTTTCTTTTTTTCTACAAAGCTCTTAAAAAGCAGCAGAAATGTCTCAAAACCAAAAAATGCAATAGAATTTTTTTTTATCCTTAAACATGGCACTCCCTCGGAGATCTCAATAAACAGGATGCTCAAAGTCTGCAAAGAGCCCAACCGGCCTAATCCCGCCAGGAACTAGAGTCGGGCACAAGCAAACACAGCCCGCGGAACGCCACCAGCCGTCCACGAAAAAGAGTGGCTTCCGGAAGAACAGAAATGATGGGAGGACCAGAGGTCTTGCAGAGTTTTAGGTAGTTAGAATTGTGCCTGTAAACGTCTCTGACCATCAAGATGGGACGTTGATTAACGAGGTGCACTCCACACAAGTCTCACAATTTTTCTCGAGGAAATTACAGCATCTCACTCAGTCATTTTTCTTTAGGCGTTTCCAGTAGCCACCCCGGTCCGGTTGCACTCTGGCGCGCGCAGGGAAGAAACGCACATAGCCGGAGGGGGGCGGGGAAGTACTTAGAGTGTGCGCACGCGTGGCGCCGCTCACGCAGGCGCAGTGCGGTCCCCCGGGCGACGACGGCGGCGGCGGCGGCTCCTCCGGGTGGTCGGCTCCCTCCCATCTCGGCCGGCCCGGGCCCGTCTCGCCCCCCAGAAACTCACTGTTCGGGGCTGTGGACTTTCTCATCGTGCCCCACGAAAGTAAATCGGGGGAGACTGGGGGAGCCGGAAGTACCGCCTCGAGATCCCCCCAAATACGATCGGGGAAACGGAAGTGGCCCTTGGTGCCAGGTTGGGGGAGACCGGAAGTGACGGTACCGTGGGGACGTCGGGGGCGGAGCCACAGGGTGGTGGGCTGTGTATGTGTGTTTGTATGTGTTTGGTCGCGTGTTGGTTAAGTCGTGTTGCTGGAATACCGAGGAGAGGCGGAGGCGGAAGGCGGGGGCGGTCAGCGAGCCCGTCCAGCCTCCCGTGAGTGTCCGCGGTCTTGGGTCGGTGGTGATTTAGGCGGGTTCGATTGTGGTGCTGCGCGTGCGCGAAGCCACTTTTCTCTGCCGAGTCTAGCGCGACCCTCCCCCCACCCCTCGCGTTGTCCTAGGATTTCCCGATCTCTCGGGCGCTTGCTCGGTCGCGACCGGTGATGACACTGGCCTCTGGTCGGTCTCGTGCTTGCTTCCCTGATTCCTAGCCCAACTGGCTCTCCCTATTGTGATTGGCATGGTGGAGCCCCTCCCACCTCTCGTCCTTCATCTCCCTATGCCGTCGATCTCCTACCCTTTGTGTTTCTGTTCCTGTGCCCCCGAATCAAAAAGGGGGGATGAGAAGGAGGATGAATATATCTGCTTGTGTATGAGAAACTTTGAAGGGATTGGGGCGGAGATTGGGTCCAGAGAGGCTTCCGGGTGTATAAAATACAGTGCGACCGACAGCGAACCCCCCCCCCTCGTTCTTCTTTAGAGAGCTGTCGGCCATGGAGCCGAGTGATAGTGCCAGTACCGCTATGGAGGAGCCTGACAGCCTGGAGGTACTGGTGAAGACCCTGGACTCTCAGACTCGGACTTTTATTGTGGGGGCCCAGGTGAGACACCAGTACTTTGTAGAAGGATGCGCCTGATTTTCTTGTCATTGACTCTTTTGTCCCTTACTGGATAGGACATCTGATGTACCTATTGAGTGAGGGGATGTGGTTACTGTTGAGTGAGGCCGATTTGGAGTCTGTCTTCACTTTGACAGAACTCAGTGAAGAGGAAAGTAGAGAGGAGGGATCTATACCTGTTCTGTGCAGACCCCAGCCCAAAGAGACAGACATGACTCTGGCCTTTGGGACCAGACACAACACAGGGGGCACCTTGGACAAGAATGGTGTGTCACAGGGACCTCAGACAAGTTTGGTGTGGGTTTTTTTTTTTTTTTTTTAAACAGAGTGTTCACAGCTTGGTACTATTTTTATAAGATTAAGGAAACCTGCTTTCATCCACTGTGAAGTAGACTTGTCAATAGCTGAGGCATGGTTTGAGCCTCCTGACCTTAGTGCACTGTGGCCACTGCATAATTCTTTGAGACAACCACCATGAGGAGGTCATTTTTGTGGTTTTTAAAGCAGATATTTAAAAAGCCACATAGACTTTTGTCTGTAGGTACATGTGATAGTTAATTTGGCCCTACCAAGAATTACTTAATGTCTTTCCGGGAGGTGGGCACAGGATCTCCTATAGCCCAGGCTAACTTTGGCCTCTGACCACTGTGCCTTCGTCGTCTATGTGGTCGTCTATGTGCTAGGATTATATGCACTATAACAGAGGACCACATCTGACTTGGCTTGGTCCTTTTTTTCTTACATAGTGAAATGTCTTAGAACTGATGGTCTTGTACTCATGATCCTCCTGTCTCTGCTTTCCAAGCTTGGAATTTCAGTTGTATGCTATTGCTATTTTTGGTTTGTTTGTTCTTTTTTTCCACCTTCCCTTATTTTTATTTATTTATTTATTGCATGTATGTGGTTCTGATGGGTACTGAACCTTGGACCTAGCACAGAGCACTTACTACTGAACCGTATATTGTGTGTTCCTTTCTGACCTTTGTTAGTTATCTTTCCAGACCCTGCCTCCCAACCCCATGGTGGTAATGGTTGTTTTGGGTTGTGTGTATTTTTGGTTTCTTTTAGAAGATTGTATTTGTTTTTATTTTATATGTGAGTGCTTTCTCTGGAAATACACATGTGCACCTTGTGTGCACTTGGTGCCTGAGAAGGTCAGACTCTGCAACCTGTGGCCTTTTCTTCATGTGGAAGTTAGGAAACTATAGCCCCAAACTATAGCCCCTACTTTGTTACAGATGGTTGTAACAACCTCGAACTCAGAAATCCGCCTGCCTCTGCCTCCGGAGTGCTGGGATTAAAGGCGTGCGCCACCACGCCCTGCTTGCTTCATTTTGTGTTTTAAGTCAGGGTTTCACTTTGCAGTCATGGCTGTCCTGGTAGTCAGATCCACCTAGCTCTGTATCCTTGAGATTAGTGGCTGTGCCAGTGCCTGTCTATCTGCATTCAGCTTTGAGATTATGGCCTTGAACACCTGCTATTGTTTTAGTTTAGAAAAGGATCACTGGTATCTCTAGATACTGGATAGCAGAGAGGGAGAAAGGGAGAGCTATTCGGCTTCTTTCGTATAGGTTTTAGTTATTTACTGTTGTTGTGATTTGGATTTTTTTTTAAATTAATTTAATCTCTGTACATTGGTCTGACTATTTTAGAACTCACTACGTAAAGCAGGCAGGCCTCAAACTCACAAGAGATCCACCTGCTTCTGCCTCTCAAATGCTGGAGGCATACACACCACGTCCCACTTATTTTTAATTATGTATTGGTATGTGTCTCTGCCTCTGGGTACAAACGCTCATAGAAGCCAGAGACACTGAGTCTCCTAAAGCTGTGTTTACCAGTAGTTGTGAGCTGCTGCCCAACGTGGATGTTGGAAATTGAACTGGAGTCCTCTGCAAGACCAGTATGAGCTCTTAATCACCGAGCCATTTCTCTAGCCACACTCTTTTATTTATTTATTTATTTATTTATTTATTTATGGACATAATAAATATCGGCCTGTTGATATAGTTGGCTAGTGAGACTGTCTGATTTTGATGTTGGCATCTGAAGTCAGGTGTTCCTCCCTCTTCATTCTTTCTCTCACTTTCTGATATCAGTGCATGGCTCTCCTTTCAGATGAATGTAAAGGAGTTTAAGGAACACATAGCTGCCTCTGTCAGCATCCCTTCCGAGAAACAGCGGCTCATCTACCAGGGCCGGGTCCTACAAGACGACAAGAAGCTCCAGGAGTACAGTAAGGGGCTGGGGCTGCTGAGCTTAAGGCTGCTGTCTGGAGGGAGGCATCCATTTATGTACTTAAGAGGTTTGCTGTGTATCTTTTTTTCTGCAGACGTTGGGGGAAAGGTTATTCACCTGGTGGAACGGGCTCCTCCTCAGACTCAGCTTCCTTCTGGAGCATCTTCTGGGACAGGCTCTGCCTCAGCAACTCATGGTGGGGCACCCCTGCCTGGCACTCGGGGCCCTGGGGCTTCTGTTCATGACCGGAATGCCAACAGCTATGTCATGGTTGGAACCTTCAATCTTCCTGTGAGCCTTTGTTTCTTACGTGGGAGGGTTTTGTTGGGAAGAGTAGCTTTGGTTATGGCAGCTGCAGGGAGCTTGGAAGATAAGTGTCTTGAAAGATTGCATTTGGTTTGGAAAGCACTCTGATTGGTACTGGCCTCAGTTTTTGAAGAAAGGAGGGTAGGGGCTCTAGGAAGGAATTGGTAGCGTGAAGGTTTTAGTATGTGGCTTCTCCCAGAGCAACTTCCCTTGCCCTTTCCCCAGAGTGACGGCTCTGCTGTGGATGTTCACATCAACATGGAACAGGCCCCAATTCAGGTATTGAGGGGCCTGGGAGGGTCAGGGAAGGGGATCTGGGAGAAGGAGGCCATGAGATGGGGGAGGACCTGGCTGAGGAGATGCCTGGGAACTGGTTTAGTATGTTGTGGAGCTCATGAATTTCTCTCAGACCTGCCGTGAACATCCTTGTCTTATAGAGTGAGCCCCGGGTCCGGCTGGTGATGGCTCAGCACATGATTAGGGATATACAGACCTTACTGTCCCGGATGGAGGTGAGTGGGCAAGTCTGGTAGGCTGGAGTTGATTTTGTGTTCCTCTCGTGGTCTTGCAATAAGAACATTCCTGGCAAGGTCTACATGGGCTGCGGGAGGCTGGCTCCCTAGTCTGGGGTTTCCTCTGTAGTTCTCTTAGGCAGAGATAGATAGTGTCCTTGTGAGGCTGTGTCACTGCTGCCAGACTGCATGCCTCAGCTTCTCAGGTGAGACTCACAGGCCTGTGCCACTGCTGTGTGTGGCTGCCAAGCCTTCTGACCCCTGCTGTGTGAAGACTTCATGTCAGACTTGCCAGATGATACCATAGACATCCTTCCCTTAAAGAAGTAGCCATTACCACCCCACTTCTTTTACTCACACTGTCTTGGGCTGCCCTTGAACTCAGAGTACCTTCTAGCTCCTCTTCTCAAAGTGCTCTGAGTATAGGTTTGAGAGACCATGCATGGCTGCATGCTGAAGTTTTTAAATTTCCTTCCTTTTTTCGCTTTTTGTTTGTTTGGTTGTTGGCTGTCCGGGAACTCACTCTGTAGATGAGGCTGCCCTTGACCACACAAAGATCTGCTTGCCTCTGCCTCCTGAGTGCTGGGAATAAAGTTGTGTGCCACCGCCACCAGGCACTTTTTAACTATCTTAACTGTCTTGTTCAGTTTAAGGGTACCCTAACTGTCTTGTTCAGTTTAGGGGTATCCTACCTTTGTCAGTGTGTTATAGTTGCAGCCTGGGATCATTTCCTCTCTTTGTGGAAATGAGGAGAGCATTTCCTCTCTGTAAACACTGTAGATACTGTGATCCAGTTTCTGCCGGTCACAGGAATGCATAGCCCTGCTTTTGGGGAGCCATTTCCACTCTTGTTTGATCTGCATAAAGCTCAACAGCAGTAATATTTTGTGCCTTTGGTGTCCTGTCTCTTCTTCCACCCTCAGTGTCGAGGGGGAACCCAAGCTCAGGCCAGTCAGCCACCCCCGCAGACACCGCAGACTGTGGCCTCAGAGACGGTAGCCTTGAACTCACAAACATCAGAACCAGTCGAAAGTGAAGCTCCTCCTCGAGAGCCCATGGAGTCAGAAGAAATGGAGGAACGTCCCCCAACCCAGACTCCAGAGCTTGCGCCCTCAGGCCCAGCTCCCGCAGGCCCAGCTCCCGCAGGCCCAGCTCCCGCGCCAGAGACAAATGCACCCAAGTGAGTGATGCAGGAAGCCTTTGGGGACTTGGACTGGGAAGGCTGTGAGGAGAGGAAAGTGGTTGCCAGGGGTGGATCTTTCAGTCGTAGTATAGCGGGGTCAGAGGTCAGCTCATGTAGATAAAGGTGGGTAGGCCTGGCAGCCTTGCAGAAGGCAGGGTGATCTCGGATGCCCCTGGAGCCGTGGAGCAGAGGCCTTGTCTAGGTTTGTGCTCCTTTGCACAGCACTGCTGGGGGATGGGAGCACTTTGCCTTCTCCTCTTGGCTGAGAGAGTCCCTGGGGATGGTAGGACTCTGAGGACAGCGTCACTCACTGGCCTCTGTGTCCGCAGCCACCCTTCCCCCGCAGAGCACGTGGAGGTGCTCCAGGAGCTTCAGCGCTTGCAGCGCCGTCTTCAGCCTTTCCTACAGCGCTACTGCGAGGTCCTGGGCGCTGCTGCCACCACAGACTACAACAACAACGTGAGCCCTTCAGTGCCTCCCTTCCTAGTACCTCAGAGCCGCAGACTGAGGCACACATAGTCCTTCACTGTCCTCAGGATTAGCACAGAATCCTCAGTAGGAGAGCATCCTGTGATGGGGGTGGTGACAGTCAGCATGTCCTTCATTGTTCAGGGAACGTACAGAATAAAAAGAATTTCAGGTGGTTGCTTAATATATGCCATGTTTTGTAGAAAATTCCATATGTGTATTGAATAGAATTTATTTGAGATTTTTTTTTTGTTGTTGGGGGGGGGGGAACGCTTTGGTTTATGCAGAAGCTTCCAGAGACAGAGGGCATGGCATAGTTTCAGAGGCAGTCATCCCTGTTCTTGCTCTTTTTTTCTTTGCTTTCTTTTATTTATTTTTAATTCATTTTTAACACTCCATATTCCATTCCCCTCTCCCCATCCCTGTTCTTAATATCATGCTTTTCTGGGTTTGACCTGGGTACAGCATGAGGGCCGTGAGGAGGACCAGAGGTTGATCAACTTGGTTGGGGAGAGCCTGCGGCTACTGGGCAACACTTTCGTGGCATTGTCTGATCTGCGCTGCAATCTAGCCTGTGCACCCCCACGGCACCTGCACGTGGTTCGGCCTATGTCTCACTACACGACTCCCATGGTGCTCCAGCAGGCAGCCATTCCCATTCAGGTGAGTGCGAGGAGCCTGGCTGGCAGGAGAGCAGGGAGCATGGTCCAGGAGGACGACTCCTGGCTTCTGGGAGGCTGGAAAGCAAGAAGCCTGGGGAGGCTGTGCTGGTGAAGCTATGGAGTCTTTAGAGGTGACTCTCCTGGCACTCTGGATTAGGCTCTTGTGTTTCTCATACCTATCTGTCTGCATGTCCATCTCTCTTCCAGATCAATGTGGGGACTACTGTGACCATGACAGGCAATGGGGCTCGGCCTCCACCAGCTCCTGGTGCGGAGGCAGCAACCCCAGGTTCTGCCCAGGCCACATCCCTGCCTCCCTCTTCCACCACTGTTGATTCATCAACTGAAGGAGCTCCCCCACCAGGGCCAGCACCGCCACCAGCCTCCAGCCACCCACGGGTCATCCGGATTTCCCACCAGAGTGTGGAGCCCGTGGTCATGATGCACATGAACATTCAAGGTGAGTTAGGACAGTTACTGGCAGAAGAGAGCCGTGGGAGCAGGGAGGGAAGGCCAGTGCTATGTGGGAAGGGCTCAAGGGAGGTGCTTTGGCCTTGGATTTGTGTGAAGGGAACCCAGCCTTCCTGTTGCCATGGGGACAGGGCAGGGTTTTGGAGGCATGACGGGTGGATGGCCTTGGCCCCACATTCTGACAGTTTTCTGTCTGTCTGTCTGCTTGCTCAGATTCTGGAGCACAGCCTGGTGGTGTGCCAAGTGCTCCCACTGGTCCACTGGGACCTCCTGGTCATGGACAGACCCTGGGTAAGAACAAGATGATGAGTGTAGGCTGAGAGCTCTGGGTAGAAAAAGGGGTAGGGCTGAGTGGGTGGGCTGAAGGGGTCCAGGTTCAAGGTTACATCAGACCCACCCCCCAGGCTCCACCCTCATCCAGCTGCCCTCCCTGCCCCCTGAGTTCATGCACGCCGTCGCCCACCAGATCACTCATCAGGCCATGGTGGCAGCTGTTGCCTCCGCGGCCGCAGGTAATGACCTGGAAGGGGAGGACTGGGCGGTGGGGCGTAGTTCATGGTGGTGGGCATTGTTTGCTGGCAGGCAAGGACTGAACCCTCAGCTTTCTTTGATGTCTCTTTTTGCTACACACAGGACAGCAGGTGCCCGGCTTCCCAACAGCACCAACTCGGGTGGTGATTGCCCGGCCAACTCCTCCACAGGCTCGGCCTTCCCATCCTGGGGGACCTCCAGTCTCTGGAGCTCTGGTGAGCAAGGGTTGGGGGAAGTACCAGTGGGGAAATCCTGGTGGATTGTTGGAAGGACAAGACTGAATCCTCCTGTTCCCCAGCAGGGCGCTGGGCTGGGTACAAACACTTCATTGGCCCAGATGGTGAGCGGCCTTGTGGGGCAACTTCTTATGCAGCCTGTTCTTGTGGGTGAGTCCTGTTCTTTCCTAGCTCAAACTTTAGACATTTCCAGCTGCCACTGGGTATGACAGTGCCTGGGAGGCTGGGACTGGAGGATAACAGTTCAAGGACATCGTGGACTCTAGACTTGTAAGTTAGCCTGAGCTAATAAGGCCAATGAGCATCCATGCAGCAGTGCCTGATGACCCTCCCTGTCCTGCTCACTGGTCACACCTAGTCCCTGTGGAGTGGACACACTTAGTTTTTGTTTTCCTGCTGGAAAGATGAGATGGGAATGAGGCAGCTAGAATATGGCTCTTGTTCACATTGTACTCTCCTTGGTTCCTGACAGCTCAGGGGACTCCAGGAATGGCTCAGGCTCAGGCCCAGGCCCAGGCTCAGGCCCAGGCCCAGGCCCAGGCTCCAGCTCCGGCTCCGGCTCCAGCTCCAGCTCCTGCCACTGCTTCAGCTAGTGCTGGTACTACCAACACAGCTACCACAGCTGGCCCTGCTCCTGGGGGTCCTGCCCAGCCTCCACCTCCTCAGCCCTCTGCAGCTGATCTTCAGTTCTCTCAGCTCCTGGGAAATCTGCTGGGGCCTGCAGGGCCAGGGGCTGGGGGGCCAGGCATGGCTTCTCCCACCATCACTGTGGCAATGCCTGGTGTCCCTGCTTTTCTCCAGGGCATGACTGATTTTTTGCAGGTGAGTGGCCGGCTGTACTGCCCTTTTTACCCCCAGGCTCATAGAGCAATGGTATTCTGTTGTGGTTCTCTAGCTGCTGAGTGACAGCTCTGGAGTGGCTTATCCATTCAGTGTCCTAAGACGCTGAGATCAGAGCTGGTTCTTGTTGTTCTTGCAGAGGACCTGGGATTGATTCTTAGCACCCACAAGGTGGTTCACAGCCATCTGGAACTCCAGTTCCAGGGAATTCAGCACCCTCTTCTGGTCTCTATGGGAAATAGATACACACATTTCTCAGACATATAGGAAAGCAGAATGCCCATACACAATAAATACAGTGATAAAATAGGTTTGTTTGTTTTGTTTTTTAAAGTCAAGATCAGAATCTAGCTCTCTCACCTCTTACAGGCCTGTTGTTTGTGTCCGCAGTGCAATTTTATATTCTTGATCTTGTGGTCTTTATCTTCTATTCTTAATTCCTTCTTCTAGGCATCACAGACTGCCCCTCCACCCCCTCCACCTCCTCCACCCCCACCCCCTGCCCCAGAGCAGCAGAGCACACCCCCACCAGGGTCTCCTTCTGGTGGAACAGCAAGCCCTGGAGGCTTAGGTCCTGAGAGCCTGCCACCAGAGTTTTTCACCTCAGTGGTGCAGGGCGTGTTGAGCTCCCTCCTGGGCTCCTTGGGGGCTCGAGCTGGCAGCAGTGAGAGTATCGCTGCCTTCATCCAACGCCTCAGTGGATCCAGCAACATCTTTGAGCCTGGGGCTGATGGCGCCCTTGGTAAGCAAGATGTGGGTGTTACAGTTTGGGGAAATAGCAGCCAGGGGAGGTAGTGGCCCTCCTTTACTAGTAAGATGGGATTAGCTGATGGTCTATGGGGCTAGGCAAGCAAGTGAAGGTAGTCGCTCACTTCTGTCCCTCCCTCCCTTTCCCTAGGATTCTTCGGAGCTCTGCTCTCTCTCCTGTGCCAGAATTTCTCCATGGTGGATGTGGTGATGCTTCTCCATGGCCATTTCCAGCCACTGCAGCGGCTCCAGCCACAGCTGCGATCTTTCTTCCACCAGCACTACCTGGGTGGCCAGGAGCCCACGCCTAGCAACATCCGGGTAAGTGAGAGCCCAGATCGCAGAGGTTTTCTTCTTCCCGGCCCTCTTTTTTAATCCTGCCTGCCTGCCTGTTAGACAGTGAAAGTTGTGCTTCAGCCCAAGCCCTGGGGTTGTAGGGGGTAGGAGAAAGGCTTTTGAAGGCTGTGGGCAAAACCTGACCTGTGGTGTTTCCTACAGATGGCGACCCACACACTGATCACTGGGCTGGAAGAGTATGTAAGGGAGAGTTTTGTAAGTGTCCTTTGTCTGTTTCCTTCCAGTCAGGGTTTGGGTTGGGTGTGTGTGTGTGTGTCTGTCTGTCTGTCTGCCTGCTTCCTCTTCTAGATCTTAAAGTACTGAAACGGAGTTCTTGGTGTGTCTTGTCTCAGTCTTTGGTACAGGTTCAGCCAGGTGTGGATATCATCCGGACAAATTTAGAATTTCTCCAAGAGCAGTTTAACAGCATTGCTGCTCATGTGCTGCACTGTACAGGTCAGGCTGGGGGCCAGCCAATCACAGGTAGTGTGTCCTGTCCACGCACGACTGCCAGAATCATGTGCTCTCTCACATCCTCCCCGCAGACAGTGGATTTGGAGCCCGGTTGCTGGAGCTGTGTAACCAGGGCCTGTTTGAATGCTTGGCCCTGAACCTCCACTGCTTGGGGGGACAGCAAATGGAGCTTGCTGCTGTCATCAATGGTCGAATTGTAAGTACCACCCAATTCTAGGTCTCTGGCTTTTTTGTTATGTCCTGTGAGTTTTAATTTTCTTCTCCAAATACTCTACCTGTTGCCCTGGATGTAATAGATTGCAAAAGTAGCTTGAGAGTTATATGGTCAATCTGTTTTCTGGCCCTCAGCGCCGCATGTCTCGCGGGGTGAATCCATCCTTGGTGAGCTGGCTGACAACCATGATGGGACTGAGGCTTCAGGTGGTCTTGGAGCACATGCCTGTGGGTCCCGACGCCATCCTCAGATATGTTCGTAGGGTTGGTGATCCTCCTCAGGTAAGGGATCCAATAGGGGGTGGTGTCAGGATGTAAAGAAACTGAAGAGATGGCCTGGAGCAGCCCCTCCCACCACATCCCCTTTATATTTCTTTGACCAATTTCACAGACACTTCCTGAAGAGCCGATGGAAGTTCAGGGAGCAGAAAGAACTTCCCCTGAACCTCAGGTACTGTTTGAGAAGCCGAATAATATGGAGTAGATGGCTGTGAGAAAAGGGGCTTGGGAGCAAAGAATTCTGAAGTCTGGACCTTCCTGTTAAATGCTTTCTAGAGAGAGAATGCTTCCCCAGCCCCTGGAACAACAGCAGAAGAAGCCATGTCCCGAGGCCCGCCCCCTGCTCCTGAAGGAGGTTCCCGAGATGAACAGGATGGAGCTTCAGCTGATGCAGAACCCTGGGCAGCTGCAGTCCCCCCTGTAAGTGGCAGGAGGTGACCCAGTGGGTTAAAGAGCTGTAAGTTGTGGGAATTATGGCAAATCCTTTCCTCCCCAGGAATGGGTCCCTATTATCCAGCAGGACATTCAGAGCCAGCGGAAGGTGAAACCTCAGCCGCCCCTGAGTGATGCCTACCTCAGTGGCATGCCTGCCAAGAGACGAAAGGTTGGTCTCTTTGCTGCGGCTGTGTCTCTGTCCAGTACCCTTGTTGAGCTAGAGGCTTTTGCTTGCTAGTTCAGTCTCTTCATCTAGTTAGGAAGCCTGTTTGTGAGTCAGACTTGTTCATGATTGGTACATTGGTATACGGGCCTTCAACCTTACTGTTTTCTGGCAGTTCTGGTTCCTCAGCTGTGTCACCTCCCAAGTGATTAGGTGTGTAATGAAGAATAGCTAGCTCCGAATCCTAGGTGATTTGACCTGCTGGTGCCTTCTTTGCTGTCAGAACCATGTGCAGGGTGTTCCCTGCCCTATACTAGTATAGACACTGGTTATCTAATGGAAAGGGTGAACTGGGTGGTGGCACTGGGTCTGATATTGATCCCCTTTTCCCTCTCAACCTGTCCCCCAGACAATGCAGGGTGAGGGCCCCCAGCTGCTACTCTCAGAGGCAGTGAGCCGGGCAGCTAAGGCAGCCGGAGCTCGGCCCCTGACAAGCCCCGAGAGCCTGAGCCGGGACCTGGAGGCACCAGAGGTTCAGGAGAGCTACAGGCAGCAGGTGCCCCCACTTTGCAGCAGAATAGGGATGGTCTGTTGGGAGGGGTTGGGCCAGGATCCTGCTTCCCTTGATGGTCAGGGTTTTCCTTGTGGCATTTGGGAAGGCTTAGCAATCTCATATTGGGCTTGCCAGCATGGCTGGTGGGGAACGTATTTCCTAAGGGTTGGTCTTTGTGCTTTCTGGGATCATAGGTCTGAAACCAGGGCTGCTCCTGACCTGCTTGTGTTTTCTTTCTAGCTCCGGTCTGATATCCAAAAACGACTGCAGGAAGATCCCAACTACAGCCCCCAGCGCTTCCCTAATGCCCATCGGGCATTTGCTGATGACCCCTAGCTTTCTCACCAGGGGACCACTTCCCCCCTTCCTTCACAGTATTTAAGAAATAAAAGTCGGATTTTCCTGGCTCCTTTGCCTAGTAGTTTCGAGTACCTTTTCTTTACAGGTTTCTTCAAATGTTCCATAGAAACCTAGCTACACACACACACATCACATCATATTCTCCTTATGGGGTGTCATCAGTTGAGGCTTAAATAGCGTTCTGTGAAACCCATGCTCCTCTACCAGCCCTAAGAGCCCTCGCTTTAACCTCTGGAACATGAAAGGCCGGGTGGAAACCTGGAACCTGGGAGGCAGAATGGTTCTGCAGGTGGCAGTAATAGGTGTGGCCTTTAAAGTTTTACTGGGGCTTTGAGGTTGCAGAAGCTCAAGTCTTTGTTGCCTGCTGATCCACATGTACAAAGCTTGGAGTACCATGCTGATAAAGGGCTAAGCCTCTCAACTTGTAAGCTAACCCTAATTAAATGTTTTTATGAGTAGCTGCCCTCTTCACAGCAATAGAAACCCTAACTAGGTCAGAAGTACAGACCAGTTTCCCCAAGATAGACCTGATTGGTTTTGGAAAAGCAACTGAATGCATTGTGGTTTAATGGGCCATGCTAGGAGCATGTTAGACAGTGGTTCTGAGGGTCATTTAAACTATGTGTGGGGGGTCTGGTTTTATGTGATAATGTGGCTTTCTGCCCTTGTTCAAAAGCCAAAAAAAAAAAAAAAAAATTCTTGAGACTAAACTGAAGACTCACCTTACCTTTGAAAGGCAATTTTCAGACAGCCTAGTATTGACTGTTGCTTGGTTATTAGTGCCCACACTTAACGCAGATATGAGAATAAGCAAGCTGAGAAAGGAAAATACAAACTACTATTTAGGACCTGAAAGTGTTGAGAATGATAGTTTGATGCCAAGTGGAAATAAAGGGAGTGGTGGCCTTTGAGCAAGACCCCTCCCAGCTAAGCTCCCCAAAAGGCAGGCAGTTTTCAAGGACAGCCAAGCTTAGGCAGCAAGGGAAACCAAAACCACAGAACGTTGGTTCTGTGATTTAGAAAGGTGTCCTAGCCCCAACAAACAGCAGAGCTTGGCAGCTTTGGTTCTGGTTTATTATCTCCTCCTGGGGATTGGGAGGGAGTGTGTGCATGGAGGCCTAGAGAAGCCTTGTGAAGCTGTGGAAATAGATTGCCTTGGGGAATGCCAAGATCTTGGTGATGCCAGAGTGGAGGGATGAAGAAAGCTACTAAGAGGGAGTAGAACCAGCCAGAGGAGTGTGTTGCTGCCAGTAAGTTAAATGGAGTTGGGACGATCTGAAAGGCTTTGACATCAGACATGGGAGACAGATTTTGGAGTTTGACTAGCTGATTTTTGTTCTAACGTTGGCCCAATATTCCCTCGCTATGCACTCTTTCAGAATGGTAATTATATTCTATGCCACTGTATGTTGAAAACATGATCTGCCTTTTTACAGGGGTTACAGCAAGGAGATTGCAAGGAATGTCAGAATTGACTTTGGACTTGTAAACACAGTTCAGACTGATGACTACAGGCCTCTCAAAGTTGGACCGAGTGTGTTTTTCATATGGTTACAAGCTAGTGGTGGCCAGGGAGTGGAATGTGATGGTTTGAATGAAAATGGTGCCCATACGCTCATATGTTGGAGGAAGTGTCACTGGAGTGTGATTTGTTAGAGTTGATTGGTCATAGCAAAAGAAACCCTAAGACAGGCACCCACTGACCTCACCCAAACTCTTAACTCTGGAACCCTGAAGTAATTAACAGGTAACTTATTGAACCCACTACTTAGTGTAAAACATTACAGTTAATCCCCCACCCATGACTTTCCCCCCTTTTTTTTTTTTAAAATTCTTTTATTATTCTTTTTTAACAAACGGCCCCAGGGATAGGGGACTAGGGGAGGAGAAGAGGGGAAGTGAGACTCCAGACCCACAACCCCTCCCCACCCACCCCTTTCCCCCTTATATATTTATAATCTATATACAAGCCCCGGGGATGGGGGTCAAGGGGAACTCCCTCAGCGGGGTGGGGGCAATCCAGGCTCCTTCTCCCCCCGGGACCCAGGCTCCTCTGCTCTTCGGGGAGGCCCTTCTCGAGAAGGTGGCCCTGCCCGTTCCCAAGGCTTCGGCATCCAGCGCAGGGCATCTGGTGGGGAAGCCTGAGGATAGGTATATATGGAAGAGTAAGTCAGCGATCCTTCAGGAGCTCAGAAGGGGATCCGAACTTAGGCTGGGGGGAGAGGGGTGTTACTGGTCCTCTCCTTCACCTGCTGGTAGAGGTCAATGCGCTGAGTTCGGAATACTCCACTGTAGGTGGAAGGTGGGGCCTTGAGACGGGAATTGAGACCAGAGAAGGGCCTAAGGGAGGAAAGGTGACGGTCAGGGTAAACCCAAGGCCTGCCCATGTTTCAAAAAAAGTCCCTGGGGATGCAGAGCCGATATCCCACTCCTGTTTACCTTCCAGATGGGGGAGTCCGTGACGACCCAGGACCCCCAAGGTTGCTGCTCAGCTTTCGGTAATCCTGGAAAGGCTTTAGTTCTACTGGGTGCAGCTGGAAAGAGAAACAATTTACCCTATGAACTTGCTGTCTGAACCATTTACCCTTTTTCCCTTTGGATACCTTGCCATCCTTCAAAAACTTGAAATACTGATCTTTACACCTTACCTCTGCTCGCCCCAAGCTAGGGGCGAAGGGTCTAGCGGGTGAAGGTAAGACCCGAGCAGCAGGAGCAGGTGGGGGCCGCACAGCTAGGTTGGGGGGCTGGAGAGCAGGACCCACAGGTAACAGAGAAAGGGGGGGTGGAGCAGGGGGTGGCGCTGGTGGCAGGGAGCCAAAGTTCACCACTGGCAGCTGTGAGTCTACCACAGGTAGAAGCATCTGCAAGAAATCCCCAGTGAGCCCATTAGAACAGGAAGGCCATGTAGGAAAAATCCAAACTAAGCCAGGGGCAGAAAACGAAGGGAAGTAGGAAGATCAAAGATACCTGCTGAGCAGGGGCTCCCGAAGGAAGGAAGCCACTCTGGCCACCAGGCTGCAGAGGAGTAGAGTAAAAATCTGAAGGGGATGGCAGATCCTGGCGTACCTGTTGGGAAATGAGGAAAAGGCCAATTCTCAGGTGGGTGTGATGGCTCAAGATTTATAATCTGAACTACATAATGTTTTCCAGGCTCTCCTGGGAAACAAGAGAAACCAGAACAGGTCGAGTCCCCCAAAAACATCCTCTCTGCTGCCCTAGCAGCTGCCCACCTCATACCTGAAGCAAGGGTGGGTCAGGCAAAGGGCTGGGGCAGAAAGCTGCAGAGTAGAGGAAGGATGGCGGAGGGTAGAGAACTCCCCCAGCAGGCAACTTCCCCAGCTCTGTGGCTTGCAGTGCTGAGAAATCCAGAAACTGGCCCTTGAGAGCTACCCCAGAAAGCAGTGCCGAGGGAGGGGCTGGACCTGGGGGCAGATACAGAGGCTGTGACCTGAAAAGAATTGGGGGAGGAGAGGTGTTACTCTTAATCCACTGTTCTTTGGTATTCTCTCCCCTGCAATCTATCTCCATTCCAAGTCTGTAGATAATCTAGTTTTACCTGTACTGGTGCAATGAGGGTGTCCCAGGACGGAAGCCTCCACTGTTGGGATGTAACTGAGAGTCGATGGGTGCACCCCCAGAGACCTGCTGGAGAAAAGCGAGATAAGAGCAGTTCCAGTGTCTTTGTTAAGAAAAGATAACTTGGGGGGCTGGTGAGATGGCTCAGTGGGTAAGAGCACCCGACTGCTCTTCCGAAGGTCCGGAGTTCAAATCCCAGCAACCACATGGTGGCTCACAACCATCTGTAACAAGATCTGACGCCCTCTTCTGGAGTGTCTGAAGACAGCTACAGTGTACTTACATATAATAAATAAATAAATCTTTAAAAAAAAAAAAAAAAAAAAAAAAAAAAAGAAAAGATAACTTGGGCTGGATATATACAGCACAGTGGTAGAGGGCTTCACTGACATGTGAGTCCCAAGTCTGGTCTCTAATGCAGTGTGATGGGTAATCAACTGGATTGAGAAATACATAGGTGACAATAGAGCACCCAGGACAGCCAGGGCTACACAGAGAAACCATGCCTCAAAAAACCAAAACAAATAAGAAAAAGAGAGAGAGAGAGAGAGAGAGAGAGAGTTAACCAAAGGAAGAACACCCACCCCAAAGTGGGCAGCACCATCCCACTGGCCAAAGGCCTAGACACAAGTGAAAAAGGAACCTGGTGGAACCTCAGTTCCTAGGAAGACAGATGTCAAAGGCGGCAACCATCAAGTTCAAGGCCAATCTATACTACAGAGTAAGCTCAATGCCAATTTGATTAACTTGGCAAAACCATGTCTCAAAATAAAATATAAGAACAGGGCATGAATGGGCTGGAGGGACAGCTCCAGCTAAGGACAGGCATACTCTCTCTAGGCCTACAGCCATCTATAACTCTAGCTCCAGGGAGACTAGACACCTCTGGCCTCCATAAGCATCTGCAATCACTGAATATGCATAATTAAAAATAAATCTACAAGGGCTGGTGAGATGGCTCAGCAGGTAAGAGCACCCGACTGCTCTTCCGAAGGTCCTGAGTTCAAATCCCAGCAACCAACCACATGGTGGCTCACAACCATCCGTAACGAGATCCAACTCCCTCTTCTGGTGTGTCTGAAGACAGCTACAGTGTACTTACATATAATAAATAAATAAATCTTTTTAAAAAAATCTACAAAAATATAAATAGAGAAATCTCCCGGTGGTTAATTAGGTATACTGGTTGTTCTCCCAGAAGACCCCATCTATCTTTACCATCCACACGGTGGCTAATGGCCTATAACCACCTCTAACTCTAGTTCCAAGGGCACTGTACACATATGGTGCAGACAACACACCCATGCACATGAAATAAAAACTTGGGGGTGGGGGGAAGGAATAAACCACCCATCCTACTCATTGGAGGAAAAGAAAAAATGGAACACAATGGAATGTTTTATAAGTTAACCAACTTCGGGGCAGGTGAGAGATCACGGGGCAAAGGCACTGCTACTGCCACCTGGTAACCTGTAACCCATCCATGTAGGGGTGGAGTGGACTGCAGAGTTGTCCTCTGAACTCTGCTCTCAGTGTAACACATGCACCGGGGCACGCAACAAAAACATTTAAAAAATTAATAAAACAACAACAACAAAAAGAAACCACTATCCAGCTGAGCAAGTTGGTGGGGTACATCTTTAATCCCAGCACCTGGAAGGAAGAGGCAGGTGAATCTGAGTTTGAAGCCAGCTTGTTCTACATACTAAGTTCCAGGCCCTGTCTCAAAAACAAACAAAAGGCAGAAAAGGAGGGGACTTATGATTAATAATGGAGCTTACCTGGGAATTAGGAGGTCCAGGGCTGCCATAGAAGACCTCAGGGTACGGACGCTGACCTGAAGGGCTGGGCTCTGGAACACACTGCCCAGAACCCAGGCTCTTGGGCTGTGGCTCAGCTGAAGTAGAAGCACTAGGGAGCAGCTCCCAGTCTCTGGATATGGGAACGGCCTGAGCGAAAAAAAAAAGCCTTGTCAAAGTGGAAGGCCTACAGTCTGCCCTAGCGGTTCTCCATGCATGAGCCAACCCTTTCACAGGGGTCCCAATCAGATATCTAAACTATATTTCATAAGAGCAGCAGAATGAGTTATCACGCAATTAGATAACTTCAGTGCTGGGTTAGCCAGCACGAGGAGCTGTACTAATATGGCAGCTGCGAAGGTGAGGAGGCCCTGCCTCATTACTCTTACTGGCATCAAAGCTCCCTTCCCACCTACCTCTGTGGCTGATGCCACCAACTCCTTTTCTCCTTTTAAAGTGTCTCCGACCACTAGGCACAAGTCTGAGTCCTGTAATGTGTGGGAAGATTGTAGTTGAATTCAGACTCCCATCCCACTTGTCATCACCTCATACCCAAACGAGGACATGTCCAAGTGAAGCCCATTCAGACCTTGTTGGTAGTGCCAAACTCAACTTGAGAGCCCGGTCGGTGGGCTGGTCGGAGAGGGCCTGGCTCTGGGCCTCGATCTGTGCGCTGTGATCGTTCTGTGCCTATGGGACCAGGGGGCAGAGGCTGCTCCCGGGGCAGCTCCTAGATTGGGAAACAAAGTGTATTTGGGTGACAGAGAAACAAACCAAGAAAAAGCAAAGCACATTGGCTAAAAAAAGGACAGTCAAACTCAGGAGGGAGGAAGGGCCCTGCTGACATTCTTCATCCATCCATCGACTTTACCTTTCTTTCCCCTTCATGGGAAGCAGGTGGCCGTCTCCTAGGAGGTTCAGAGGGTTCAGAGCCAGATGCACTCTCACCAGGAACAGCATTCAGGGGTGAGGGTCCTCCAGGCCGCTTGGGGGGTCCCTCTGCTGACCCCTTAAGTCCTCCATCAGGGGAACTTCGCTGACTGCAGGGACCTGATGACACCTGAGAATCTCCACTCAGGTCCACTCCACTGTCAGACTGACTCATCTGCGAGGTGGAGAAGGAGCTAGGTAAAACACCGGACACCTGAGAAGTGTCACATACCAACAGAGGAAAGGAGACAATTCCAAGAGAACGGCCTCAAGGGCTATGTCTATTCAGAACAGGTGAAGAAACATGACCAACACTCAGTAACCTCCCTGCCACTCCGGTCCCAGCGTCTCCTTACCTCTGTGCCTGCCACATCCTCAAAGGGACTCAGGGGCTCCATCCAGGGCTCGATGGAGCCAGGCTGGTAACTCTTTCGGCTTGTGGCTAGAGAACACCAACCATGAGGCAGGCAGTGAGAAACTAAGACCCACCTCACATCACCACGCCCCACTCCAATCTTTACCCCCCCACCAGCTTCACTCACCAGTATGTAAACGATTCCAGATGTGGGGAGTTAGGGCCTCTGTGCCTGAATCTCTGGATTCTTCCTGAGGGCCTGGGACCTCAGGCTTAGAGCCCAAGAATCCAGAGCTATGAGAAGCTGGCACAGTTTCCTAAAGAAAACCAAGAAGGGCAAAATACAAATAAGCTGGGGCAGAATGAGAAGCAGCAGCAGCAGCAACAGCAGGGAGACAGAGACATGGGAGACAAGTGGTGATCGCTAATGAAGAGTCTGGGGTGAGAGTGAGCAGAACAGAATGTAAAAAGCATACAGAAAGCATAACCAAGAACCTTCAAAGGTGGGAGTGCAATGAGGCCCAGTCTCCAGCCCCATCCCTCACCTCCTGCAGCAGCTCCGGTTTTCGGGGAGGCCGCTCCCGCCGTTTCGGGGGGAAGGGATTAACCCCGGCAGAGTCCCGGGGAGTCCCGCCCACCCCCCTCACCATCGGCCCTGGCTCCTCGAAGTGGGGGTCTGGGGAAAAGGGGAAAACTGTCAGCATCTACCTCATTCTACCACTGACCCTAGCCTGCTCTCCCGACTCCACCTCCCAGTCCTTCCAGCTCTGCAGATCCCAATAGCAGGGGCCCCATGACAAACTCCTGCTCCCCACTCCAGCACTTGACCTTTGGGGATGGAGTCATTCCCACCCGCTTGCCTCCAGCTTACCAGAACTGATAGCGCTGCTGGCCCTTGGGGGGTCATAACGGGTTGGGGGCCGAGGGGAGGAGCCCTGAGGGGCTTGGGGAGGCCCAGGCTTAGGCCTTGGGTGCCCCCCTGGTGCAGTTACATTTCCTTGGCGGCTGCTAAGTTGGGCCAGAGCCTGTTGGATTCCAGCAGGGTTGCTATGGATAACTTGGTCCAGGCGGAAGACAGCAGAACTGCTGGGGGGTGGCGGAGGCAGAGGAAGTCCCGGAGGTCGCTCCTCAGGAGGACGGCTGGAGAAAGCAGAGCATCAGTTCCAGGGCTCACTAAATTCTGTAAGTCAAGCATCTACTGTCGCTTCACTACTAGCATCCTATCTTCTCCTGATAAAACCCTTTCCAAGCTTCCTGTTCACAACAGTGTGTTGAGAAAACCAGAACAAAACACGCATGGGGACTGCTAACTCTTTAGCTGACTGCCAAGATGGAAGATATATAGTGCCTTTCTGATGCCTGACTTACTAAAAAAACTCTAACTCCCTGGCACCCACCCTCAACCCAGCAACCACACTACTACTTAGCCATCTACTCTTACCCACCTTCGGTTCTTGGGAGAGGGCCAGCTCCTCTTATCCCCTCGTCCTGGGCCGGTCCGTCCCCCAGGGCCTGCACCACCACCTCCGCTACTGCCACCACCACTGCCAGTCTTGCCCCCAGTGCCTGGGCGCCGGTTTTGACGATCCATGCCTGGCCGCTGACTTGAGAAGCTCCGCTTGCTCAAATCCTTGGCTCGTTGGCTCAGGTCTCCACGAGACATGGCTGAAATGCCTGGTCCAGCCCCACCTGCATTGGCCCCAGGAGTCCCCACAGCTTTAGAGGTCATAAGTGCTGCTGGGGGAGTCTCCTTGTCACCCCGGCGCTCACTGGCAAAGTCGCTGCTCTCTGATGCAGTCTCCCATTCCTCATTGGCTTGGTCTGAGTTCTGGTTTGACAGATCAGGAGACTTAGCAGCTGTGCGGCGAGGGGGTGGGGGAACTGTGGCTGCTGTTAGTGTCTCCTCAGGTCCAGGGGTAGAGGCTGCAAGGGTTAGGGAAGGGGGCTTGCCATCAGCTCCTCTGGCAGCGTTTTCACGTTCTTGTTTCAGCCTTCGGAAACGAGGTGGTTTGTCCTGCTGTTGAGCCCTGCCATGTCGCCTCCGTCGGGGTCGCTCCCCATCTTCCATGCCTACACCCATGTTGCCAGCTCGAGACATGGGGGACAGAGGCCCTGAGATCAGCTTCTCTTTCAAAGGTTCTTTACTTGGAGGCAAAGGACCTGTTGGAGGTTTCTTTGGAACCAGAGACTTGGCAGGAGGGCTCCAGCCTGAGCAAACAGGAGGGGGCCGCCCCCCACCTCGGCCACGGCGTGATGGTACTCCTCTTGGAGTGAAGACACGACCACCTCGGGCAGTGGAGAATCGGGCTGGGGCTGGTGATGGAGGAGCTCCTGGTTGTGGGGGGGCAAGAGGGACCTGACCAAGCACTCCCTCTTTGGGCGGAGGGGCTTCCTTGTCAGAGGGGGCCAGGTCACTCTCATGAGTCTCACTGCCTGTTTCAGAGCCACGCTGGCGGCGTCTCTTGGGGATTTCTTCATATTCTGAACCCTCACTTCGTGTCTCACTGGCAGTGCGGCCTCGGGGAGCAGAAGGATGGTTTGTTCCGCCTGAACCACCCCCACGCCCATCGTCTCCTCGGAACTCTCGGTAACTTCGGAATTCACGGCTCCGGGCTCCCCGACCCCGGCCCCCATAGGTCCCCCGAAAACCCCTTCCTCTGGCAAAATACTCGCCTCTGCCCCGACCACGGCAAGATGTAGGACCTACTCTTTCATAGGAATAGTCCCGCCGAAGCCTAGGTGCAGGAGACAGGTTTCCACCTGGTGGGGTTTCTTTGGGGCCCACCTTGCCCTTAGCTGTCTTGAGTGCATCTGGCTTTGGGACCTTGGGGGTCTCATCCCCCTGTTCTAGGGACTTAGGAGGCAGCTCCTCTACTTTCACAGGTGGTGGTGGCTTCTTTATAGGCCCAGCTCTTCGAGGAGGGACACCTGGCTCCTCTGGAGGGATTCCACGGCGACAACTGCCTGGTCGGGGGCCCCAGCGAGTCTCAGTACGATTCTCTCTCCGTGGTGGTGGTGGGCCTTGGCCTCCACGGGCAGGCTTTCTGCCTGCTTCTGGCCCGGACAGCTGTGGCGGTTCCTCCTTCGAGGGTTCCTTCTTGGGCGGTGGAGCCTGCATCTTGGCAGCTTCATCATTGCCTGGAGGCCAGGGTAGTGGGCGGGGTCCCGGGGGAGCAGATTCCTCCAGAGGGAATCTCGAGATTGGGGGCCCAGGAGTTCCATTCTCTGGAAAACCTGGATAATTAGCCAGATAAGGTGGGGGCGGGGGTACCGGAGGAGTCTCGCTCCTGAAGAGAAACAGAAGAGAAGTTTGTTATGAGAAGGATGAGGACACGCAGAGAAGAACTAGGATCTAGACACTCCTTCCACGGGCACCCTATCACTTCAGACAGCCCACACTACTCACAGGCCCTCCCTAGCAACTCACCTCATACTCTTCTCCTCCTCATCTGCTGCCTGGCGCAGTGGTGAGGTAAGAGGACGAGGATCAGTGGGTGTGGTGGTAAAGACATCTCCAACCCAGGCCAACTTGGGGTCCACTGGTGGGGTGCCCCTTTCCCGCAACAGAGGGGGTGCATGGCGTTCAAATGGCTCTGAGCTTGAGCCCCCACTGTCTGAGCGTTCCCGGGGAACCAGGCCTAAGAAAACAAAGAAAGCACCTTGCATAGGCCTTAGATGCTAAAAGCACCTCTGTGTGAGAACCTGTGTGCAGCACCTGCAGCTCCTGTTCTGTGAGGGTTTGCCTTTCTCATGAAAACAAGTCAATCACTCAGCTGTGAAGTAATCAAGCCCCACAAATAAACTGTGCCCAATGAAGGATCACTACCTCTTCCCCAAGCCTATTCTCACAAGCCCCCTAGAAGTGCTAGGCAGATAGAACACCATGCTCCCTGGCTGTCCCACAGACAGTATTCCCTCCTGGGACTAAGGAGATCACCGGCACTCTCATGACCCGTACCAGAGGGATGCACACCAGGAGGGTAGAAGTCCAGAGGGGGCCGGCCCTGGAGAAGCCGAGGGTCCACGTAAGGAGGAATCATCATCCAGCGGGGGTCAAAGTTCATTGGAGGCATTGGTGGGGGCCGGCCCAGAGCACCTGGGTACAGGGCTTTGGGAGGTGGGGGCGGTGCTTGTGGGGCAGGTACAGCTCCCAGGGTCACAGGTTGTGGTGGTGATGGGGGCACTGGGGCAGGAGGGGCAGTGCCTTGTTGCTGCTGCTGCCACTGCTGTTGCTGCTGCTGCTGCTTCAGGAGCTGCTCCTGCAAGTAATGAGACAAGATGAAAAGGTTACCATAGCCTACATACACTCAAGACCATCAGTACAGAGAAAGTTAAGGCAGTGGCATGACAAAGATAGGGCGCAAGGGAACTGTGCTACAACAGAAAGACGAACCCAGGCCTGAAGGCAACACATGGAAGGATGCTGAAGAGACAAAAACAGCCCCAAAGTGAAAGAAAAAACTTGGCATCACCTGTTGCTGCCGCTGGAAGCGAGGAGGCAATGACTTCTGGTATTTGGGGTAGCCCAAGCCCTGACTGGGGGGCTGGCGAGTAGAACCAACCCCATCACCTTTGGGTTCCATCTTTGGGGCTGGGGGTGTGGTAGGTGGAGGAACCTCTTCTGGTGGTTCAGGACCCTCTTTTGAAGGCAGTTGGGGTTCCACTGCATTGAAGAACAGGGTGACTTGGTCCATTACAACAGTCAAACATCCCAGAAATTCCACCCCCAGTTAAGTATTTAACAAAATACGAACTGAATAAGTGGCCATCCTGTTTAAGAACCATAGAAATACTTTAAAGTGTCAAGTATTCCTGTGACACCACCAGAAAACACAAAACAGGAACCAGAAGTTCTGTTCTACAAGATGCTTAGATTCTCCTCCCACATACCCCGCCACTCACAGTTCAATAGCGTAACCTAGCACTCTCTCCCACTGACACCCATCTTTACTACCCACTATCCCCTTAAGCCTAGCAGACTTGACACCCAGTAAGCCCCATCCCTTTCTTCATACCTGGGCTGGCTTCGAAGCTGCCACTGCTGTTGCTGTTGGCAGTGCAACCACCCCCACTCACCAGAGTGGGAACTGGAGCCACCCCTGGACTGGGGGCGGCCTGCACAGGAGGGGCTTGTGCCGGCTCTTCAGGTTCTTTCTCTGGTGTTGGGGTAGGTGTTGGTGGCAGAGCTGGAGCTGCAGGAATTTCTTTGGGGACTACAGGTGGTAGAGCTGGGGCAGCAGGGGTAACAGGTGGGGCTGCAGGCTCTGCCTTGAGCCGCTTGTCAGGTGCCCCAAACTTTTCATCAAGACGCTTAAGTTTCTCAGCACAGGCTGCCCGGCGCTCCTCCTGCATGCGTCGCTCTTCCTCTTCTCTGCGCCTTCGAGCTCGTTCCACTGCCAGGGAGATCTCTGAAGAAGATTGCTTCCGACGCTGCCGCCATGCCTCATCCTCATCCTCAGGTGCTGGGGGTTTGCAGGGAGGACCCCCTCGATCCTGGCAATGGGCAGACCCAGCAGGCCAGGCATGTCAGTCACTCTACCTTCTACCACCTCTTTCAAAGATCAAACAACTGTCTACAGCTACAGGATAAAAGAACCAGGCCTGGGAATTAATGGTCTCTGTCTGGGTGGAGACAAATTCCTCACCCTTACCTCTGTTCCTTTTTTACTTTGGAGGACCAATCACGCAGGCCTTCCCTTCCCAGCATCCCAGCTCATTTCAACTCCCCGAGAACCAAAGGCTCCCCAAACTTTTCTCAGATACAACCCTAGTCCTGCCCTAGCTTCTTGTCATTACTGTCAATTATTCAGCTGATACCCCCACAACTGACCCTCTCGGCCCGAAATTGTAGATACTCACTGGGTAGTCCCCAGGGGGCCCCCAGTTCCCGACTGGCCCCCGGTGAGGTGGAGGTGGGGGAGGCTTTGGGGTAGGAGGAGCTGGCTCTGTCTCTGAAGGCCGAGCATTCTCTGTCCAGGCTGTCTTGGGAGGGGGCAATTCGCTGCCAGGGGAGGTGCCCTTTTTGCCATCTGTCTCAGGTTCCTCAGCAGCAGCTGACTGGGAATCCTTGCTGTGGGCAGATCACAGTGTAACTAAGCTCTGCTATAAGCAACCCTTCTATGAGGCTAGCGCACCACAAGAAAAACAGTGCCTCCCTCCCCTGGGCCCTAACTCACTGGCCCTCAGCTCCCTCCTCGTCGGAGTCTCGTCCATCTTCCTCATCGCTGAATTTGAGCTTTTCAGTATAGTCAACCTCTTCATGGGCCCCTGAGGTAAAAAAATGAACATTTAAGTAAACTAAGTAATGTGCTCTCTCAGATAGCTTCACAGAACGCAGCAAATAGTCTGGAACTACAACAGCAGATAGAGTCAATGCTAACCGTCCCCACCACATGTCCTGACGTCCTCACTCCTCAGTACTTGGCAGTACTAAGCTTTCTATCATTCCCTCTTACCCTTTCACATCTGCCTTCCTCTCACACGACCCACCATTTCTTCTTCACATTTGAGAACCCAAATAGTCATAGTCACCTGCCCAACCATCATCATTTTCCTGGTCCAGTTGGTCAAACTCTTTAAGATTATCCTCTTTAAGAATAGAAGGCCGACCCACAGGCTCTACAAGGCGCATTGGTGGCCCTGAGCCCCGGGGGCCCGCCACACGGGGAAAACGGCTGCATATTGGAAAAAAAAATTTGGAGGGGGGGATGTTAAATATAGCATGTAGCAGAATCACATATAAAACTGAACCCCTAGTTAGAAAAACCATCTCTCCAAGTAGCCTTACCCTGTTCCCCTCCCCCAACAACAAACCCAGAATCTGATTACTTACCTGGGCCCATCAGGAGTCGGGTATCTATAAGGCCCCTGGGGTCCATAGGGCGGAGGGAATGGGAGATATGGGGGATACATCTGCAAAACGGCCCAACAATAGCTGCTTAGAGGGGGGACATATAGTCTACCAGCCCTTTAAACGTATCCTTCTACCCCCTCATCCTCCCACCCCCATCTCATTGGGGTCTACTTTCTGTGTCTTCCAAAGACTAAGTCCTAACCCTTAACACCTGGCTCTCAGTGCACCACTTCAAGCAACACAGGCACACTCACAAAGGGCGGCATCATCCCGCGGTAGGGAGGGAACTGGGGTGGGCCTGAAGGCTGCAGCCCACCCCGGGGATCATGGCCATGATGAAGTTTGGAGTCCGGGCCCTCCAGGTCATCAGGGCCACGCCCACCTCCGTCCCTCCAAGTTGTAGAATCTGTAGTTTAGAAACGCAAAGAGGGAGGAAAAGATAAGTTACCACTGGTCTAGGCCAAGGGGATGCATCAGAAAGACGGGGAAGGAAGTGAGTAACCCAGCACGCAGCCTTTCCACAGAGCAGGCGCGACCCTGGTCTGAGGGCAGCTACTCACTTTGGGGGCGGAGGCTTGGTCCGGGCCCAGACGACTGTTCGGCAGACTCCCTTTCCTTGGCAGCCTTGTCCTGGTCTCCAGCCGCCTGCAGGGTCGGAAATTCCTCTCGAGAGAATCGCGACAGTAGGTTTGATGCCCTTCCACCTGTTGAAATGAGGGTATACACCAGATGGGGTCACTTCCTGAGCATGTACATAAAAGCGGGAGGCTCTAGATCCTGGGTGATTTGGACACAAGACGAAGGATCTCTCCTCAAAAATGCATGGCCCCTGCCTCCCTCCCATATGCTCCAACCCTCTTACACTCACCATCTCCATGGGCTCCATGGGTGACACTGGCTTGTGCCCAGGACTTTACCCCGCTTGGAACCGAAGGAGTGTTCTGGGGGAGCAAAGGGACAAATGGTCACAGGGAGGGCAGAGTAAGTATCGTAAGGGTCATTCTTCCTCATCCAACCCCTCGAGTTCTCCAGGTACCTCGGGGGCTGTTGGGGGTCGTTTCGGCTGGTTGGAGGCAGGCGTCTGTGAAGCCGGCAGTGGCTGCGATTCCGGCGGCTGAGCGGTTGAGGCATCGGAACTGGGAGAGCAGGATGGAAAGGTCGTGCAGAGTGAGATGCCACTTCCTTAGTTCTCTAAGTGGTACAAAGCTGGGGCTGACCCAAGCCTAGCTACTATCTACAAACACTAGGACAAAGCAACTGGTACACAGGCCTCGCCTGTTTCTTCCTGTTTTCTCTCCATCAAAGTTTAAGGTTTCAATTCTTAGTCATCTAACAAACTAGGTGCAGAAGGTGCTTCTCTCAGTCTCATGCCTTAACACACTCCCCAGCTCAAAGCTACGAGCCTCAGGAAGTCCCACAGCTATCTACCTCTTGGGGTCGGACTGCTCCTGTTTGCTTGCCCATCCTGTTCCGTCTTTCGGCACTAGTGAGACATTGGGGTCATTGCCTTTGTTCTCGGCTTTCAGGCTTGGAAGGTTGGCTGGGGGTGGCATGCGCCGGGCAATGGCAACTTTTCCGAGACTCTGCAGGCCATGTCGAGGGGCAACTGAAGAAACGGTGGAGAGAAAAAGGATCAAAAAGACCTCACACGGGAGACCTAACAGCGTCCCGTCAACAAATCCCGTTTAGACAACCCTACCATCTTTTCACTATAGGCTTCTCTCAGAAACCATTCCATTACTCAATAATCTCTTAAGCTCTCCTGGGAAAGGTGAGATACAGCATAATCATCTGTGGGATGGTTGATCCTGAGCCTGCGGGGGGCAAGCTGGTCCAAGACCTTTTCAAATCCACCACATTACTTTGCCTCCGATTCTTACGTGTCCAAGGACAGGGAACCAAAAACACGCCTTTGTAGGAGGATAAGCTGTGTTTCACCCAAAGCCCAGCACCCCCTTCAGCACTGAAGATGAAACTGAGAGGTCTCCAGTATTCATCTGGTCTGTTAGTTGCCTTTGTTGGAGAGCTCTAAAGCCTATATCCCACACATGCTCAGCCTGCAAATATCAGGAACGTCTTTACAGGACAGGACCCTCACCAGCGGGTTTCTGGATCTCTAAGGACTTGCCCTTATACGTATCAAACAGGTTGAGCGAGGAATACTTCTTTCCATCCTTCCCCTTGGCAGTCGGCCCCGAGCGATCGGACATTGCGCTGGAAGCTCATTGAGTACGTTGGGTCCTGCAGGCACCTCCCCCAAAACGAGCCGGTGCCTGTGGGCCAGACAGTAGGCAGTTCAGGTTCTGCCCCTTTCAGACAAAAGCTTAGAAGCTCTCTGCATTCTCTTTAGGGCCCAAATACTTGGTTCTCTGGCTTGTGTAAAACACTACAGTCTCTTAAGCAACCACCATCCACTTGGCTTCCACAGCCCCCTTCCCCCTGACATATCCCAACAAAGAAAACCAAGTAGCAACCTAGTATCTTACCCATCTATCCTTTGTGCCATTTAGAAATGGCAACTAATCTTACACTCCTCCAAAATAATTTCAGAGACATACGATTAAATTGAACAACCAAGTCAAAGCCCCAGAGAAAACCAGAATGAGGTACACAACTCTATCGAGCAAGTACAAGAACTTCAGATTGTCAACCTATTAGACACCAGCTCCCTAATCACGCCCCAGGGCCCTGTGTCCCAGGTTTCATTCCCAGCAGCCTTAAGTCCCATCTGGGAGGTTTGAAGGAAGGTATGCTGGGAGCTTAAGGATTTTTATGAGCTTGCTCTCAGACCAGGAGCTGGTGCCAGACTAAGCCTTACTAAACAACAGGGGCTCCACAGAACCCCTGGATGCAAAATATTCCATCTATTCCTTACATAGCCCCCACACAGGCTCTTGGAAACAATTCTGCTGGCAGAAAAAAACAAAAAAACAAAAAACTAGTGGACCCCATGTAAAACTGAGGAAAACCACAGCATGACGGAGCTACCTCGACAACACCCTGTAACCATGGGCCAGGCAGCAGAGGCCAAACCCAGAACCAACTACCATTTTTATCCTCATCCAGTCTCTTCATAAGCAGTCATTTGTTCCCCTAACAGCCCTTACTCCTCAGGCAGGAAAAACTCTACATCTGAATCCATCCTCGAGTGACCGGGCATTCATTTGTGGGTGGGAACAGTGTGAAAAAGAGATGGAAGATAGCAAGAAAGCATGCAGGCCTAGGATGAAAGCCAAAATCGGGGAGAGAACTAACTTTACCACAAGCCAGAGAAAAGAAGACAGGGGTTGCTCTCTAGGCACTTAAGGAAGGCAATCTGAAATCTACCATGAAAGGGGGAGAAAGCAGAAAAACCGTAGAGCAGACAGATTTCAACTGCTAAAGAGAGAATCAAGCAGAAAGCAGGGAGGGAAGCAGGAACGGCTGAGGAAGGCTGACAAGGGGCAGTGTCAGGGGAGCTCAGAAGAAAAGAGGGAAGAGGAGGAGATAGGGCCATGGGGGGAAAAGGGAACGCAGAGGCTTGGGGGACGCAGAAAGGCGAAGATGCTGGCCGAAAGCGGGGCTCCAGAACCAGAGTGACTCGACGCAAAGACCAAGAAAGACCGGGAGCCATAGCGCCGGGTGGCAGCAAGGGCTCCAGAAACACCAAGAGCCCCTCAAAGGGTAGGTCTACAGGCGGCGGAGGGGCCCCGGGCCGGCCGAGGGGCCGAGGGCGCGACGCGAGCAGGAACCGCGGCCTGGAGCGCGGTCGTGCCCTGAGGAGCAGGCTGCTGGGCCGCGGCCGCCCCCAGCCCTCCACAGCGGCCTGGGAGCGGCCGGCGCAGGCCGAGGGGGAGGGGCAGGCCGGCGGCAGGAGGACAAGATGGCGGCGGCTGATGGCAGCTTCTCCCCCGGCCCGCCGCCGCCGCTGCCGCCGCCCCGCGCCGGAAAGGGCGTCAGCGCCCAGCTCGCCCAGACTCACCTAGCCGGGTGCGTGGGGGTCCGGGACCCGGGCTCAAAGGCTTCCCGGGGCGGATGGCGGCGGGGCGGGGGCGGATGGCGGCGGATGGCGCCGCGCTCGGCTCCTCCCGTCTCCCTCGCTCACTCCGCGGCTGGGCTCCGACTAACGGCCCATCCGGGCAACCGCCGCCCCCGGGAACACCCCCCACCTCCCGCCTCCCTCCGCGGCTGGGCACGCCCCCTTATTTGCATAGGGGGCGGAGCCCTTACTCTCCGACCCCTCCGCTCTTCAGGGCTGTCCCTACTTTAAAAAAATAAAGGCAGTGTGTGGAGGATATTTGCATAAAGGGGAGGGACTTACAGACGCTAGGACGCCGGTTGGCTAGGGAGACGTCTTGGCGTCGGCAGTTGAGACGCGTAGACCGGGCGGAATGCGAGGCCGTTGGGGCGCAGAATTTACACGACGGATGGTGGGAGAAAAAGGATGCGCATGCGTAGTTGGTCCGCGGACGGCTGGGAGCCGAGAGACACGCAGGGAAGGGATGCTAGGCCCCGGTCACTCTCAGCGGAGAAGACGGAAAGAACTGCGACGAATGGAAGGGATTAGTTAGTCGAGGGCGGAGTTACATAGACCCTGGAAGAATTTCAGGTCTGGTGTCCATTCGTGAGAGGTAAACGCGTCAGGGAGGCGGGGCTTTCCAGTTATCAAATCACGTCATGCAAATGAAGTGGATAGGCAAGCCAATCAAAGGGTCCAGAGGAGTGTATCATTGACTTTCTTCGAGTAGGCGTTCTTCGAATGGTTCTGGGTATTTGCATAATATATGCAAACAATTTGAACAAAGGCAAGGAATGACCTACTCTTCCAAATTTTAGCAGCGACTAACTACGGCGGATATTTGACATTTAATTTTTATGCTCAATAGTTTTAAAAACTGTTTTTATAATTAATGTTCCTTCAACAATGAGTTTCAGCTTTAAAGGTCGTACTACTTCCCCTCTTTGTTTCTTAGTACTTGACTGTAGAAATCTTTGCCTCTCACCACACTTACACTTACTCAACATTTTCCTGTGAATTTTTATGTATATTGGTGGGTGCTCACTGGCCTTTACAAACCAGAGGTTGACGTCCAGAGGGCTCGCGCAAACACTTTATTTTTTGAGACATTCTTTTCATCTTTCAGTGAATCTTGATACTTGGATGGCTGAGCTCAGATTCCATATGGACTGGCCAAAGAGCTTGAGATCTTTCTATCTCTGCATCCCGGTGCTGAAGTTACAGACAGGAGTGATCTGCCCAGCCTGGACATGAGTACAGGAGGTCCAAACTTAGGTCCTCATGCTTGTTAGCAAGCATTTCATCCGCTGAGCCATTTTCCTAACTCTAGAAACATTTATTTGTTTTTATTTTATTTGTATGCATATCTACATATATGCATATGTACCAAGTGGGTTCCTGGTGCCACCTGGGTTCTTGGTTCCTGTACCAAGAGGAGTTCAGATCTCTTTGAACTGGAATTACTGGTGATTGTGAGTTCCCAGATGTAGGTGTTGGGGATCGAATCCAGGTCCTCTGAAAGAACAGCAAGTGCTGAGCCATCTCTCCAGTGGTCATCAGTAACAGTTTGAAGTACCAGAGACATGCATGGGATATTGTAGAGGCAGAGGAATAACCTGACTGTCCTGGTGGGAGCAGGTTAAAAGATATATGGGGAGAGAGAGTAGGGGGGGAGGGAGAAAGAAGCACTTGGCGTCCGCCGTAGTTCCAGTGCTGTAGAGGCGAGAGACGGATGGATCCCCTAGGACTCACTGGCCTGCCGCCACACTCTCATAGGTAGGTCAAGGCCATGAGAGAAGAGAGAACTCATCTCAAAACCACACACACAAAACCAAGGTGGGCATGATCTGGGAAATGGCAGCCAAGGTTGCTCTCTGGCCTCCATATGTACCACCCCCCCACACACACACACAGAGCAATATTAGTCCATTTTGAGACACATTGAAACTGAAATGCTGATGGGTGTCAAGGTCTGAAGGATGCTAGGCACACCTGGAAGCTGCAATTCCAGTTGCTGCCAAGGGTTGAAGTATCCCTATCCTATCCCTACCTACACAAGAGTTACATGAGAGTTTTACACCAGAGGGCGCCATTGCTGCAAGATATAGCTCAGGTACTGGAGAGTAGAGGCAAACGTTTGCAGGTCTGTGCCTAGCT